>NW_012112697.1:4114038-4115406 GCF_000951035.1 Colobus angolensis palliatus
AAAAAAAAAAAAAAAAAAAAAGAAATTCAGCTTCGCTAGTCCAATAAAACTATCATATTGCATTTTTGTTTTAATAATGGCAAAGAAAAATAATAATACACAGTAATGCCAAGGAAATGAACAGCCAGTCCTGGTTAAGGAAAATCTGGCAATATATAGTGACAACCTGCAAATTCTGCATCCTTTTGCTAGAGAGGTTTCACATCTAGGGCTCCATCTCCAGAAAATCCATAGTGGCCAGGAGCAGTGGCTCACGCTTGTAATCTTAGTACTTTGGGAGGCCAAGACGGGCAGATCACTTGAGGTTGGGATTTCAAGACCACCCTGGTCAACACGGTGAAACCCTGTCTCTATTAAGAATACAGAAATCCCAGGCCAGGTGTGGTGGCTCATGCCTGTAATCCTAGCACTTCAGGAGGCCGAGGTAGGCGGATTACCTGAGGTCAGGAGTTCGAGACCAGCCTGGCCAACATGGCAAAACCCTGTCTCTACTAAAAATACAAAAATCAGCCAGGTGTGGTGGTGAGTGCCTGTAATCCCAGCTACTCAGGAGGCTGAGGCAGGAGAATCATTTGAACCCGGGAGGCGGAGGTTGCAATGAGCCAAGATCGTGCCATTGTACTCCAGCCTGGGCAGCAGAGCGAGAGACTATCTCAAAAAATAATAATAAAATAAACTGGGTGTGGTATGCACCTGTAGTCCCAGCTACTTGGGAGGCTGAGGCAAGAGAATCACTTGAACCCAGGAAGCTGAGGTTGCAGTGAGCCGAGATTGCGCCACTGCATTCCAGCCTGGGTGACAGAGCGAGACTCCGTCCAAAAAAAAAAAAAAAAAAAGAAAGTCTGGATTTGCATCAGAGGTCTTCCAAAGATACTGAGAGAGGTTATTGAACAGACATCACAAATCATTTGATGGTAGCAGCTTCTCCAGCCAACCAGATTAAGAACTATAAGCAAAAAATATGAATATTAACATTATTTAGAGTCTGATAGCCCTTCTCCTGGTCCCCATCATTGTGCAAAAATTACTGTGAAATTAGTTGTTCATTAACATGAAGAGCCAAATAATTGAAGTTTTTCATGAGTGCCCACCTCCTCCTTTACATGTGGTGTTATCTTCCTGGGTCTGGAACGTCTGCTCAAGATGTTCTCCTGTGATTCTCCTGCCCAGGTGGTCTTCTTCACATTCTTATACTCACTGATGATAAGCAGGATGCCACGGCTTAACAAAGAGAAGGAACAACAAACAAAGAGGATCTTGGCACTCTTGGGTAACTCAAGTAGTTTTAACAACTACCTAATTTTGAAAAAAGCAAATTAGATCAGTGGAACTCTGGCCACCTTGCCATACTTGATATCCCCCTCTCCC
>NW_012112697.1:4115651-4163071 GCF_000951035.1 Colobus angolensis palliatus
CCTCTCCTCCCCTCTCCCTCTCCCCGTCTCCACTAGCTGGGACCACAGGCATGTGCCACTATCCCTGACTAATTTTTTATTTTTTTTGTAGAGACAACATCTCACTATGTTGACCAGGCTGGTCAACTCCTGGCCTCAAGCAGTCCTGCTGCCTTGGCCTCCTAAAGTGCTAGAGTTGAAAATACAGGCATGAGCCACTGTATTCAGCCTAGTAACTCATTTTCACTGTATTATACAAAAGTATCAGTCCCCAACTGATTGGAATTTTTTTAAAAACAAGTCCTTTATAATAGAGAGTTTAAGAAGCACTGCATGGGCAGTTTTACTCCTTGTTTAACATTTAAAAGGAAGTGCGCACAGCAGATGCTCAGTGAATGGTGAGTGGCCACTTAATGAAATATAACATTTCTTTGGTCTACATTTGAATTTTTGACAGCAAAATGTTCTTCGTCAGTACCAGGTTCAAGAGATAACAACAACCCCGTCTATGTAGCCCCTGCTATGAATAATCCAACTAAGCATCCAGAAAGAACCTTGAAAAAGAAGAAACTATTCAAGCTGACTGGAGATATTTTGGGTATGGAGAGGAAATGGCAACATATTGATAATACAGCACCTTTTCAAGAAGGGAAAGGAAGAGAATAAAATGGAAAGTAAAGAAGGGTTGAAAAACTGTCTTTTAAAATCTTCACCTCGTGAGATTTGGGATTCCAGTAAAGCAGGTGGGAAGGTAACTGGACAGACCCCTGACCTTGGAGTCTAGAGGTTTCATTGTGTGCTTGAGTAAGTCACTTTCTCTACCTGCAAAATTTAATAACACGATCTATGGAGGGAAAACGAAAATGCTTTGGCAAACGGCTATTCTGTAGGTGCTAGTTGACTGGCTTCAACACATCTAGTTCATTACTGGATTCCCTAATCCAAAGAAAATAAATTCTGTTTTTATCATGACTTTGCTTCTTGTAAACATAACCACGTGAGTGAAACAGAGTGAACACCATATTTCTTGTGTGAGATTTTATGTATCTTTATCTTTTTCTTTTTTCTTTTTTTTTTTTTTTTTGTTTTTGACACAGTCTCACTCTGTTGCCCAGGCTGGAGTGCAGCAGTGCAATGTCAGCTCACTGCATCCTGTGCCTCCTGGGTTCTAGTGATTCTCCTATCTCGGTCTCCTGGTTAGCTGGGATTACAGGCACACACCACCACGCCCAGCTCATTTTTGTATTTCTAGTAGATAGGGGGTTTCACTATGTTGGTCAGGTTGGTCTTGAACTCTTGACCTTAGGTGATCTGCCCCTCTTAGCTTCCCAAAGTGCTAGGACTACAGGTGTGAGCCACTGTGCCCGGTCATAGCCAATGTATCTTATTTTAAGTAAAATGTATGATTAGTGGCAGAATAATTCTGGGAAGGAAATGTGTATGTGTACATTTATAATTATTAGACTGAACCACATGAAACTGCCAATTTTTGACCGGTTTTGACCTGCATAAGTCTATAGACTTAGGAAAAATGAAGAAAAAGACATAGAGGATTTCTAAGTTAACCACTCAACTATGACATTTTTTTCCTCTTCTAAACTAGTACAAATCCTTTTCCTTACCCTGTTGATGACTGCAATCTGCTCTGTAAAGAACTCCAATAGATTTTACCTCCACCAAGCTATCTGGAAGACCTTTTCGCCCCGATTCTCGGAAATCAAACTTCTTCAGGATTTCTACCCCTGGGCCAATCACATCCTCCTTCCTAGCCTGTATGGGGATTACAGAGGTAAGAATGCAGTCCTGAAGCCCAGTCATTGCAAATATGGGGTACAATTAATTTTCCAAATACCCTGTACCATGATCTATGAGAAAGTGAAGGAAGGTCAGCTGGTGTTTTCTGATATGGCCGTACCTGTGGGCATCCCAAGAGCTTGTTCCCTGGACTTCATCTAAGGAGGTTCAGTTACATCTGTTCACCCAGGCCCATGGGGCCAATTCCCCGCTGATGAGCTTCACAAAAGGCTGACAAGCAAGAATGATAGTGGATTCAGTTACATCATGAGAATTAACTGGAGTGACCCCTGGGACTCAACCACACATAGCAGAGAAGGCTGTTCAGTAAGTGCAAAACCAGGAATGTGGGTTCATTGGAGGATCTCCACATGAGATGCTATTTTGGCCTGAGCCGTCTTTCCCAGGTCTGTGAGGATGTCTGTGTGACTTTGCTTGCATGGGTATCCAGTTCAGCCCCACAAAAGGCATTCAGCTTCTCTAATATGCTTGGAACTGTCCTAGGAGCTAACAGTGAAAAGATGGACACGCTATGGTTTGTGTCTTCAAGGAACGCCACCATGCAGAGGAGTTAGTATGCCTTGCTGTGGACAGTGATGAAGAAATGCTAAAGAATGACTTTCTTAAGGATGGCATTTTTTTTTTTTTTTTTTTTTTGAGACAGTCTCACTCTGTCACGCAGGCCAGAGTGCAGTGGCACAATCCAGGCTCACTGCAACCTCCACCTCCCAGGTTGAAGCAATTCTCCTGCGTCAGCCTCTCTAGTAGCTAGGATTACAGGCATGCACTACCACACCTGGCTTTTTTTTTTCTTTTTTTTGAGGCAGAGTTTTGCTCTCATTGCCCAGGATGGAGTGCAATGGCATGATCTTGGCTCACTGCAACCTCCGCCTCCCGGGTTCCAGCGATTCTCCTGCTTCAGCCTTCTTTAGTAGAGATGGGGTTTCACCATGTTGGTCAGGCTGGTATCAAATTCCTGACCTCAAGTGATCCACCCACCTCGGCCTCCCAAAGTGCTGGGATTACAGGTGTGAGCCCCTGCACCTACCAGGAATGTTTCGTATTCAATATTTTTCCACCAGTTACCAACACTGTCGTTATTTAACTTTAGATCTTGTTAAGTAAGCTGCATTCTGGAAACTGTTACATTCATTTATCTCAGGATTGGTGGCTTCCTGATGAGATTTGGATCATCTCCTAGGTTCCTGAAAAAGAATCTAAAATGCATTTTTATCTCAGCAAACATTTATAGTCCTAAAGGTGTGGTTAGTGTGTTTGGGCGAGTTTTTATAGATGACAACCCCTATTTACTGCATGTTGAATCTATTTAGTTCAATTTTTTTTTAATTTTACTTTTAGAATCAGGGTCTCAGTCTCCTACTCAGGCTAGAGTGCAGTGATGTAATCTCATCTCACTGCAGCCTTGAACTTGTGGGCTCAAGCAATTCCCCCACCTCAGCGTCCTGAGTAGCTGGGGCTACAGGTGTGTGCCACTATACCCGGTTAATTATTATTATTTTTTTTTAGAGACAGGGTCTCACTATGTTGCCCAGTCTGGTGTCCTTAGTTCAGTTTTAGGTGGTGACAGTTCTGGGTTCAGGACACATTCTTTTTTTTATTTCCCCCGAGACGGAGTTTTGCTCTTCCGCCCAGGTTAGAGCAAAGTGGTGTGATCTCGTCTCACTGCAACCTCCATCCCCCGGGTTCAAGCGATTCTCCTCCCTCAGCCTCCTGAGTAGCTGGGATTATAGGCACCCCACACCATGCCCAGCTAATTTTTTTTTTTTTTTTTTTTTTTTGAGAAGGAGTCTCGCTCTGTCGCCCAGGCTGGAGTGCAGTGGCCGGATCTCAGCTCACTGCAAGCTCCGCCTCCTGGGTTTACGCCATTCTCCTGCCTCAGTCTCCCGAATAGCTGGGACTACAGGCGCCCGCCACCTCACCCGGCTAGTTTTTTGTATTTTGGCTCATGCCTGTAATCACAGCACTTTGGGAGGCCAAGGCTGGAGGATCACTTGAGCCCAGGAGTTCAAGACCAGCCTAGGCAACGTGGTGCAACCCCATCTCTACAAAAAATATACAAATTAGCTGGGCATGGTAATGTAGACCTGTGGTCCCAGCTACTTGGGAGGCTGGGATGGGAAAATTGCTTGAGCTGGGAGGCAGAGGTTGCAGTGAGCCAAGATCGCATCACTGCACTCCAGCCTGGGCGACGGAGTGAGACCCTGCATCCAAAAAAAAAAGAGAAAATCCAAATGTACAACTAAAGCCTATATTGTGCAGCTCTTCCTTGTTCCCTGGTTCCCCTTCTCTCCTCTCAAGAGACAGCTACAGTCCCAATTTATTACATATATTTATTATATATTCTTTCTAAGGTAATGGCCGGGCACAGTGGCTCCTGCCTGTAGTCCCAGCACTTTGGGAGGTGGAGGTGGGTGAATCACAAGGTCAGGAGTTCGAGACCAGCTTGGCCAACATGGTGAAACCCCATCTCTACTAAATATACAAAAATTAGCCATCCGTGGTGGTGGGTGCCTATAATCCCAACTGCTTGGGAGGCTGAGGCAGGAAACTTACTTGAACCAGAGAGGTGGAGGTTGCAGTGAGCCAAGAGCACACCACACTGCACTCCAGCCAGGGCAACAGAGTGAGACTCTGTCTCAAAAAAAAAAAAGCATTTTGCTTTTTTCCCTTAGCAGTTTATCTGGGGTTTGTTCTATCAACACATATGAAGATACCCCTATTATGTTTTATTCACTTACTGTATAGTATCCCACTGCATGGATGTACCATAATTTATATACCCAGCTCCCTACTGATAGGTCTTTAGATCATTTCCAGGCTTATTGTTAGCAAGACTATCATTAATATCCTCGTACGCACTTAATTCCACAAAGGTGCAAATACATCAAAAGATATATACCTTGGAAAAGACTGCTAGGTCAAAGTATATATACATTTTTCATTTAGAAAGATATTGCCAAATTGTCTTAGTGTACCAATAAACACTGCTATTAGCAATATATGGCTGGGTGCAGTGGGTCACATCTGTAATCCCAGCACTTTGGGAGGCCAAGGCAGGCGGATCACTTGAGTTCCAGACCAACCTGGTCAACATAGTGAAACCCCGTCTCTACTAAAAAAAAAAAAAAAAACACACACACACACACACAAAAATTAGCTTGGCCTGGTGGTGCATGCCTGTAGTCCTAGCTACTCAGGAGGTTGAGGCAGGAGAGTTGCTTGAACCTGGGAGGCAAAGGTTGCAGTGAGTTAAGATCGTCCCACTGTACTCCAGCCTGGGAGACAGAGTAAAACTCTGTCTCAAACAAAACAAAAAAACCCAGAAGCAATATATGAGAGCACCTGCCCACATTCCCAAGAGACAGCCTGGTGAAAATTGGTGTTTTCAAACAATTTAAGTGTCCATGAAATATATGAAAGACTTTGTAACTGCGCCCAGAGAAATGAAAGTTTAACCTAAGACACGCTTTTTCCCTTTTCGTAGAGGCAATACTTGCCCATATGCTTTTGTCTTTTTTCACTCGATCCTCCCCGTATTCTATTTTTAAGACATGAATCTGTTGCTTCACTGTTTAAAACCACCCAGTGGATTCCCATCAAACTTAAAGTCCCAAGTCCTTTCCAAAGCTTACGAGGGCCTGCCTGGTTTGGCCCTCGGTTGCATCTGTTACTTCATCTTTTACTCCTCTTACCCTTGTTCATGCGACTTCAGCCACTCAAGTTTCTGTGCTTTCCTTAAATATGTCAAGCGTGCTCTCACTCAGGGCCTTGGAACTTGCTGTTCTCCTTGTGACTGATTTCTGACTGTGTTAGGGCCTCTCCTATGCCATCTTCCCAGAGAAAGCTTCTCTAATGATCCTACCTAAAGTAACAGTGTTGCTCCCTCTCCACATCACTCTTGATCCCCTTACTCTGCTTAATTTTTCTTCATAGCCCTTAGCATTACCTGAATATTATTTGGTTATTGCCCATCTCTCTTGCTTCTCAAATATGGGCTCTCGGTGGCCTGGACTCTGTTACAGCTACTGCTATATTCTGGTTACCTAGGCGGGACCTGGTGCCTTTGAGCACTCAATACATACTGATAGAAAGAATGGATGAGTAAACATCCGCCCATATTCTTTGGCTACTTTTTATCAGGCTGCGTGGTTTTGTTTACCCATTTTGATTTGTAGGAGCTTTTTATATATTAAGAATGTATATAGTTATAGATCTAGATCTTTATAGAGATACAGACTAAGAACCTATAAAGATTAGGGAATTAAGATTTTTATTACGTTCTCTTCCTCCCTGAGAGCATCGTGTGCTTTTCTGTTTGTTTTCATCTTCATTTGTAGCCCTCAGTAAGATTCAGAATTATTCCCCATAGAATTTTTGCACATCTCTTGTTAGGTTTATTTTACCTTTTGTGTTACTATTATAAATGAGATGTTTTAGGACAGGTATGATACCTCATGCCTGTAATCCCAGCACTTTGGGAGGCCAAGATGGGCAGATCACCAGAGGTCATAAGTTCCAGACTAGCCTGGTCAATATGGTGAAACCTCATATCTACTAAAAAATGAAAAAAAAGTAGCTGGGTGGAACACCTGTAGTCCCTGCTACTCAGGAGGCTGAGGCAGGAGAATCACTTGAACCTGGGAGGCAGAGGTTACAGTGAGCAAAGATTGTACCACTGCACTCCAGCCTGGGCAACAGAGTGAGAGTCTGTCTCAACAAAAAATGTTTGATTTCTGTATACTATCTAAGTAAATATTGTGTGGCCATATGAACACTGTTGATTTCTTTGTTTAGTATCCAGCCACCTTGCTGAATTCTTTTTGTAAGTACAGTTGACCCTTGAACAACACAGGGCTTGGGGTGCGTGCTGGCCCCTGATGCAGATGAAAATTCATGCCTAACTTTTTTTTTGAGACGGAGTCTGGCTCTGTTGTCCAGGCTGGAGTGCAGTGGCTGGATCTCAGCTCACTGCAAGCTCTGCCTTGCCCAGGTTTATGCCATTCTCCTGCCTCAGCCTCTCAAGTAGCTGGGACTACAGGCACCTGCCATCGTGCCCAGCTAGTTTTTTGTATTTTTTTTAGTAGAGATGGGGTTTCACCATGTTAGTCAGGATGGTCTCGATCTCCTGACCTCGTGATCCACCCACCTCGGCCTCCCAAAGTGTTTCATCGTGTTAGCCAGGATGGTCTCGATCTCCTGACCTCGTGATCCACCCACCTCGGCCTCCCAAAGTGCTGGGATTATAGGCTTGAGCCACCGCGCCCGGCCCATGTCTAACTTTTGACTCCTCAAAAACTTAACTACTAATAGCCTACTATTGACTGGAAGACTTACTGATAACATAACAGTTGATTAACACATATTTTATATGTTATGTGTATTAGATACTGTATTCTCAAAATAAGCTAGATAAAAGAATATTAAGGAAATCATAAGGAAGATAAACTAATTTACTGTTCATTAAGTGGATCATGACAAAGGTCTTCATGCTCATCGTCTTCACATTGAGTAGGCTGAGGAAGAGCAGAGGGGTTAGTCTTGGTGTCTCGGGGGTGGCAGAGGTGGGAGAAAATCTACTTATAAGAGGACCCGTGCAGTTCAAACATTTGTTGTTCAGTGGTCAGTTTTTCAGTCGATTCTCTTAATTCATCTAGATTGGACATATCATTTACAAATTGTGATAATTTCACTTTTTTATTTTTATATGTCTCATTATTACTTAAACATTTTTTTTTTTAATATAAAGACCGTGTACCCCTGTGTTGCCCAGGGTGGTCTTGAACTCCTGGCCTCAAGCCATCCTCCCGCCTTGGCCTCCTAAAGTGCTGGGATTACAGGTGTGATGTACCATATCCAGCCTTACTTCTTTTTCTTACCCGATAGCATTATCTAGAACCTCCAAAACTGTTTTCAAACCTAATGGTGAAAGTGTGCATGTTTTCTCGTTACTAACCTAATGTGGCACTTTTTACGTCGTTTCTTTTTCCTGCATTCTGGATGTGCTGGAAGAAAAGATTTTTAAAAATATATAAACAAAACTGTTTCTTTTACTTTCTCATTAGGATTTATTGCTGATGGGAACTCCTTTCTTCTGGGCAATGTTCTGCTGCGTCAGATTCGCATTGCTGATCGCAGACTCTTCCCAACTGGAGTATCTCCCCGGGAGCAAGTGAAGCCACCTCACCAACATCAGGAGGATACAGAGAACTATGGGGTTAACTGGGGCCCCCTTGATACAAACATCACCAAATCAGATAGCATTTGGCATTATCAGAATCAGGAGACCCTGGGTGGTTCTCCCATTCAAGGGGAATTTGCCACTTACTCAGGAGGAGGATACGCTGTGAAACTTGGAAGAAACTCCAGTAGTGCAGCCCGGTGAGTGAGCCTGGGCCCTGAGCCAGAGGACCAAAATATTGGCCTTTGGCCATTCATAGGACGAATAGGAATTTCAGACCCATTTGAGTAGTTTGACAGCCACTATACTGTCTGTAACTCTTATGGATACTTTTATTTTAGACTTCTAAGGAAATATATACCCTTTAGTTTAAAAATTCCTTGCTCAACTTCAGACTACAGGTATGTTTTGGCTTGGCAATTTGCCAAAATTCATTTTGTAGCTGGAAAAATACCTATCATTTTCAATCCTAGCTGAAGTTAAATTCAAGTAACCATAGCTTGGACAAACTGTAATCTTAACATATAAAGGAAACATTGCCATTCATGAGCCAAAATACAGGAACCCAAAAGTCCAATGCCAAAATTAAATTTCCTGAGACTTACAGAGTGGTTTAGTATGCTGAGAATCTCTGTCATTACATGAGAAAAAGTCTAACTAAAAATAATTATCTCTTCATTTAAATGCAAGGAATTCATTATTCACGAACAACAATGCCAACTGAATGATGACATTTATACTCCTCGTACCTCCCAAAACTGAACAGCTGGTAGTCAAGAGTAGCATTTAATACTTCAAGTAGAAATACTTGTCATAGCATGAAATTCTACTTCAGACCTGAAATGCCAAGTATATTTTTCTGAATATTTAACCTTGTTGTGAATATTATTGTAAAAACGTTCATTTTTATGGTCTACTAAATTTAATACCAGTGAGAGTTTAGGCATTAGTAATCATGAAATATTTCATAGGAAAAGTAGATTGGGAAATGTAACATCTTACCTGGTATATGACAGCAATATTTGAAACATCAGGATATTTTCCCCCTTTGCAGTATTGGAGAAAACAGGCTGACCCTGTCCTCTGTTTACCCAGAGTTCTACAGCATCTTGAACAGAGGCACTGGCTAGACCAACGCACAAAAGGCCTCTTTGTGGAGTTTGTGGTCTTCAATGCTAATGTGAACCTATTCTGTGTTGTGATCCTGATGTTGGAGTCCAGTGATGTGGGTACGAAGGCCTCTCTCTTCTCTCCTCTCTCTATGATCTTGTGCTTTGGGTTGGATGTTTGTCCCCTGTAAACCTCATGTTGAAATTCGATTCCCGGCGTTGGAAGTGGAGCCTGATGGGAGGTGTTTGCGTCCTGGGAGGCAGATCCTTCATGGATAGATTGATGCCCTCCCTTAGGAGTACGTGAGTTCTCATTCTATTAGTTCTCAAGAAAGCTGGTTGTTTAAAAAGAGCCTGGAATCTCCCCCACCCCTCTCTTGCTTCCTCTTGTTTCATGTGATGTCTGCACAGGCTGTCTCCCCTTCACCTTTGCCGTGAGTGGCAGCAGCCTCAGGCCCTCACCAGATGCACATGCCCAATTTTGAACTTGCCAGCCATCAGAATTGTGAGCCAAAGACACCTTTTTTCTTTATAAATTACTCAAGGCTTGGATATTCCTTTATAGCTACACAAAATGGACTAAGACACCTGAGTAGCTCAGGAGAAGTCCCAGTTTCTTTCTCTGTCTTATACCATTAATTTAAATATATTATTTTAATTAAAGTTATTATATTTAAATATAACTTTAAAAGTCAAATAGTTCAAGGGAAAAACAGGAGTCCTCAGTTCATCCCTACCTCATTCCTACTCCCCAAAGGCTACTTTCCATTTTTTTAAACCAGATCTTTCAGAATTTAAAAATTATTAACATGGGCCGGGCATGGTAGCTCATGCCTATAATCTCAGCACTTTGGGAGGCCGAGACAGGTGGATCACCTGAGGTCAGGAGCTCGAGACCAGCCTGGCCAACATGGTGAAACCCCATCTCTACTGAAAATACAAAAAAATTAGCCGGGAGTGGTGGCGGGCGCCTGTAATCCCAGCTACTCGGGAGGCTGAGGCAGGAGAATCGCTTGAACCCGGGAGGCAGAGGTTGCAGTGAGCTGAGATCCTGCCCTTGTACTCCAGCCTGGGCACGAAGAGTGAAACTCCGTCTCAAAAAAAGAAAAAAAAAAATTAACAAGATTATTGTCTATTTCATACATTTTCAGTTTTAGGTATTATCTGTTTCTGTTAGGATGAAAATTTAGCCTTTTTTTTTTTTTTGAGGCAGAGTGTCACTCAGTCTCCCAGGCTGGAGTGCAGTGGCGTGATCTCAGCTCACTGCCACCTCTGCCTCCTGGGCTCAAGCCTTTCTCCTGCCTCAGCCTCCTGAGTAGCTGGGATTACAGGCGCCCGCCACCACACCCAGCTAATTTTTGTATTTTCAGTAGAGATGGGGTTTCACCATGTTGGCCAGGCTGGTCTTGAGCTCCTGGCCTCAAGTGATCCACCTGCCTCAACCTCCCAAAATGCTGGGATTACAGGCATGAGCCACCTCAGCCAGCCGGAGGTAGCTTTCTTATACCCACATATATCTCAAACACATACACATCTTTGATCTTTTCTCATTCTCCCAACATAGTAATAAAATTTATTTAGTTTAATATTGAGCATTTCCATTATGTTTTTCAAAGATGAGACATTAGTATATTATGATTAGATTCCTTTCTTATACATCCTTTTGTTTTCTCTAGAATATTACTTTTTTAAAAATGTGCTTGGTTGTCTATGTATCTGTCACTGATTAATCTTCAAATTCTTCCTAAAAGTAGAAATCTCTCATTCTCTTAGAGTATCATGTAAACTATCATTTTATCTTCTTGGAGACACCTTCCCTGGAGCCCTCCTTCTTGAGTACAGTCTGGATTGATTATTCTCGAGGCTGCTGTACAGCTCTCCTCCAGGACTCTCCCTTCACCATTACCCTGGGATTATCTTTACCTCTCTCTCCTACTGAATTCCCTTTCTTCTGGATTCCATGTCTTCCTTTCTTGGCTTACTTGCTCATTTTGCTAGAGCACATGCTCTGGTAACTTCCTGGAAGAGTACAAGGGAGGTAAATGTGTTGGAGACTTACATCTCCAAAAGTGTTTTTATTCTCCCATCACATTAGATTCTAATTTATCTGTATATAATTTCTTTCTTGCAGGGTTTTGGTTCGTTTGTTTGTTTTGAGATCGGGTCTCACTCTGTCACCCAGGCTGGAGTGCAGTGGCACCATCTCGGCTCACTGTACACTCTGCCTCCTGGGTTCAAGCAATTCTCCCTGCCTCAGCCTCCCAAGTAACTGGGATTACAGGTGCCGGCCACCATGCCTGGCTGATTTTTTTATTTTTACATTTTTGTATTTACGTATTTTATGGGGTTTCACCATGTTGGCCAGGCTGGTCTTGAATTCCTGACCTCAAGTGATCTGCCCACCTTGGCCTCCCAAAGTTCTGGGATTACAGGCATGAGCCACCATGCCCGGCCAGAATTTTGAAAAGTGTAGCTCCATTGCTTTCTAGTTTTTCATGTTAGTGTTAAAAAGTATTATGCTGGCATTCTGATTCCCAGTCCTCAACCCCAAAAGTTTTTAGGTTTTTTTCTTTGTCCTCTGGGTTATGAAAGAATGTCATAGAGGCTGGGCACGGTGGCTCACACCTGTAATCTCAGCACTTTGGGAGGCCGAGGTGGGTGGATCACGAGGTCTAGGAGTTCGAGACCAGCCTGGCCAATATGGTGACACCCTGTCTCTACTAAAACTACAAAAATTACCTGGGCATGGTGGCTTATGCCTGCAGCCCCAGCTACTTGGGAGGCTGAGGCAGAAGAATCACTTGAACCCAGGAGGTGGAGGTTGCAGTGAGCCCAGATGGTGCTACTGCACTCCAGCCTGGGTGACAGAGCAAGACTCCAACTCAAAAAAAAAAAAAAACAGAAGAATGTCATAGAATGTTCTATTATCTGGAAATGTGTCCTTAAGTTCTGAGAAATTTTCTTCATTTTTCTTTGTTAATTTCTTCTCCATTTTCTCTGTTCATTTTTTCTGGTTTTCTAGCATTTTGACATTGTAACTCCTGGAGTTCTGATTTTCTTATATTTTTGCTTCTGTTTTCCATCTTTTTCATCTAATATCTGCAATATTACTTTAATTTTTATTTTCTAAACTATTTTTTCTTTCTATAATATTTAATTTCCAAAATTGTCGTTCTCATGTTTTTTTCATAGTCTCTTATTGTTCTTTTATGGATGCAATATCCTCTTAACTCTGGTATATTACAGTTGGTTTTCTTTCCTTCTGATCCTTTACTGTCTCTAATTCCTCTGAACTACTTTTTTGATTTGTTGTTTTTGATCTACAGTTTTCAACGTTAGAGATTCAAGTGCCTGGCTGTCCTTTTAAAGAAACGCAGGCTGGGTGCGGTGGCTCAAGCCTATAATCCCAGCACTTTGGGAGGCCAAGGCAGGAAGATCACTTGAGCCCAGGAGTTCAAGACCAGCCTGGGCAACATGGTGAAACCTTATCTCTACCAAAAATATAAAAATTAGCCTGGCATGGTGGTGTATACCTGTAGTCTCAGCTACTTGAGAGGCTGAGGTGGCAGAATGGTTTGATCCTGGGAGGCGGAAGTTGTAGTGAGCTGAGATCATACCAGTGTACTCCAGCCTGGGTGACAGCCAGACCCTGTATCCCGCCCTCCCCCCCCAAAAAAAGGGGCAATAAAAAGCAGATAAATGCTCATTATAAGCTGTGTGCCTGGCTGGGTGCGGTGGCTCACGCCTGTAATCCCAGCCCTTTGGGAGGCTGAGGCAGGCAGATCACCTGAAGTCAGGAGTTTGAGACTAGCCTGGGCAACATGGCAAAACCCCATATCTACTAAAAATACAAAAATTAGCCAGGCATGGTGGTGCATGCCTGTAATCCCAGCTACTCGGGAGGCTGAGACAGGAGAATTGCTTGAACCCAGGAGGCGGAGGTTGCAGTGAGCTGAGATCACACCATTGCACTCCAGCCTGGGTGACGGAGTAAGACTCCATCTCAAAAAAAAAAAAAAAAAGCTCTATGCCCATGCGTAGAGCTTATCAACTGGTATCTAAGTCTCTCTTTTTGGGCAGTCAGTTTTTAGAGACACTCCAAACTCCTACCTTGAGAGTATGAGCCTATTATACTTACCAGAGTGAGTTGAGGGAAGGGATCTGGGAAGTGTCTCACTATGCAGCATGTAAACCTTTCCTTTTCCAGTAAACCATTACTTTCAGATGTAGCTGGTGTCCCCAAGTCCAGATTCTCTCATTCAGCATCACTAGGAAACAAACCTTTAGTTGTGGAGTGGTAGAAGGCAAGATGGGTAGCAAATATCTGGTTGTAAATGGTGAGGGAGGAAATTTGGAATCTAGTTGTTGTTTATATATATATTGACTTTCAGTTGATGCTATTTTCAGTTCCATCTGAACTTCTACCTTCAGAACTACCTGATGCCTGCAATTTCTGAGGCTTTCCGGGGTTTCGTGGTTAGAACTGGCTTGCTTCCAGGTTTCCTGTACAGCTGCCTTAGATTTCAGCTTTCTTGAACTTGCTAAGTCAATGTGATTCCTCCACTTTTCAGCTTCCAGCAGTTTGTTGCTCTCATCTGCCCTCCTTTTCTTCATCTATTGAAGTTTTTACTTTATCCTTTCACTTTCATTATAGTGGCATTTTGTAAGGGATTGGAGTTACACTGGTCCATTCAGTTCCCCCACTTTCACAGGATGTCTGTCCTAATCCAATTTCTTCGCTTTCTTCTTTCTCCCAGAATTGGCTCACAAGTATCCTTCCATTTCCATCACATCTTTCTCCTAATCAGGAATTTTTCTCCTCTCAGACCTGCAGAGTAGACCACTTCTCTTATGCTTGTTTCTAATGAAGCATAAAGGCTTCCTGAGGGTCTTCACGGGGTTTTTAGTTACTAACGAAATATAGACCGGGATTAAAATAAACATGGGAAAAGTTCCAGTCTTGAGAGCTTGCTAGGTGAAATAGGAATTCCTTTTGCTCTTAAATGTCTTTTTTACCTACAAGGGGTACATCTTAGTGCTAATGTCACAGCATCCTTAGGGTGTTGCTTTGCCAGCCAGAAACCTCTGTGGCCTGCCGCTCCTTCTGCCTGAGTATTGCTTGCACCCACTGGGCTTGTTCTGCCCACTTGGCCTGGCAGCCTGTACTCGGCTCCTGCTACTGGCCTGGATCCCACACCTGCCAAGAGAGAGCCAGGCACAGAGCAGTGAGGGATATATGGATGAGCAAGCACGGGGTCCAGCCACAGCACACAGCCAGGCACACTGGCTGCTGCAGTGAGGTGGGCAGCTCTATGTGCTGATACAGGTGCCGGCTCCGTGAAAGGTTGAAGCTGGACCAGATGTACTGCACGTGGTTTCCGCTGTGGGTACCTACGTCTGAACGAGAGGAATGCCATGGTGCCCAGAATCTTGGAGCCAGAATCTTGGAGATGCTAGGAACCACAGAGCCCCAAAGAGGGTGTCACAGCCCTGGCTCAGGGAGCCTGTAGATCTGGACTCCCCCAAAGAGCCACAGCTCTTTTCTCCTCCTCGTCGCCTGCAGTGTGGCAAGCGAGGGGGTGTGTTTCAGCCCTGTTTGTGTTACAGCTCTTTTAGTCCCACCACTCAGCAGGTCCCAAGTTCTTGTCCTGCATCCGGGAAGAATGCAGTACACAGACAACTGGAGGGTGAGAGAGGTGGAGAGGAGCTTCATTGAGTGACAAGACAGTTTTCAGGAGACCTGGAGTTGGTAGCTCCTATCCACAGGCAGATCGTCCCATTGTTTGTGTAGCCCTCCGTGGAGAGACCTGGAGTGGTAGCTCCTATCTGCAGGCAAGTCATCCTGCCATCTGCCCAAGTCTGGCTGAGTCTGGAGGTTTTATGGGCTTCAGAGGGGAGTAAGTGTGTGCTGATTGGTCCCTGGGCAGCCATGGGCTGGCCCAGAAAAACTGCCATAAATTCTCATTCGAGATGGTGAAACTGGCAGATTCCAGAACTAGCAGCCCAGCCCCCCAGCTTCAGGCCATCCCTGGCTTAAAGGTGGGGCTTTACTGGGGACCCACCCCTTTCTGCCCAGGAGCCTGTCTGCCTCCTGCCGCCATCCATGTCACCCATGGTGCCCAGGCTGTGCCAAGGGGCACCTGCAGGTCCATGCCAAGCTGCCCTCAGTGCTCCCTCACCTTCTCTGCCTCCCATGCTTGTCTGTGTCCAAAGTTTGTAGAGGGCCGAGGCAGTAGGGGGCTACTTGTCAGCACTGCCCCAAGCGCGCACACACCAAGCTGGGTCATGACAGCGCCCAGGCTTGGCCAAAACTTTGCTCCAAAATTAGAGCAGGTGCTGGCAGTGCAGAGAGGCCGTGCAGTGGGAGCAGGCACTTCTGAACCTGCAGGGGCAGGGGGTACTTCCTGAGCCCCCAAGAGTGCAGGGATGCTCGGGTCTGCAGCTGTGGCTGGGCGGCTGCAGCTGCACCCAGGAGGGTGGGGCTCCCAACCTTCCACCTCAGAAGGGGGCAGGGTTCCCACCTGTTACTGGCTCCCACAGCTCAAGAGAGCACAACGCCCTGGCCACACCTCGCCCACTGCAGCCAGTGTCATGGCAGCAGCCACTCCCAGACAGGATGCTGCTGCCATCACTAATATTTTGAAACTTTATGAAAGGTTTATATTCACAAGACCTTTCATGATTTTATAAATGTCAACATTTTCAATGTCCTTCCAGGTGAAGGCTGAAGCCTTTCAGTCTATCCTTATGTAAATGACTGAGTATCCATGGGATACCATTTGTACTCATGGGGTATCAGTGCTTTAGACTTCTCTCTGCATCCATTCTGACATGGTTAGGGTAACATCTATAATAGCTGTTAAGCCACCAACACCTCCCTTCAAGGTAGGGTCAACAGCATATCCTTTCCCACTACTGACTTCTGTAAAACCAGTATTTCTCCAATAGCTTTGCATACATTATCTCATTTAATATTCATGACAGCTCTAAAGGAAATACTAAGTGGAGCACTGAGACTCAGAAACATTTGATGATACAGGAAGAGTTGGGGTTATTCAAAGACAAAGTTTAATGAGAAGACGGCAAAAGTTTTAGACTCTTGACTCCAGGTGTTCTTTGTCATTCTCAGGTGCTTTCTTCACCTCGGTGAGACTGGAAAGCTTCACTTCCCTTCAGATGTCAAAGAAGGGCTTTGCCTGGTCTGTCATCTCACAAGTCATCTATTATCTACTGGTCTGTTACTATGCCTTCATACAGGTGAGTCAATAATGTTAGATGTCAGCCTGGGCAACATGGCAAAACCTCATCTTTACCAGACTACAAAAATTACCCAGGTGCGGTGGCGTGCACCTGTGGTCCCAGCTGCTCGGGAGGCTGACATGGGAGAATTGCTTGAGCCTGGGAGGCAGAGGTTGCAGTGAGCTAAGATCACGCCACTGTGCTTCAGCCTGGGTGACAGAGCAAGACCCTGTCTCAAAAATAATGATGATGATGATGATAGTATTAGATGTGAGAGATAAAGGTTACCACATTTTATTTGGGAAGCTCTACAATGACGTGTTACTAGAATTATGGCTGTGATTTTGGTCCTTTTCAGAAATCTGAATTCAGTTAAAGGTTGACTAGTTTCCCACCAAATAGAGTGGCTCTTTCAATTTTCAGGAGCTAAAGAATTAAGTCTATAGAAATAGTACTTTTGTAGTTTTATTAGCCCTATATGAAGTAATACCAAGCAAGTATGATGAACAAAGAGCAAGCACTCAAAAATACAAATGCTTGGCTCATGCCTGTAGTTACCGCACTTTAGGAGGCCAAGGCAGGCGGATTACCTGAGGTTAGGAGTTCGAGACCAGCCTGGCCAATACGGAGAAATGCAGTCTCTACTAAAAATATAAAATTAGCTGGGTGTGGTGGTGCATGCCTATAGTCCTAGCTACTCGGGAGACTGAGGCAGAATCACTTGAACCCGGGAGATGGAGGTTGGAGTGAGCTGAGATTGCGCAGTTATACTTCAGCCTGGGCAACAAGCAAAACTCCCTCTCAAAAGAAAAAAAAAAAAAGTGTCCAGGCACAGTGGCTCACGCCTTTAATCCCAGCACTTTAGTAGGCCAAGGTAGATGGATCACCTGAGGTCAGGAGTTCAAGACCAGCCTGACCAATATGGTGAAACCTGTTTCTGCTAAAAGTACAAAAATCAGTTGGGAGTGGTGGTGGGCTCCTATAGTCGCAACTACTCGGGAGGCTGAGACAGGAGAATTGCTTGAACCTGGGAGGCAGAGGTTGCAATGAACCAAGATGGCACCACTGCATTCCAGCCTGGGTGACAAGAGTGAAACTCCGTCTCAAAAAAGAAAAATACAGATGATTACACTCAGAAGAAAATATATTTATACCTTAAGCCAAACACAGTATTTTTTTCTCATTCTCAGGCTTGATAACTAATTTAGAAACTTTTGCTGGGCATGGTGGCTCATGCCTGTAATCTTAGCACTTTGGGAGGCCAAGGTGGGCAGATCACTTGAAGCCAGGAGTTCAAGACTAGCCTGGGCAAAATGTCAAAACTCTTGTCTCTACAAAAAAAAAAAAAAAAAAAAAAAAAAAAAGCTTAGCTGGGCATGGGCATGTGCCTGTGGTCCCTGCTACTTGGGAGGCTGAGGTAGGAGGATTCCTTGAGCCTGAGCCTGGGAAGTTGAGACTGCAGTGAGCTATGATCACACCACTGCACTCCAGCCCGGGCAGCAGAGCGAGACCCTGTCTCAAAGAAAGAAACTTTTGTATTTATTTTTAAGTGACAGTTTATGATCTCCAAGAAAAAGAATAAATGTATCCAATGGAAGTTGTATTCGAAGATAACTTTTCTGTAAGCAGCATTTCTGAAGACTACAGAGCTGAACTAAGACCATAACACATTTGTCCAAGTGAGATCTGATAAACGCCTGGCAGTGTGCTTTGCTCATAGACATCAGCTGCGTTCATCACACTTGAGCAGGGAGAGACCTAGTTAGTCTCTCAGACAAGCAACAGTGACTGTGCTGTCTACGTTTAGGGTTGTCGGCTGAAACAGCAGAAGTGGAGGTTCTTCACTGGGAGAAGAAACATTCTGGACACAAGTATAATCCTCATTAGCTTCATCATCCTGGGGCTTGACATGAAGAGTATTTCTCTACTTAGGAAAAACATGGCACGATACCGTGATGACCAGGACAGGTGAGAGGAAGCCTGAGGGGCACAGCATGTTCCTACCTCATGGCTCAAGTTTCCCGGTTATACACAAGTATTCTTTCAGACTCCCCTTCCTTCACTGCCCTACCAGATCTGTATTTGCATAATATTAGAGTTAAAATAGAACATGGACTCATGACCACAGCAGAGATAACAGTGAACTAGAAGCCATTTAACTGCTGGTCACATTGAAGAGCTCTTCTGTCTTCATTAGTGCTTAGGTATGTGCTTAAGGATAATGCATTTAAATTTCAGAAAGGCCTGGAATTGGTCATTATTTTGCCCTCTGGCAAAGGCATAAAGCCTAACGCAGGACAAATAATCCTTTAAATAAAACCACAACACATAGTCCATCCTTTAAATGCAAAGGGAGCTGCTTTCTGGGTAGGGATGTTCATCCATTCACTCATCCATACTAAGAGATGTTTGCTGTCCCTTTGGGCACCTTCTCTGGTTTTTCCCATGGAGAGGAACATCTATGTTTCCCATGCCAAGTGGTGCCAAGTGGTGCTTCGCTAACCTTTTCGTCAGTGGCCAACAGCCTGGGCAGTGATCTGTGTAACTGTTCCTGAGGCATTGTTTCAAGTAGGCCTTGTGGAGAGCAGTTTTATGCAGGCACAGCGGATCTGTGCAGGGCACCAGTTGATAGTGTCTGTGGGGCTCCTTCCGAGTAACCTGGTTGCTGCAACCTAAAATTATGGATGTATCTCTCACAAAACAAAATCTAATTGCTGAGCAACACCCCTCACCTCTAGTCTACCTTCCATCATTTTGTTCTAAGCTTTATTGCACCTATTACATCAATCCTGTACTGCAGAGAACACAGGATTAGTGTGCCACAGAAAACAGAACAGCAGCATGGCTCCTCTCTCTGGGCTGAGTTAATCTCCTTTTGAGAGGAGAGATTTGGCTCAGAGCAGTGCAGGAGGCTAGTTTTGCTTCCCAGGATGAATTTGGAATAAAGAAATCAGCTAGAGGTCACATTTTAAGGTTTCTTCGGCACAGCTCCCAGTGCAATCCGCAACGGGTAGACCGCTTGAATAATCCGTGGCCTTCTGTTATTCCCATATCCACAACTCACAGGAGGCCACACTAGAAAGCAGTTCTCACATCAACAAGCATTTGACCTCACAGGACTCAGGGCTGCCGCGCTCAGCAGCAGGGGCGCTGGGGAAACCGTGGCATAGGCGCATGCTTCCTGCTCAGTAACTGTCAGCTTTCCTTGGTGCAGGTTTATCAGCTTCCATGAGGCAGTAAAAGTGAACTCCGCTGCGACTCACCTTGTGGGCTTCCTGGTTCTGCTGGCAACCGTTCAGTTATGGAACCTGCTGCGTCATAGCCCCAGGCTGCGGGTCATCAGCAGGACCCTGAGCCGAGCCTGGGACGAGGTGGTGGGCTTTCTGCTGGTCATCCTAATCCTGCTGACAGGCTGTGCCGTTGCCGTAAGCCCCCACGTTGCTGTCTCTCCTCCTTCGTGTGCTGTGGTCTTAGAACCGCATCGCTTCCCATAGAAACGGTCGCAACACAGAAACCCAAGGTGGTAGAGTAGGAAAGCTGGGTTTTGTTCTAGTTCCATACTTAACTGGTATGATTTAAACCCACACGTTTGTCTCTAAAATGGGGATAAAACTTAGCTCACATGGTAATATAAAGGTCAAATAAATTTCTATGAAAACACTATGTTATTACAAAGGAAGTTTATTCTTTTGGCATAATTTGGCCACAAGGAATTTCTTTCCGTTCCATTGGTTCTATGTTGACCACATTGCCAGGCACCTCAGGACAGAAAGGTGTGCGCTTGGCTTGCACTAACTGGCCTTTCTCCTTCTGTTAAGTTTAACCTGCTGTTTGGATGCAGCATCTCTGACTACCGGACATTTTTCAGCTCAGCAGTGACTGTTGTTGGTCTCCTGATGGGAATTTCTCACCAAGAGGAGGTAAAAATAATAATTTGCTTCCTCACAGAATTCTATTTAATATATTGAACAAGGAAAATTGGGGTGCCCTTAGGAAAACAGCCCCCTACTGTAGACTGCACACTGGAAAGGGGGAAAATTTCAGTCCTTTGCTCTTCTGCTTTAAGGTACTGCCTATGCACACAGCATTTACATGGCTGTTGCTTTCAGAAATCTGCCCTTTCCTAAGCACTCAGTCCCTCCTTCCTCACTTCTTGTGTCCTTAATCTTATTGGCAAAGGACACTGGGACGAAGCTTGTGCTCTTGTGCTTGGCCAGATTAACATGATTCTCTGCTTCTCAATGGCCCTTTGAAAGTGCATTAACAGTGTAAGGTAAGTTGGTTCAAGCCATGAGAGGCCAAGAAGGGGAGGACTGCTTGAGGCTAAGAATTTGAGACCAGCCTGGGCAACACAGTGAGACTCTGTCTCTACTAAAAATAAAAAATAAAAATTAGCCAGGTGTGGTGGCATGCACCTGTAGTCCTAGCCACTCAAGACGCTGAGGAGAGAGAATTCTGTGAGCCCAGGAGTTGGAGGCTACAGTGAGCCATGATCATGCCACTGTACTCCAGACCCTATGTCTATTTAAAAAAAAAAAGGCCAGGTCTGGTGGCTTACACCTGTAATCCCAATACTTTGGGAGGCTGAGGCCAGCAGATCACTTCTGCGGTCAGGAGTTCAAGACCAGTCTGGACAACATGGTGAAACCCCGTCTACTAAAACCACAAAAAAGAGCCAGGTGTGGTGGTGCACACCTGTAATCCCAGCTGCTCAGGAGGCTGATGCAGGAGAATCACCCTAACCTGGGAGGCAGAGGTTGCAGTGAGCTGAGATTGTGCCACTGCACTCCAGCCTGGGCAAGAGAGTGAGACTGTGTCTCAAAAACAAAAACAAAAAAAGTGACACAATGGAAGTGACAAAGAATTAGAAAAAACCTGCCATTTAAGCAGTGAAAGTGGCAAGATTTTGATCATGGTTGATCATTCTGATGATCTAGAAATCCAAAATTACTAATTAAAATAGGTAGGTTCAGTTTATAAATGTTGTATCCGCAGGTTCCGCATCCACAGATTCAACCAACCCCAGAATGAAAATATTGGAAAGGTACAATAAAAAATAACACACATCTTAAAATACAGGAGAAGAGTCAGGCATGGTAGCATGTACCTGTAGTTCCAGTTACTTAGGAGGCCAAAGTGAAAAGATGGCTTGAGCTCGGGAGTGAGGCTGCAATGAGCCATGATTGTGCCACCGCCCTCTGAGCAAGACTGTCTCCCACAGAAAGCCACAAACTGTTATAACAACTATTTTATGTAGCATTTACACTATATTAGGTACTAGAGGTAATCTAAAGATTATTTCAAGTATAGGAGAGATGTATATAGGGTTTATGCAACTACTATGCCATTTTTAAAATGGAACTTTCTAGGCTGGGCACAGTGGCTCATGCCTGTAATCTCAGCACTCTGGAAGGCCAAAGGTGTGGCTGATCACTTGAGGTCAGGAGTTCAAGACCAACCTGGCCTACATGGTGAAACCCCGTCTCTATTAGAATACAAAAATTAGCCAGGCATGGTGGCAGGCACCTGTAATCCCAGCCACTCGGGAGGCTGAGTCAGGAGAATCACTTGAACCTGGGAGGTGGAGGTTGCAGCCAGCCAAGATCACACCACTGCACTCCAGCCTAGGTGACAGAGCTAGACCCTGTCTCAAAAAACAAACAAACAAGGTGAGTGGGGAAGACACTTTCTTAACCTGTAGGGAAGCTTGCAATAAACAAAAAAAATAATAGGCCGGGCGTGGTGGCTCACGCCTGTAATCCCAGCACTTTGGGAGGCCGAGGCGGGTGGATTATGAAGTCAGGAGATCAGAAGACCATCCTGGCTAACACGGTGAAACCGCGTCTCTACTAAATATACAAAAAATTAGCTGGGCGTGGTGGCAGGTGCCTGTAATTCCAGCTACTCGGGAGGCTGGGAGCTTGCAGTGAGCCGACATCGTGCCACTGCACTCCAGCCTGGGAGACAGAGCGAGATTCCGTCTCAAAAATAGTAATAATATAATAACAATAATAAAAACAAGGAACTTAAGCATCCTCAGATTTTGGTACCTGTGAGGGGCCCTGGAGCCAATCTCTCTCAGATACTGAGGGACAATTGTAACTGCTATTTTGGCGAACTAGGCTGTTCTGTTGTGGTCCTAGCTCCAATAACTAGGGGATGAGCCTTCACCACTGGAGCACTTCATATCCTAAAGCTGTGAAGGAAGTAAACAGAATAACAAACTTGAGCTAACACCTGCTTTTTGGGGAAAAAAGCGAACTTTTCTGCTTTGGATGTAATTGTAGATAAAAATAGAGTAAAAATAGAGTAAACATAAAAATAAAGAGTAAAAAACATAGAGTAAAAAACATAAAAAATTAAAAAAGAGTAAAAAACATAGAAAATTAAAAAGAGTAAACAGAGTAAAACTGTACATAAAAATAAACTGATTGGAAAAAAAAGTCTTGTAGCACAAACTGAGATTGCCCACATTATCTGGTTCACCTGAAATTGTTATAAGTATTTTTAAGTAGGTAACAGTTTGGTACTTAAAAATATTTTGTCATACAGGAGATTGCCATCAGGGTGTTGTTATAATCATCCCCTCTGTTGGGATATTTTTAAACAGTGCCTAGTGGCAACTATGAATAGGCCAATACCAAGGGAAAATAAATACCATTTGTTGAGAACATCTAAATTTTTAAAAACTGTGTTATGGGAACCATTTTAGGAAGCCCAGAACTTGGTATTTACTTATGCAGAAAAGTAAAGAAAGGCAGAATTCAATGCTTATACCTTTAAAAATGACAATGAAAAAAAAGTAGTACTATAAAGCCAGTTTTCTGTGGCCAACCTGTTAATTTTTATTGGAATGCTCCTGTATTTACGGTTGTAGTTTGATATGGCAGAGACACTTTGCATTCTCACTTCCGGCATGCATTTATTCTTTCAATGTTTGTGACCCCCTTTTAGCTTCCATGAGTAGATGTATTTTCTGGAATTGCCAAAATTCATGTGACATTTGAATCATTTCCAATTCCACTGCGACTCACCTGTTTTCTTGTGAAAGCCCTGTAGTCAAAATTATCTTAACCTCCTTAAAATGCTCTTCTGTCCATTTAAAAGTATTTTCCTTCTTAGTATCTTTGTGCCTGTCTCCCTAAGTTTCCATTGGATAAGCTTTTCTTCTGGAAAGATCCCAAACGTTAGCATGTAGCTTATGTTTGTAAAGTAGAAACTAAATTGTCAGTCACTAAAAGTGTTCTTACTGTTTTCCCAGGTTATCGATTTAGACCCAGTCCTGGGCACCTTTCTGATCCTCACCAGTATCATCTTGATGGTACTTGTGGTAATTAATCTTTTTGTTTCTGCCATTCTCATGGCCTTTGGAAAAGAAAGAAAGTTGCTTAAGGTAGGTAACTAAAAGATAAACTAGCATGCTGTTATATCACTGGGAAAGCTCCACCGTAACTGCCCCTAAGATTACAGGCTGACATAACTTAGAATGCACAGTATCATATTCCCTTTATTAGTTTCAAAAGCTCTGCCAGTTATTTTCCTAGGAAACCCAATTTATAAGACTACATAATATTCTATAGCCACTGTCCTATAAATAGCTGGCTCTCAACCATTGATTAGTGGAAACACTCCAATGCCTGACTGTAAATTATCAAAGAAATATATCTTTACTATACATTTACTAATTTTTAAAAAAATCTTTGGTGCTTTTTTCACTCCAGTATTAGCAGTAATTTTAATTTTCTCACTTTTCTCTTTTTGTCTTCAATACTCAGAAAGAAGTTGCACTAACAGATATGCTGCTACAGAAGCTCTCAAATTTGTTAGGAATCAGTCGACCCCAAAAAACCTCATCTGAGCAAGCAGCCACGACAGCAATGGGCACTGACACTGAAGTTTTAGATGAACTACCTTAATCCTGTTATCTCCTATTTGGCTATTTCCTAGCATATTACTACTTATCTTTGCATGGCATAGCTTTAAAATTATAATATACTTTGTTTTTAATTCTGTAAGTTAGGAATCAAAATCCCCTTGGTCCCAAGTCCTTACTTACGGATCTTGGCACTGTCAAGATAGGATTAACAATGCAAGAATACTACGAGACAAACTAGCTCTGCTGCCAAGCAGCAAGTAACAGAACACTCATCACCCATGGCCCAGGATGGCTGCGGGAAATGAAGGAGTCAGAATTGAGCTCACTGCAACTTACTAAAAATAAACATCCAAGGATGAGGCATGGCAGATGCGGAGCCCTGCCACGGAGGAGGACAAAGCAAATTCAGATGCTATCTGGGCTATCTAAACACAGATCAAAATGAGCCCTGCACTGCTCCAGGAACCCTGACAGTAAGGGCTGGTTTACATGGATCACTTAGTTAAAATATTCTCCACTAAAATCCAGATTTATATACTTCATCATCTGACCAAATAGTAAAGAAAGCAGGACACAGGATCTTTAACTTTATTAGCAGCTACTGAGCTACAGAATACAAACCAACTGAAAACATTCAAGGCTGCCTGAAGCAGGTATGTACAGGTATACTACACAGAAGCAAAAGCTGTATCATCCAATCCCAAAGCCACCCCTGTGGGGAAGGATGACCTTAGCTATGGGCCAAAGGAGTACAGAAGTTACAACGTGAGAGTCCCATCCAGCCAGGAAAGCAGTGAACAACTACAGCCACATGGGCACCAAAAATTTATCTGAGATTAGTTTTAAAGGTTCCATGAATCAAAGTTTTCAAATGAAAACAGGTACCCCTCTTTTCCTGTAGACTTTCCAGCTCACTACCCAAAAGACTTGAGTACTTCTATTAAGGCAGCTGGAAGCCCACCCTAGACTTGAATGGCAACTTGTCCTTTCTCTGCCAGTAATGCAATCCAACAGAATATTCTACGGGGAAAACAATTTCCACAGTGCCGCCCTCTGGTACAAGGGAAACACAGCACTCAAAGCAAAAAGGCCACAGAGGGCTCCCTGAGAATCCAGTACAACTAAGCGAGGCCTTCAACTGTGGAGACAAACTTTGCAACTGGATCCCGGTGGGACAGTGTCCTGCGACAAGGAGTAGTGTATATGCCAATGAGAGGGCCCAGCTTCCAGGAACAGTTACAATGGTGTCCTGAGTCACTTTCTCTCTCCCACTTGCATTCGAGAGTGAGAAAATACACACTGTGGCCTTGATTCTCACTCACAATCTCCCTGTACAGAGAGGTTTGTTTCTAAGTCTGGAACCTCAACACGAGGCTGGGATGCTTCATGACGTACTCTCTCCCCCTGTCCAGCCATCTTTGGTGGTCTCCCCACAGTACTTCCCCATCTTCTCACGCTCCTGTGGAGGGACCATGGGACGGGCCAGGGGGAAACCTGGGACCACTCTGACAGGAAACGGACAAGCACAGCTGCCAGGAGTCAGCTGCTCCAGCCTCAGTCTCCAGTTGTTAGTCTCAGGATCAACAGAGAACTGGAAAGCAGCAGAATCTGGAGGAGCAGGAAGAGAGCCCAGAGGAGGAGTGTTGTGCTCAGTGACAGTTAACAGATGAAACGTAATTTCATGGAGATTCTTTGTTACAAGGAGAAATTGCTCAGTTTCAACTCCCAGAATGTGAAAGTTGCCTGGTTTAAGAGACCTATGTTTTCTTTTTCAGCTCTTCAAACCTTCGGGAAAGATCATCAAAGTCAATGTCTTCAGATGCTGAGGTGCTGGCACCAGCAGATGCAGTTGGTAGTGTGTCTGGCACAGATGGCAACTCTGGTAGGACAAAGTTGTCATAGTTATCCGCAGGTCTGGAAGGAAGCTTTGCAGAGGCTTCTGGCTTGGGTCCAGGACCTAATTAGGGCAAGGAGCACAATGTTACAAAACACCAGAGAAATGACTCAGATCCCCTTTGGCAGTAAAAATAAAATGATCAAAATACAGAAGAAAACCTTAGTTCAAGAACTTTGAGTCTCGCTCCTGTCACCCAGGCTGGAGTGCAGTGGTGTGATCTCAGCTCACTGCAACCTCTGCCTCCTGGGTTCAAGCGATTCTCCTGCCTCAGCCTCCTGAGTAGCTGGGATTAAGGCGCACACCACCACACCCAGCTAATTTTTGTATTTTTAGTAGAGATGGGGCTTCACCATGTTGGCCAGGCTGGTCTTGAACTCCTCATCTCAAGTGATCCACACACCTCAGTCTCCCAAAGTGCTGGGATTACAGGTGTGAGCCACCACACCTGGCTAAAGAAATTTTATTTCTGAAGGCTAATAAACACTTGAATGACAGTTAACATCTACAGTTTCTTTTTTTTTTTTTTTTTTTTTTGAGATGGAGTCTCGCTCTGTCGCCCAGGCTGGAGTGCAGTGGTGTGATCTCAGCTCACTGCAACCTCTGCCTCCTGGGTTCAAGCGATTCTCCTGCCTCAGCCTCCCGAGTAGCTGGGACTACAGGCGCCCGCCACCTCGCCCGGCTAATTTTTTTGTATTTTTAGTAGAGACGGGGTTTCACTGTGTTAGCCAGGATGGTCTCGATCTCCTGACCTCGTGATCCACCCGCCTCGGCCTCTGGGATTACAGGCTTGAGCCACCGCGCCCGGCCACATCTACAGTTTCTAATTAGAGTTGAATGCTATCTGTTTTACTTTCCTGTGGTGAGAAAAAAGTTTAAGGGAAATCAAAGTGGGATACATGTGGCCACATCCACAAAGCAATCAACTGTTCCCTTTCATAAGGTCTGCTCCTTTACCAACCAAGTCCAAGGAGTGATAATAGGATTCTGCTAGAACAAACATTGCTTCCTTAAGAACCAACATTCTTTAGGGATTGAGGGGCAAAGTTTTTTTAAAGGAATATAATGTCCAAGTTATTTGATACAACAGTCTGGTTTCTGCAAGTTCTAGAATCAGGAAAATTAAATTACAAAAACATCAAAATAGTGCTCTGACTCTGGAGGGAAGGGCAGAGTTGACTGGAAAAAGGGAACTTTGAGGTAAGAGTAACACTGCATACCTTGATCAGAAAGTGGAATCTGTGTGTGTGTGTATACACCTAAAATCTATGAGTTTTTATTTTAAATGTAAATTATATCTCCATAAGACAACTGTCTAATTTTATGTATTTATTTTTTGAGACAGAGTCTCCCTCTTGCCCAGGCTGGAGTACAGTGGCACAATCTCAGCTCACTGCAACCTCCGCCTCCCGGGTTCAAGCGATTCTTCTGCCTCAGCTTCCTGAGTAGCTGGGATTACAGGCACCCACCCACCACCACCATGCCCAGCTAATTTGTGTATTTTTAGTAGAGACAGGGTTTCACCATGTTGACCAGGCTGGTTTTGAACACCTGACCTCAGATGATCCGCCCATCTCGGCCTCCCAAAGTGCTGGGATTACAGGTGTGAGCCACCGCGCCCGGCCTCTAATTTTAAAAGTATTCTTCCCTCTGGTTTTTGCTGGTAGGTAGTATCTTAATTTTTGTTTTTTAAGACAGGGCCTCACTTTTGTCACCCGGGCACCCAGGCTGGAGTACAATGATAGCTCACTGTAACCTTGAACTCCTAGGCTTAAGAATGCCTCTTGAGTAGCTGTGATCACAGGTCCACACCAAGCTGAGTTTTTAAAAATTTTTTGTGGAAACAAGGATCTTGCCCAGGCAGGTCTCAAACTCCTGGCCTTAAGTGATCCTCCTGCCTCAACTTCCCAAAGTGCTTGGATTACAAATGTGAATCACCATACCTGTCCAGTACTTTTTTAAATTGAGTAGATAGCTACATGAACATGTTTGCTTTGTAAAATTCACTGAGCTGGCCAGGCATGGTGGCTCATGCCTGTAATCTCGGCACTTTGGAAGGCTGAGGCGGGCAGATCACGAGGTCAGGAGTTCAAGACCAGCCTGACCAACGTGGTTAAACCCCGTGAACTAAAAATACAAAAATTAGCTGGGTGTGGTGGTGTGCACCTATAACCCCAGCTGATACTCAGGAGGCTAAGGCAGAATAGCTTGAACCTGGGAGGCGGAGGTTGCAGAGTCAAGACTGCACCACTACACTCCAGCCTGGGCAACAGAGCCAGAGTCCATCGCAAAAAAAAAAAGAAAAATTGAGCTATACACTTAGCATTTGTACTTACTTTCTCCTCGACATCTCTTTAATGCCCCAACTTAAAATTTGGTATTTTGAGGCACAATGGAAGTTGAAGCAGCAATAACATAAAGAAGTCATGCATGACTGAAAAAAACCAGAAGGATGAAAAAGAATAGTGATATCACTGACAAAGAGGGAACATGGGAGCTTCTTTTGGGCTAGGGACGGTCTTTTATCTTTGGAAGCAGGATATCCTGAGTTCTATTTTAGCATTTGGGAAGAGAACAGGGCATGTAAATAGAATTCCATGGACTTGGAAACAGTCTCAAAGGGAGGAACAATGAGAAATGAGAAAACAGCAGAGGGTTCAGCACTGAGCCCTGAAGGTTTCTGATTGACACTACTCACCAACAATCTGTGCAGAAGAGATATTCTTATCAGCATTAACGTCATCTACCTGAAACACACAGATTGTTACCAGAGGAAACAGCAATGGCATCACTGGAGAAAGTACTGGTATAAGCCCCTGTGTTTCCAAAAGCTAAGGTGCTCATCAAATACAACAGAGCCTGTTCCAAAGAAACTGCCCCTGCATTTCTTCCAATCCTTTGATTGGAAGATACCATGTTGAACTCCTTTGATTTTGAGACAGGGTCTTGTTCTGTCACCCAGGCTGGAGGGCAGTGGTACAATCACGGCTCACCACAGCCTCCACTTCCTGGACTCCAGCCATTGCCCCACCACAACCTCCCGCATAGCTGGGACCACAGGTGTGCAGCACTATGCCTGGCCAATTTTTGTATTTTGGGTAGAGACAGGGTTTTGCCATGTTGCCCAGGCTGGTCTCGAACGCCTGCCTAAGCCTCCCAAAGTGCTGGGATTACAGGCGCGAGCCACCACACCCAGCCCCATGTTGAACTCTTAACTGCCAAGCAGAGAAAAAGAAAATCCTTACTACACTATGACAACTTTAATGATACTTTCACCTTTGGGCAAAGGGAAAGTATTCCTGAATATATCTGTAAGAACCAACTCCTCAAATAATGATGAAGATTTTCGACCTCATTCCTACAAACAGCTGTGGGTTATGCCGATGCATGCAAAACCAAAGCATAAGAAAAACTCAGGCCCAAGGTAGAACACATCAGCTACAGATGGGAACCAAAGGAAAGAACAGAAAGCAAGCTCAGGAACAGGAAGATCTTCTTAGATGAGTAATTTACATAGCAAATGCCACACCAATTTGTTTCTCAGTAAAATACTAGATGGAGACAGGTCTCAAAAGGCCTACAGTAACTGAAGAAACAAGGCTGGTCAAAAACCAGTAACCTAAACCACCTACAGTTAGAGGTATTAGCTATTCATTAGCAAGTTTTACCTAGAATACTAAAATGTGAAATCAATGCTATTGGCCGACATGTAACTGGACATTTCTGATTATTCCTTTACATGTGTTAAGAACATGTAAGACTAATATTTTAATAATAATACTTTAGCATCACAACTATATCAGCTCAATGTGAGTATCTGCCTAGTCACTCAAAACAACTGGTTAAGTGCCCTCATAGAGCACTACAACTTTCTAAGAAATCTGTAGTTCCTTCCTGATTCCTGGCTTAATTGCAGTCAAAGCATTGCTACCAATGATACTGCCATCACCACCATTCCCCATTTCCAGGGTAGTGTTATAAAGCAACATAAGACTCCCAAAGCAAAAACGATGACAGTACTAGGAGTTGATCAAAACTCTGCCTTTCCTGTGGTCATTATTTTGCTCCCTCTTCATGGCATTCACTCTCCTGTTGCTTATAAAACAGGCTCAGGCACTTACAGATTCGTACGATGGGGGAGTTGCTGGTATCTGAGGTGGATGAATATTGGGAAAGGCCTGAAAAGTCCCCATTGGCAATCCATTGAAATCTGACTGTAAGAGGAGAAAGGCAACATCAGAGACACTGTCTCCAGTTTGCAATCTCGAAGGTCTGAGTATTGGAAGGGAGAAATAAATACATGTATATTCCCATACTAAATATATATAAATATTCAAGATCCTTAAAAATGCCCAAAGACCACATGTGGTCAGGATTCCAGATTTATAAAGATCTATAGCCAAAGGCTATTTAATCAAGTGCTTCAGTGTTTACAAGGGAAAACTCTAATGAGACTTTCTTACTAGCAATGACCATCTTATCTACAAAGGTTTTTCTGCCTGATAATAATTGGTGGTTTATTCATTTGTGGAAAAAGCTACTAGTATGACTATAACAGATCACAAAGATATTCAGTAAACCTATATGAAAAGTGTTTTTCTGGCACCATCTCTATAGATTTTCCTACAGCTGAACTAAAAGATCTTCTTTGAATCCAATGATTTTTTCCCCACAAGATGACTGCCAGCTAATACCAAATGTTCTTACTGCTGACTGCTCCTGACAACCTACAATTCCTGAGTGTATTCACAGAGCCAGCTTGTCATCCTCTGTAACATTTTCTAAAGCTCACACCCACACTTATGTATACTTACTGGTCCCTTTGGCAGTGGATATGAGAAAGGCGTATTTGCAGATGGCATGGGCATGGGCATTGGCATTGGCACCGTTCCATCAGGTCCACCAACTGGTGCTGTGAACCCACCACCCCCTCCTCTTCCAGGGCCTCCTTTCTTCACATCATCTGTGAATCCAACATCAATAAGATCTGTATCTACCCCAGGAGGAGCTTCTGCCTGAGACAAAAAGAGAAACCCATGTCATTAACACATGTCCAAGACCAGGTTCCCCAGAAAGCGTACTCAGATGGAGATTAGCATGAAGCAAGTTTACTGGAGTGCTTCTGAGATCACCACGTGTGAGGGAAAAGAAGGCAGAGTTAGGTGGAAGGAGAAGTTGGGCTGCAATACAGTCACAACAAAGGCCTCAGCCAATTAATTCCCCAATGACTTCTGCAGCTGGAATGGACCTGATGGTGTCTCCAACTGGGGGTAATAGGGATGTCTGAGCAGTACACACCAAAGCATACACCAGACCCCACTGACCTTAACTGGTGGATGATTTTATTTTATGTATTTATTTTTTGAGATGGAGTCTCGCTGTCGCCCAGACTGGAGTGCAGTGGCGTGATTTCGGCTCACTGCGAGCTCTTCCGCCTCCTGGGTTCACACCATTCTCCTGCTTCAGCCTCCCAATTAGTTGGGACTACAGGCACCCGCCACCACACCCGGCTAATTTATTCTATTTGTAGTAGAGACAGGGGTTTCACCGTGTTAGCCAGGATGGTCTCAATCTCCTGACCTCATGATCCACCCGCCTCAGCCTCCCAAAGTGCTGGGATTACAGGCGTGAGCCACTGTGCCTGGCCAACTGGTGGATGATTTTTTATCCCTGTATCCTCAGCTTTCTGTGCACTACCTGACACATGGTGGGTACCCAGTAAACGTTTCGGGAACTCTTTGGGCCTTGGGGCATTTCTTCCTATGTACAGGAGGTTTCTCAATTCTGAAGTTCACCAAAAAGTAGCAATAATAGTGCCATTTTACATTTGTATCAAGGTTTGGACCTTCTCAGTGTTGTTATTCATCTAATTCCTTCAGTTCCCTGTGAGATATGCAGGCACATTTATTGTCAAAAAGCTAACTGGACGAAGGTTTAAACTCACACAAATTTAAGTTCATGCAAAGAATATGGATTTTTTTTTTTTCAAAGAAGGTCATACCTACAAATTCATTTTTCTTTGTATTCTGGGATAAACTTACCATGACCACAGAGTCAGGTTCATAGGGTACATTGTAATTCTTGGCAATTTCAATCAGGTATCTCTCCACCAGGATTTTGGGTGGGGCTTCCACACTCAGCTTGTGCATTAGCTGTAAGTAAAAAGTAAGATGCATCTATACCAACCAGCCTAATCCTAACCTCACTATGCAAAGTTAGCTCCTCTCATTTTACAGGTAACATTGAGGAAAAAAAGGTTGAGCAGTTAAATTTTTTTCAGAGTCACAAGACACATCAGAGGATCCAAGTCTCTTCACATTCTCATTACACATGACCCAGATGCTGGTAAAAGACAAGACTGCTGCCTTCCACAGTTCAATTCATCCACCACCCTCCCCACCTCACTTCCATCCTGCACAAACGACATGAGGTACACAAAGTGGGGAAGTGGAGTCAGGAATGACAGCAACCAGAGGAACTCAGCAGGTGTAAGGATTGGACCACACTGCCAGCCACACAGCTGAAATGTGAAACCCTATACTGAGCCATACAGTGGTACCCACTAGAATTGCCACAGGCAATACAATAAACTGCTCCCACATACTACTTTCATGTTTACCAAATATGTTCATTACCCTGTCATTCACAGTTCCAATCTGGTTGGTCCTACATAGCTTGCCATATTCCTTGCTATACTTGGCACAGAGCTGATCAGCAACCTAAAAAGAAAAAGGATAGTAAATAAAAATAGAGACCACTCCAACAGACTGCTCTATGCTTCCTCCTGGCAACAGTAAACATGCGTCTATTACAAGATTTCCAAAACACTGGAGTCTGCAAAACCTTAAGGGGTACACATTAATCCACTATTTGTTCATCCATCCATCCATCCATCCAATGAGCAGCACTCAAGTGCCAAACACTATCATGAGTGTTATACAATGTAAAGGAACAAAATAGATACTGTTCCTACTCTTACAGTCTTACATTAATCAAATTGTACAAAGAAAAAAGTTTCCTCTTCAAAGTTTCCCTTCTTGTTAAAGAATAAATCATAAATGTTAGAAATGTTTCTTCTGAGGCCAAGTGCAGGGGCTCACGCCTGTAATTCCAGCACTTTGGGAGGCCGAGGCAGGCAGATCACAAGGTCAGGAGATTGAGACCATCCTGGCTAACATGGTGAAACCCCATCTCTACTAAAAAAAAAGAAATGTTTCTTTTAAAGACTAACTTCCTTCAAGATTCCTTGCTTTGTGCTAATAACTCTTTGTTAACCCCTATCCCATGTAACTATTAAATATAAGAAAATAAATACATTCTATGCCCTTGTACTTTAACCAAGATGCTCACAGGCATGTCTCAGCTCGCAGCCTAAGCCCCTTCCTTATTTGGGAATGTTACTACTTTTCTAAGTCTTCTCATAAGCAACTTCCTCTCTTCCTTTGTTCTCCCTTGCATATATCTATTTTTTAAAGTTTTAAAACCTTTAGCCAAATGGGTGCAGCCTCGACTGTGAGGTCCAGTTCCAGCCAATGGAATCAGGACACAGCAATAGGGTCCAGATGTGTAGGATATAACTATTTTTACCCCCTTTGTTCAGTGTGCTCTCGCTATTGTTCCATCTGCGAGAAGCACCCTTTCTGCAGAAAGTAAAAACTGCCTTGCTGAAAGAATTAAATTTATATTTGAGTGCTATTTCTTTGTGGCACCGTGGAACAAGCATTTCTAACAACAACACAGATAAAGGCACAACTGCAGCTACAATAAGTGATACCAAGTGAAGGCACAGCATGCTATCACCAGCTTCTAACAGCAGAATCAAATCTGATCAGAAAAGTCAGGAAAGGTTTCCTGAAGGAAGTGATGCTTTGCTGAGATTTAAAGGATGACTAAGGCATGGTGGTTCATGCCTGTAATCCCAACACTTTGTGAAGCTGAGGTGGGCAGATCACTTGAGCTCAGGTGTTCAAGACCAGCCTGGGCAACATAGCAAAACCCTAGTCTCTATTTTTAAAAGACACAAAAATTAGCTGGGCATGGTGGCGTGCACCTGTTGTCTCAGCTACTCGGGAGGCTGAGGTGGGAGGATGATCAGTTGAGCCCAGGAAGCCGAGGCTGCAGTGAGGCAAGATCGTGCCACTGCACTCCAGCCTGGATGACAAAGCAAGACCCTGTCTCAAATAATTAAATTAAGAATGACTAGGAGTTAACTAAATAGGGAAGGAAGAGCATTCCAGGAAAAGAAAACAGCAGTGCAAAGCCCTCTGGTGGAAAAAAACAAAGTCCTCAAGCCTGCAATCAGCCAGTGAGCCTCTGGTACAGAGACCAAGGAGTGTGGTAGGAAACGAAGAAAGGGAGGTGGGAGCCAGACAACGCAGGACCATGTAGGCCGTATAAGGGAGTTTTGTTTCTATCACAAGAGCAACAGAAAGCTACTGATGGGCTTTAAAGCAAGAGGTCATGACAGGATCAGAGCTGTGTTTTGGACAAAACCCTCAGGTGGTTCTGATGGAATAGCGAATAGATTAAAAAAAGCCAAAGCAGGAATAGGAAGAATACTCAAGAAGCTACTCTCACTTTCCAGACAGGAAACGATAGTAGCATTGGACCAGAGTGGTCCCAACATTCCAGGAGCCCAGTAGGAGAGTTCTCACTGTTCATTATGAAGACTTTCAGTGGTACCTGGCACCTATGATTTAAATGGCATTTGTCTTTTATGGTTTTTGTTTTGGCTGGTTTATACTATACAGAGATTATTTTTATTCACATTAATGTATCACTCTGTTTATAGCTTTTGAATTTTGTAACATATTTAAGCCTTTTCCGAGATTAATTTTAAAGGAGTACAGAAGAGACCAAAAACGGCCGGGTGTGGTGGCTCATGCCTGTAATCCCAACACTTTGGGAGGCCGAGGCGGGCGGATCACAAGGTCAGAAATTCAAGACCAGTCTGGTCAACATGATGAAACCCCGTCTCCACTAAAAATACAAAAAACTAGCCAGGCACCAGGCACCTGTAATCCCAGCTACTTAGGAGGCTGAGGCAGGAGAATCACTTGAACCCAGGAGGTAGAGGTTGCAGTGAGCCAAAATTGTACCACTGCACTCCAGCCCAGGCAACAGTGTAAGACTCTGTCTCAAAAAAAAAAAAAAAAAAAAAAAGACTACATAATAATCAGTTGCCTCTATTGTCCCTCTTCTCTGCCCACAAAACTCAACGACTATCCCTGGCACCCTACTGGACTATCCGAGGTTTATTCTCTGGGGAGACTAAACTAAAGGAACTCGAGTCTACACACAGGAGACAATAGTGATACTTACAACAGAAGAATTAAGTGTAAGTCTTCTATATATCAAATAGATTTTTGGCTTCCTTCTCCACTGCGCTCTCAGAAATGCTGGCAGCCAGCTTATACACTCTAGGCAGAAAATAGGAGGATTCTGGAGAAAACGACCAACCCAAGGAAAGATGACTAGTTCCTCACAGTCTGGAATTCCTCCAAATAAGAGCTTAGTCAGATCACTCAGCAATGAAGGCATCTGGCAGTAAAAACCCACCCATGCACACAGGAAGTTCCAATCTCCTTTTTAGTACCTCACTCTAAAATGTAAACCGACACCCAAGGACCACTAAATCTTTGGAAAAGCTTCTACTATAAAAACTAAGAAATATGAAAAATGAACTTGAGAGAAACAAACATGACAGAAGTTTAAAAATTAACTATAATTAATATCCTCAGAGACTCAGAAAACATTGTAGCCATGAAACAAACAGAGTATGAAAAATATTCAGAGAATTTTTTAAAAAACAGCTCTTGAAAAAAACCTAGAAAACAAGGAAATCTCAGTAGATGGGTTGGGAGATAAGAATGAGACAATTCCTAGGAAATAAAACAGAAAGGCAAAGATGTAGAAAATAGAAAACAACACAACTGAATTTGTATCCTAGGAGTCAGTACCATATCCATGTTGTGATGTGCAATTTTCTGGTTAATGTCTGTCTCTTCTGCTAGACTCTAAGCTACAGGAGTATGGCTGGTGCCATATTTTGCTCACCACTATCACCCCCAGCACTCACACAGCTCATACAATTTACTTAATAAATATTTGTGGAATTAATAAATACAGCAAAAACATCTGTCACCTTAATGTTATTTTAACTTTACTCCTTTACACTTATATAAGAACTTTTCTATTTGCATAGAGCTAAATAACATTAAGACAAAACTGGAGAACATGAAACTTTGCTTCTTAAAAAAATTACTCAAGTTTGCAAAACGCTGTTCTATTATAAGGCTGAAAAAGAGAAACACATTTACAAAACCTATTTCAAAAGCAACATAAGAAGGGTACAAAATATCTGGTCAAATCGGCAGAAGTTACTTATATTAACCAACCTTTCTAACGATATGAAAAGCCACAGACATCACTGAAACTACTTGTACTCACTATTTTCAACTCAGCCACTTCTGACTGGAGTCGAGGAGCAGCCCAGATCAATGTAGACACAGATTCAGCCAGACCAGAATCTAGTTCCCTAATCAAGGAAAAACAGTATTTTTTTAAAACATTCTTTAAAACAAACCATCAAAATCCTAGCTTTTGTTTCATATACTTTATAGCCTCTGAAGCTATTTTGTGAATCTCACTAGATTCTCACAGTAACTCTAGGCTTCTAGCCATTTTCGTAATCTTATTTTACTTTTGGAGAAACTCAAAACTATGGAACAAGCCCAAGGCCATGAAGTCGGAAAATGGTTGAGCCAAGATTCAGATCTAGGCTTCTCAGTTTCAGATTCTGTATTTTTGTTTTACCAGTTATCTACACTGAGATCAGGCCTTTAAGCAACTGTTGGGAAGCAGATCCTTGGGCATGTGAAATAGTCCCTTAATGCAGAAAGAGACCGTATTACTCCTTTCTCAAATTCCAGAAGTCATTTAGGTCTTCGAATCAAAGTATCTTACTTCATAGACTGAATAAGGCCAAACCGAGCCAGCAGCAGGTCACAGTACAGCTCCAGGATCTCCATGGCCTCCACGAGGTAGTCTTCCCGGATAATGTGCTCAACACGGATCCGAGCTCGTTCATCTTTCCCAGCAGCCAGATAGTCAGCAATCTCCTTTCTCGCTTTCTGGGCCAGTTCCGCTAAGACACAAATTCCACTCCAATCTCACAGTAGAGCACTGGCATCTGGCCTACAGGCCAATCTCCCCCCAGCAAGAAGAACTGGGTGGTTTCTATTATATCCTAGCTCCTCTCCCTTAGCAAATCTAATCCCATCCCATCTACTGTAGAATTTGCTACTCTGTCTAGGTGAGAAAATATAGTTCATGTGGCTTGACATTTCCAACTCAGGAGTCAGGTGACCTAATTCCATAACAACAGTATGTCCCTTTCTCTGCAAAAAAGGTACTTACTCTATTAGTCACAAAGGGCAGAAATGCATCCAAAGCTTAAAAGATATGATCCCAGGCCAGGCATGGTAGCTCATGCCTGTAATCCCAGCACTTTGGGAGGCTGAGGCAGACGGATGGCTTTGAGGTCATGAGTTCAAGACCAGCCTGGCCAACATGGTGAAATCCCGTCTCTACTAAAAACATGAAAATTAGCCAGGTGTGGTGGCACATGCCTGTAATCCCAGCTACTTGGGAGGCTGAGGCACAAGAATCACTTGAACGGTGGAGGTTGCAGTGAGCCGAGATCACGCCACTGCACTCTATCCTGGACAACAGAGTAAGACTGTGTCTCAACAAAAACAACAACAAAAAAAGATACGATCCCTAAGACTTCATAGTACTGGCCTCAAAGATCCACTACTGGGGTGCTAGTATCCAGTGATGTATTTTGGAGAAAAAAAGTACACTACTCACTTTTTTTCTTCTCCAACAGTTTAAGGCGATTTATGACTAATCTCAAATTCACTCTTAAGCGCTCAGCTTTAAATCCAGAGCCCAGCATGCTGTGCTGTTCCTCCTAGAAACAGAAGAAGCACAATGACTATTTTCAAGTCAAAATTAGTTCAGGAACTAAAGCCTCTTAGGGGTGAATTATGTGAAACAATAAACCAGAGTGTTTTCCTAACACAGGAAAATGACATGCTCTAATTCACATTTTTTACAGATTGTTTTGGCTGTTGTAAAGAAAACTGATTGGGGAAGGATAATACTGGAAGCAGGAAGATCAATGGGAAGGATATTATTATCATCCAGATAAGAGATGGTAATGGCTCAGACTAGGGTGGTTAGCAGCGTCAGCAACTGGATTTGAAATCTACTTTGAAGGCACAGCTGAAAGAATTTGGTGACAGATGAAATTAATACCTAGATATTGGCAGGGGGTGGTGTGATAAAAAGATAAAAAAGCAGAAGGGCTCCCTGCTTCTCCCAAAAAAATCTCAACAGGGATGGCAATGGGGAAAGATGATCGAATTTAGACCCATAATTGAATATATTCTCATCTTAACTCCCCAAATCCTGCCAACAAGTCTCAGTCTTTGGGGAAAAGTTAGTACCCAAGAAATATCATTGACATCTACTCATGTACAGAGTTACACAAAGGGGTGAAAAGTCCAAGAAAAAACTGCTCTACAAAATTCTACAACAGACGGCTCTTTACCAGGAATTTCACTGAAGAGTAGAGTTACAGTCAACAAAACCACCCCTCCTCTACCCACAAGACTTTAGGGTATACCATTGTGCATTGACCACTGTGCATTCTATTTCAAAACAGCACAATTTCTATTTCTCTAAATTTAAATTCTGGACTCAAACTTAAAAACATGTAATATCCAAACAAAAGATAGGTCAAACAAAGTAACTGAGGAACAGACAAATCAAAAGAGCACCAAAGAAAGAAACAGTAGGAATAGTACTTGTCTATTAGTGAATTAACCACTAATAAAAAACATCAGGGCCAGCCGCGGTGGCTCAAGCCTGTAATCCCAGCACTTTGGGAGGCCGAGACGGGTGGATCACGAGGTCAGGAGATCGAGACCATCCTGGCTAACACGGTGAAACCCCCTCTCTACTAAAAATACAAAAAATTAGCCTGGCGTAATGGCGGGCGCCTGTAGTCCCAGCTACTCGGGAGGCTGAGGCAGGAGAATGGCATAAATCCGGGAGACGAAGCTTGCAGTGAGCTGAGATCCGGCCACTGCACTTCCAGCCTGGGCGACAGAGCCAGACTCCGTCTCAAACAAAAAAAAAAAAACAAAAAAACAAACAAACAAAAAAAACAAAAAAACATCAGATGGGTTTTCCTTTTGTAAAACTGCCCCCAAAAGCCTTTACCCTACATTTAAGAATTAACCTAAGTCCCAGGTTAAAATGGGGTTTTTACGTCATCAAGTATCTGGAATCCAGCAATTGAATTACGTTCAATACATGCAATAAGTATTTACTGATTACCTGTATGTCAGGCGTTGGCTTGATGCTGGAGATAAAAAGCATAAATTAAGTACAGTCCTGGCCAGGTACGGTGGCTCACACCTGTAATCCCATCACTTTGGGAGGCCAAGGTGGGCAGATCATGAGGTCAGGAGATGGAGACCATCCTGGCCAACATGGTGAAAGCCCATCTCTAATAAAAATACAAAAAAAAAAATAAATTAGCTGGGCATGGTGATGTACACCTGTAGTCCCAGCTACTTGGGAGGCTGAGATAGGAGAACTGCTTGAACCCAGGAGGTGTAACAGTGAGCCAAAATCGCACCACTGCACTCCAGCCTGGAAACGGAGTGAGACAGTGTCTCCAAAAAAAGAAAGAAAGAAAGAAAAAAAAAAAAGGTACAATCCCTGTCCTCAAAGGAACCTGTATTCTACTGGAAAAACAACAAACAAACAACAAAAACAACCCCAGCACTTTGGGAGGCCTAGGCGGGCGGATCACCTGAGGTCGGGAGTTCGAGATCAGCCTGATCAACATGGAGAAACCCTGTCTCTACTAAAAATACAAAATTAGCTGGGTGTGATGCTACATGCCTGTAATCCCAGCTGCTTGGGAGGCTGAGGCAGGAGAATTGCTTTAAGCCAGGAGACGGAGTTTGCAGTGAACCGAGAACACTCCATTGCACTCCAACCTGGGCAACAAGAGTGAAATTCCGTCTCCAAAAACAAAAAGCTAAATAGTAGGGTGTGAGTGTGGTGGCTCATGCCTGTAATCCCAGTGCTTTGGGAGGCCAAGGTGGGAGGATTGCTTAAGCCCGTGAGTTCAAGACCAGCCTAGGCAACATGGAGGAACTCCATCTTTACAAAAAAATACAAAAATTAGCCGGGCATGGTGGCATGCACCTGTGGTCCCAGCTACTCAGGAGGCTGAGCCAGGAAGACTGCTTGACTTCCAGAAGCAGAGGCTGTGGTGAGCCAAGATCACACCACAGTATTCCAGGTATGGTGAGAGAGCAAGACTCTGTCTCAAAAACCAAGAGCTAATTACATATAAAGGACTCCTAAAACTCAACAACAACGTGATTAAAAACTGGGCAAAAAACTTGAAGACATTTCTCCAAAGATGATATACAAACAGCCAACAAGCATATCAAAAGTGCCAATATCATTAATCTCTAGAGAAAGGCAAAATGAAATCACAATGAGATACCACTTCACACCCATTAGGATGGCTACTATCAAAAAAAAAGAAAGAAAATTTCAAGAACTGATGAGGCTGTGGAGAAAACGGAACCCCTGTGCACTGTTGGTGGGATTATAAAATGGTACAACCATTACAGAAAAACAGTATGGCAGTTCCTCAAAAAATTAAAATTAAAAATGTAACTACCATATAATCTAGAAATCCCACTTCTGGTATATATCTAAAAGAACTGAAAGCAGAACTTCAAAGAGGTATTTGCATACCTATGTTCCCAGCAGCATTATTCACAATGGCCAACAGGTGGAGGCAACCCAAATGGCCACTGAGAGATGAATGGATAAACCAAATGTGGTCTACACATACAACAGAGCACTCATCAGCCTTAGAAAGGAAAGGAAATCCTACCCATCACATGCTATGGATGAACTTTGAGCACATCATGGTAAGTGAAATAAGCCAGTCACAAAAAAAAGAAATACTGTAAAATTCTACTTGTGTGAGGTATCTAAAATTAGAGAAACAGAAAGTAGAATGGTGGTTGCCAGGGTCTGGGAGTAGGGGGAAATAGGGAACTGTTTCATGAGTACAGAGTTTCAGTTTTGAAAGATGAAAAGTTTATGGAGATCTGTTGCACAACTATGTGAGTACATACTACTGAACTCTACACTTAAAAATGGGTAAGTTAGTAAATTCTGTCATGTTGCCATGTGTTTTTCACCACAGTTAAATTTTTTAATTCTCAAAAGCTAAAACAAAACTATTAACATATTAGGATAAACATAAAAGAATATTTTATAAAGGAGAAAGAACAGACCTTTTTAAGAAGAGACAAAAATTATTTTGTATGGAAAAATTACTTAAACTATAAAAAAAATTAAAAGGTAAGCAATATTTGGGGGGAAATCTGCAATGGAGATTATTCTAAACTTGATCATGATGATGAGTGAGAAAACTGGTGCATTCTCAAACTCCCGCTGGAAATGTAAATTGGTACCACCTCTCAAGGTCACTCTTTCAAACTTCCAAGTTTAGCCGGGAGCAGTGGCTCATGCCTGTAATCCCAACACTTCGGGAGACAGAGACTTGAGCTCAGGAGACCAGCCTGGGCAACATGGTGAAACTCCAACTGTACCAAAACTACAAAAATTCGCCAAGACATGGTGGTGAGCGCCTGTAGTCCCAGCTACTAAGGAGGCAGGAGTGACAGGATCACTGGAGCCTGGGTAGTCGAGGCTAAGGTGAGCCATGACTGTGCCACTGCACTCCAGCCTAGGCAACAGAGCAAGACCCTGTCTCAAAAAAAAAAAAAAATTCCAAGTTTAAATGTCTATCCTGAAGAACAGTTCACGTTCACGTGTATACAGAGGGGAATGTACAATGACAAAATCATCTAAATTCCAACAGTTAGAAACTGATTAAGACACATCTATTTTATGCGATACATGGCAGTTTTGTTTTTTGGTGGTTTTTTTATGGTTTCTGAGACAGAGTCTTCACTTTGCTGCCCAGGCTGGAGTGCGGTGGCATGATCTTAGCTCACTGCAACCCCTGCCTCCCAAGTTCAAGCAATTCTCTTGCCTCAGTCTCCGGAGTGGCTGGGATTACAGGCATGAACCACCACACCCAGCTAATCTTTGTATAGCAATAGTTTTTTGTTTTTTTTTGTTTTTTTAAAAAAGGTAGTGTAGCATTCTAAAACATTTTAGCACAAAGCAAGCACTCAGATAATAATTGCTGAAAAAATTAAAAGGAGGAGATCCAAGATGTGTTACTTTTATTGTTTTGTTTTTGAGATAAGAGTCTCACTCTCGCCCAGGCTGGAGTGCAGTGGTGCGATCACGGCTCACTGCAACCTCCGCCTCCTGGGTTCAAGCTATTCTCCTGCCTCAGCCTCCCAAGTAACTGAGATTACAGGCACACGCCACCATGCCTAGCTAATTTTTCATATTTTTAGTAGAGATGGGGTTTCACCATGTTGGACACGCTGGTCTTGAACTCCTGACCTCAAGTGATCCATCCATCTCAGCCTCCCAATGTTTTTTTTTTGTTCTGTTTTTAAATCAAGCTGAAAAGTAGCATACACATTATGATACTACTTTATACACGTATATAAATGCATGGAGAAGGCGCCTATAAAAACAGGTATTAACATTTTAATGGTGTTAACTCTGGAAAGTAAAGCTGAAGGGAAGCCTCAGTATTTTCTCTTATATACTCCAAATTGATGAATATTTACAAAAATGTATTCACATATATTTGAGTAAGAATATTTCTGTTAATACATAACCACCCTTGCCCTCATGAAGTACAGTAGTACCCCCTTATCCAAGGGTTACATTCCAAGACCCTAGTGGATGCCTGAAATTGCAGCTCATACCGAATCCTATACATAGTACCATGTTTTTCAATCTGATATCCAAGCGGGCTAAGTGACTAGTGGGCAGATAGCATACACAGCGTGGATACGCTGGACAAAGGGGTAATTCAAATCCCAGGTGGGGTGAACAGGATGGCACGAGAGTTCATCAAACTACTTGGAATGACACACAATTTAAAATGTATGAACTGTTTATTTCTGCAATTTTCCATTTAATATTTTCAGACCACACTTGACCAAAGTAGCTGAAAGCCCAGACAATGAAAACATGGATAAGGGAGGATGGCTGTACATCAAGGCCCTTTATTGTATAATCAAGATAACAAATCAACTCCCATTATCACTCCTGAGTAGCTGGGACTACAGGCACAGGCCACCACACCCAGCTAATTTTTGTATTTTTGTATTTTCAGTAGAGACGGGGTTTCACCATGTTGGCCAGGTGACTGAAATTAGAAGATATTAACCCAAAGAACATTATCCAACTTGCCGTTAAATTATTCAGTATACACTTGATTAATAAGGTAACTAGGTTTAAAAAGGTACAAAAAATATTCCTGAGTATTTCTCTATCATGGGTCCTACAAAGATCTTGCCCTTAGTAGACAATTACTCCAGCTTAAACATGGATACACCAAACTTGTCAAGTAACCAGTTACATTTCTAAGAGAAGGATAACCTAAGGAGTTACTCTCAAGTTTTCATTTACTATTTTGTATGATCCTAGAAGTTAGTATGGTAACAAAGATAAGATTATACCTGTCAGATTGGCAAAAATTAGAAGTAGGCTTTCAAATAACGGCCAATATAAATGTAAAAATTGATATGACCATTTTGGACACTAATTTGGTAGTATTTAATGAAAAGTATGCTTTAATGAAAGGTATCCATATACCTTAAGACACAGCAATCCCATTCCTGGACATACACCACCACAGAAATTTGTACACAGCACCATGAAGACACATGTATGCATTCTGTGGTAGTAAGGAAGTAGAAGAATGCTAAGTGTCCATTTCAAGAGGACAAATGAGGCCAAGTATGGTGGTCCATGCCTATAACACCAGCAGTTTGGGAGGTCCCGGCAGGAGATCGCTTGAGGCCGGAGTTCAAGACCAGCCTGGGCAACATGACAAGACTCTCTCTACAGAATATTTAGAAATTAGCTGGGCGTGGGGGTGCATGCCTGTAGTCCTAGCTACTTGGGAGGGTGAGGTGGGAGGCTCACTTGCACCCAGGAAGTCAAGTCAAGGAGGCAACAAAGAGCTGTGTTCATGACACTGCACTCCAGCCTGGGTGACTGAGTGAGACCCCGTATCCAAAAAAAAAAAAGACAGATAAAATGTGATAAAAACATGACAGAGGGCTGGGCGCAGTGGCTCAAGCCTGTAATCCCAGCACTTTGGGAGGCCGACACGGGCGGATCACAAGGTCAGGAGATCGAGACCATCCTGGCTAACACAGTGAAACCCCGTCTCTACTAAAAACTACAAAAAAAAAAAAACTAGCCGGGCGAGGTGGCAGGCGCCTGTAGTCCCAGCTACTCGGGAGGCTGAGGCAGGAGAATGGCGTGAACCCAGGAGGCGGAGCTTGCAGTGAGCTGAGATCCGGCCACTGCACTCCAGCCTGGGCGACAGAGCGAGACTCTGTCTCAAAAAAAAAACAAACAAACAAAAAAAAATGACAGAATACTATGCAGCAGACAAAATTAATTAAACAGCTGTACTTAGAGCAACATGGGTCGTCCTTAAAAATAGAAACAAAAAATACAAGGAACAGGGTTCTAGGTTCAGTGTCTCTTTCACTGAATGAAGCTATAAAACCTGAACAGAATGCATTTAGCAGCTATCTGAGAACTATGAAAAATAATAGCAGATGGACAAAGAAAACCACAGTTTGAAGTAACAATAAACTGGGATAGAGTTTATCATTTTTCCCTCTGATGTTTCCCAGCCTGGATGCACAGCAGCCTGAAACCCAGAAATCAGCATCAGCAGAGAGAAAGCACATCAAGAGCTGTCTAGTCCTGGTTTGAGGAACTAGAAAGGGGACCCCTGGTATAGACAAAGAGTGGGTGAAATACCCACTGGGAAAATCTCAACTCACATAATCAACCTGAGACAACACTGCTGTTGGAATTAACTGACAAAGACTTTAAAGCAGCTACTATAAAAATGCTGGCTGGGAGCGGTGGCTCACGCCTGTAATCCCAACACTGTGGGAGGCTAAGGCAGGCAGATCATCTGAGGTCAGGTGTTCAAGACCAGCCTGGCCAACGTGGTGAAACCCTTCCTTTACGAAAAATACAAAAATTAGCCAGCCATGGTGGCACACGTCTGTAGTCCCAGCTACTCAAGGGGCTGATTCAGGAGAATCGCTTGAACTGGGGAGGCGGAGGTTGCAGTGAGCCGAGGTTGTGCCATTGCACTCCAGCCTGGGCAACACAGCAAGACTGTCTTTAAAAAAAAAAAAAAGAAAAGAAAAAATGCTGCAACAAGTAAGGGAAATTTCTCTTAAATGGGAAAGATTAAAAAGTAAAGACAGGCCAGGCGCAGTGGCTCATGCCTGTAATCCCAGCACTTTGGGAGGCCGAGGTAGGTGGATCATGAGGTCAGGAGTTCAAGACCAGCCTGGCCAACATAGTGAAACCCCGTCTACTCAAAATACAAAAATTAGCTAGGTGTGGTGGCGCATGCCTATAGTCCCAGCTACTTAATAGGCTGAGGCAGAGAATTGCTTGACTCGGGGAGGCGGAGGTTGCAGTGGGCTGAGATCACACCACTGCACTCCAGCTGGGCGAGAGTGAGACTCCGTCTCAAAAAAAAAAAAAGAAAAAAAAAGGAAAGACATAAAGAGGAAACAAATCTTAGAACTAATCCTTGCTTCTCAGGGGGCTGAGGCAGGAGGACTGCTTGAGCCTAGTTTAGTTGACTAGCCTGAGCAATATGGTAAGATCCTGTCTCAAAGAAAAAAAAAAATTAGAATAAAAAAATACAAACCAAAGAAGGAAACTGCATGGACTAAATACCAGAATGGAAAATGACAGAGAAAAGAGCCAGGGCACTTGTAGGTAAGTCAATAGAAAGTATCTAATCTGAAAAACAGAAAGAAAAAAATTGAAAAAAGTGAACAAAGCCTTACAGATCTGTAGGACAACACCAAGGGGTCTTAATTTCTTAATGACAGTTGGGTCATTAAATCCCATAAGGGGTCCGGGCGAGGTGGCTCACACCTATAATCCCAGCACTTTGGGAGGCCAAGGCAGGCAGATCACAAGGTCAGGAGATCGAGACCATCCTGGCTAACAAGGTGAAACCCCGTCTCTACTAAAAATGCAAAAAATTAGCCAGGCACGGTGGCGGACACCTGTAGTCCCAGCTATGCGGGAAGCTAAGGCAGGAGAATGGCATGAATTTGGGAGGTGGAGCTTGCAATGAGCCGAGATTGTACCACTGCACTCCAGCCTGGGCAACAGAGTGAGACTCTGTCTCCAAAAAAAACAAAAAAAAATCCCATAAGGATAGGAGAAAGAATACTTTTATTCTTTAAAAATATTTTTTTAAATATTGCCTTTCTCAGAGCTCAAGATTTAAAAGAAAAAATACTGCCTGAAAACTTCCCACATTCAGCAAAATATATTCTCTACAGACTCAAAAAGCTTAGCAAACTTGATTCACACAAAACCCAAAGAAATTTATGTCCAGACTCATAATCAACCGCTAAAACCCAAAGACAATTTTTTTTTTTGAGATAGAGTCTCGCTCTGTTGCCCAGGCTGGAGTGCAGTGGCATGATCTCGGCCCACTGCAATCTCTGCCTTTCAGGTTCAAGCGAGTCCCCTGCCTCAGCCTCCTGAGTAGCTGGGACTACAGGTGTGAGTCACCATTTCCAGCCAACAATTTTTTAAAATATTGAAAGCAGTCAGGGAAAAATGATGCATTACCTACAAGGGACCTATTTAATAACTGTAGATTTCACTTCAGAAACCAGGGAGACCAAAAGGAAGCAAAACAACTTTTATAAAGTGATGAAAAAAAAGAACAGACAACTTAAAATTATCTATCCAGTAAAAATATCCCTCAAAAATAAAGTCATTCTAAGATGAGGGAAAACTAGTAAGAGAATTTGTCACCAACAGACCTGCTCTATAAGAATTGCGGGCCAGGGGCCCGGCGCAGTGGCTCACGCCTGTAATCCCAGCACTTTGGGAAGCCAAGGCGGGCCGATCACAAGGTCAGGAGATCTAGACCATCCTGGCTAACACGGTGAAACCCCGTCTCTACGAAAAATACAAAAAATTAGCCAGGCGTGGAGGCAGGCACCTGTAGTCCCAGCTACTTGGGAGACTGAGGCAGGAGAATGG
>NW_012112697.1:4164606-4167574 GCF_000951035.1 Colobus angolensis palliatus
GGAGGTTGCAGTGAGCTGAGATGGTGCCATTGCACTCCAGCCTGGGCAACAAGAGTGAAACACTGTCTCAAAAAAAAAAAACAAAAAGAAAAAAAAGAAAGAAAGAAAAGAAAAATTAAGTTCATCTATTGTAATCCCTAGAGTGATCACTAAAAAATACTATACAGCCGGGCGCGGTGGCTCACGCCTATAATCCCAGCACTTTGGGAGGGCAAGGCGGGTGGATCACGAGGTCAGGAGTTCAAGACCAGCCTGGCCAACATAGTAAAACCCTGTCTCTACTAAAAATATAAAAATTAGCCCGGTGTGGTGGCATGCACCTATAGTCCCAGCCATTTGGGAGGCTGAGGCAGGAGAATCGCTTGAACCCAGGAGGCGGAGGTGGCAGGGAGCTGAGACCACGCCACGACACTCCAGCCTGGGTGACACAGTGAGACTCCATCACAAAAACACTATACAAAAAAAGCAAAAAAAAAAACAAACAGATTTTAAACTGGAATTTTAAAATGTGTTCAAATAGCCCAAAAAGCAGGAAACAGAAACAAGAGGATAGAAAATAATAAAACATAAACCTAAACTCAAACATTCAAAAATGACATAATTAAATGAAAATGATATAAACACAATTAAAAGACAGATATTGTGGCAATGAACCAAAAAATGATCCCCTATATACTGTCAACAAGAAACTCACTTCAAATATAATGATGTAGGTAGTTTAAAAAGTAAAGTATAGGAAAGGTATATATGCAAACACTCATCAAAAGAAAGTTGGAATCCAAGTATGGTGGCTCATGCCGTAATCCCAGCACTTTGGGAGGCTGATGTGGGAGGATCGCTGGACCTCAGGAGTTCAAGACCAGCCTAAGAGCAAGATCCCATCTCTACAATTAAAAATAAAAATTAGCGGCCGGGCGCGGAGGCTCATGCCTGTAATCCCAGCACTTTGGGAGGCCAAGGCAAGCGGATCACGAGGTCAGGAGATCGAGACCATCCTGGCTAACATGGTGAAACCCTGTCTCTACCAAAAATACATAAAGTTAGCCGGGCATGGTGGCGGGCACCTGTAGTCCCAGCTACTCAGGAGGCTGAGGCAGGAGAATGGCGTAAACTCGGGAGGCAGAGCTTGCAGTGAGCCGAGAACACGCCACTGCACTGCAGCCTGGGTGACAGACGGAGACTCCATCTCAAAAAAAAAAAAAATTAGCTGGACATGGTAGCATGTGCCTGTAGTCCCAGCTACTTGGGGGGACTGAGGTGGGAGAACTGCTTAAGCCCAGGAGGTCAAGGCTGCAGACAGCCATGTTTGTGCAAGTACACTCCAGACTGGGCAACAGAGCAAGATCCTATCTCAAAACAACAGGCTGGGCGCAGTGGCTCACGCCTGTAATCCCAGAACTTTGGGAGGCTGAGGCAGGTGGATCATCTAAGGACAGGAGTTCGAGATCAGCCTGGTCAACATGACGAAACCCCATCTCTACTAAAAATACAAAATTAGCCAGGCATGGTGGCATGAGCCTGTAATCCCAGCTACTTGGGAGGCTGAGGCAGGAGAATCGCTTGAACCTGGGAGGCAGAAATTGCAGCGAGCCAAGATCACACCACTGCACTCAGCCTGGGCAACAAGAACTAAACTCCGTCTCAAAACAACCACCACCACCAAACAAACAGAAAGTTGGAGGGGCTACATTAATACCAGACAGACTTCGGAGAAAAGAAAACCAGGGATACAGAAGGACATTACATAAGCGTAAAAGGGTGAAGTCACCAGGAAAATACAACAATCCTAATTGTGAATGCACCCAACAACAGAGCTTTAAAAACACAAAGCAAAAACTGTAACACAGAGGAAAGGAGAAATAAACAAATTAATTATAGTTAAGAGACTTCAACATACCTCCCACCATAATTGATCAACCTAGTAGACAGAACACAAATAAGGACACAGAACTGAACACCACCACCACCTGATGGCATCTCATTCACATTTATAGAACATACACCGAACACAGCAGTGCACATGGAACATTCATGAATGCAGGACATACCTGGGGTTCTAAAACCAAACTTAACAAATTAAATAGGACCAGGCATGGTGGCTTTCATCTATAATTTCAGCTACTTGAGAGGCTGAGGTAGAAGGATCATTTGAGGCCAAGGGACCAGCCTGAGCAACACAGTAAGACCTCATCTCTATTTTATTAAATTTTTTAAAAAGAAGAAAACAAACCCCAAATTAAACAGAACTGAAGTCATACCAAGAATACTGTAATGGAATTAGACTAGAAATCAACGGAAAATCTCAACATCTGGGAATTCAACAATATACTTCTAGATAAACTACTTGGAGGTCAAAGAGAAAGCTTCAAGTGAAAAAAAAAATTTTAAGGATTTGTACTAAAAAAAACCATACATATATGTATTTAACAAAAATTTATGGTATGCAGCTAAGGCAGTGCTTAGAGAAAAATTTGTATCATTAAGGTTTTAATTAGAAAAGAAGAGGCCAGGTTCAGTGGTTCACACCTCTAATCCCAGCACTTTGGGAGGCCAGGAGGCCAAGGGGAGAGGATCACTTGAGGCCAGGAATTTGAGACCAGCCTAGACAAGGTTGCAAGACCCCATTCTCTACAAAAAAATTAAAACATTAGCAGGGCTTGGTGGCACACACCTGGAGTCCCAGCTACTTGCAAGGCTGAGGCAGTGAGCACAAGAGTTTGAGGGTGCAATGAGCTATGATCATGCCATTGCGCTCTAGGCTGGACAACACAGCAAGACCCTGTCTCTCCAGAAGAAAGGTCTCAAATTACTAAACTTCCACATTAAGGAACTAGAAAAAGAGCAAAATCAAACCAAAGTAAGCAAAAACAAACAACAAAAAGAAAGCAAAAGGCCAGGCGCGGTGGCTCAAGCCTGTAATCCCAGCACTTTGGGAGGCCGAGACGGGCGGATCACGAGGTCAGGAGAT
>NW_012112697.1:4168209-4176268 GCF_000951035.1 Colobus angolensis palliatus
AAAAAAAAAAAAAAAAAACTGATATATCTATATAACAAATTCACAAATAAAAGCAACATATAAATAAATTATCAGTATCAGGGATCAAAGGGTGAGTATCACTACAGATTCTAAAGACATTTAAAGGGGATATTATAACCAACATACATCTATATATTCAACAATAAAATGAAATGAATCCCTCAGAAATTCAAATTTACTAAATTTCACACTAAAAAATAGAAAATATAGCCGCACTGTATCTATTACAAAAACTGAATCTAGGCCGGGTACGGTGGCTTAGCCTATAATCCCAGCACTTCGGGAAGCCGAGGCAGGCAGATCACTTGCGGTCAGGAGTTCGAACCCAGGCTGGCCAACATGGTGAAACCCTATCTCTACTAAAAATACAAAAACTAGGCAGGCGTGGTGGCAGGCATCTGTAATCCCAGCTACTCGGGAGGTTGAGACAGAAGAATTGCTTGAACCTAGGAGGTAGAGCTTGCAGTGAGCCGAGATCACACCACTGCACTCCAGCCTGGGTGACAGAGCCAGACTTTGTCTCAAAAAAAAATTAAATCTAAAATTAAGAACCATTCCAAAAGAAAATCCAGGCCCAAGTGGCTTCTCTGGCAAATTATATCAAACATCTAAAGAAAATTAGTACCAATATTACATGAACCTTCACACTTCTTGGGCTGGTATGAGAATTAAATGAAAATTTGTAAAGAAATTAGCACATTGTGTTATATGTACACAGTAAGCACCATGTAAACATTTGTTAAATAAATTCCAGTCAATGGACCCATATTTTAAAAAGTCTTAGCTCTTCATCTAAAGATTAGCTAGCCTTTCTGTGTGTTTTATGTTAAAATAAAATGTTTAAGGCATGCTTTATATATTTTTCCCCTGGTTTAACAACTTTGATTAATCTGTTTCAATCTCATTGCAAGACTTCAACTGTTTCTTACATGTCACTGTCACCCCCACACTGCCTAGCACAGTGTTCTGTACAAAGCTGTCACTCATGTATTATGTTAATTAGTAGAAAACTTAATTAAAAACCACATGCTTTTAAAAAATTCTACGAACTTACATAATCTAGTTTTGCTTTAGATTTAAGGAAAGAAAAGCAATTTGCTAAACTATTTTGTACGTACTGAGGATTTTTCAACTCCTATTCAACAGATCCCCATCTTACAAAGAAACTAATAATTAAAGACAATGACAGTAAATCACAAAAGTAACAACTAAAGGATATATCCTAAATGATTACCAATACATTAAATAAATCAGACTAAAACTGAATTTAAAGCAAAAGACTAGGCTGGGCGCAGTGGCTCACACCTGTTATCCCAGCACTTTGGGAGGCTGAGGTGGGCGGGTCATGAGGTCAGGAGATCAAAACCATCCTGGCTAACACAGTGAAACCTCATCTCTACTAAAAATACAAAAAATTAGCCAGGCGTGGTGGCGGGTGTCTGTAGTCCCAGCTACTTGGGAGGCTGCGGCAGGAGAATGGTGTGAACTCAGCAGGTGGAGCTTGTAGTGAGCCGAGATTGTGCCACTCCACTCCAGCCTGGGCGACAGAGTGAGACTCCGGCCCTCCAAAAAAAAAAAAAGCAAAAGACTGACTTAATCACTATCTCAGAATTTGAACCTGTTTTCAAACCTAAACATAACATAAACTTTGTTATCTTGTATGATTAGGAATATTAATTTTAGAGATAATAACCTAAAAGTTAATAAAATATTCTAGTCAACATTTACTATTTACAGATACATTAACAAACATATAAACCAATTTTTATACATATGTGATTATATACACATCACATACTAACATTGTACAGTAAGTAATCTAAAATTCGTTTTGGGATTCAGAGGTTACTCTAATATCACTGTGTACTTCAACATCTTTACTGTCATTCACTCACTCACCAAGTATTTGTTGAGTGCTATTCTATCAAGCACTGTGCTAAGCCACTGTCTACAACAGACATTCAAATGAGAGCTTCCCTAGCCTTCAAGGGGCTCACAACCAAATGGGTATAGCTGACATAAAAACAACTAAAAGACAAGTAAGCAATTATAACATAAACCCTAAAAAATGGTTCTGAACTAGTGACAATACTAGTTCTCAGTATTCTGCTTATATACATAAATATACTTATCTTTGTTAGTGTAACACTATTATTTTCATTAGTGTCACACAGGCGTCAGCAGCCCAATCCTTCACTTTACTTCAATTCTTAACACTCGCACAGCAAACCCATCTCGTTCCTCTTTTATCGCTCAGCTCGCTGCGACTTTGGGAGCTAGACAGCCTCTGCATCCTGAATAAGCAAAGTAAAACCGTGGACTGAGTCCCTCCTCTTAGGATATTTGGGGGAGGAAAGGAATCAGAACTGCTGCCCAAAACAGTGAAGCTGCCCAGAGGTAGTGATCCTGAAAGCTCAATTCAAAGTAGTAGTAGCTAAAAGTAGCCAAAAAAAAAAAAAAAAAGACTTCCTACGGGAGCAACTTCAGTGTTTGTAGCTCTAAAAGTATGAAGTGAGGAGGGGAGACAGCGGAGTCAAGAGTAGCTACAGACACTCCAATACGTACAAAAGCTTTTGGGTTTGAAATGTATGTGATCTTTTTCTTTTTTCTTTTTGAGACTGAGTTTTGCTCTTGTTGCCCAGGCTGCAGTGCAATGGCACGATTTCGGCTCACTGCAACCTCTGCCTCCCAGGTTCAAGTGATTCTCCTGCCTCAGCCTCCCAAGTAGCTAGAATTACAGGCGTCTGCCACCAGGCCCAGCTAATTTTTTCTATTTTTAGTAGAGATGGGGTTTCACCATGTGGGGCAGGCTGGTCTCAAACTCCTGACCACAGGTGATCCACCTGCCTTGGCCTCCCAGAGTGCTGGGATTACAGGTGTGAGCCCCCTCTCCCAGCCTGAGTGTTTTTTATGTTCTTATAAAAGAAGTAATTCAACCAAATTTAGGTACGACCACTGTATTACAGTTATGAAGATGTGACGTAAGAGTAGAAACAGACACAATGAGGCGCTAAGACACATCTCCAAGATAACACAGCCCAATTCCTGTATCTTTTTAAAAATGTTTATTAGCAGAGATGGGGCCTTGCTATGTTGCCCAGGCTGGTCTCCAACTCTTGGGCTCACCAATCCTCCCACCTCAACCTCCCAAAGTGCTGGGATTACAGGCATGAGCCGCCACACCTGGTGGTCCAATTCCTTTAGAAGCATTACATGTACAAATGGCACAAAGTTTACTGTGTATTTTCACACTATAATCAAATCTTCACTGGCCAAACTAAGACTGAAAATTTAATTTTAAAATAAGACTGTAAGATCAATAGCATCATGTGTTTGTTATTCACAGGAAAATCAAGCTTCAGAATTCAGAGACCATCAAAATTTTCTTGAAGGAGCTATAAATACTGAAATGCACAGGCATTATTACCAAAGTATCTTTATCTTGTTTCTCAATAAAATTGAGTTAAAAATATTATGGAAAATTAATTGGGACTTTTACCAAGAGTGTTCTTTTTTTTTTTTTTTTTTTTTTTGGAGACAGCGGCTTGCTCTGCTGCCCAGGATGCAGTGCAGTGGTGTCATCTCCATCTCGGCTCACTGCAATCTCCGCCTCCTGGGTTCAAGCGATTCTCCTGCCTCAGCCTCCCAAGTAGCTGCAAGAAGAGGCACCCTGCTAATTTTTTATTTTTAGTAGAGACGGGGTTTCGCCATGTTGACCAGGCTGGTCTCAAACGCCTAACCTCATGATCCACCTGCCTCAGCCTCCCAAAGTGCTGGGATTACAGACGTGAGCCACCACTCCCGGCCTGAGTTTCTTTTTTTGTTGTTTTTTTAAGACAGAGTCTCACTCTGTGGCCCAAGATGGATCCACCTCCTGGATTCAAGCAATTCTCCTGCCTCAGCGTCCCAAGTATCATAGGTGCCCGCCACCATGTCCAACTAATTTTTATATTTATAGTAGAGGGGGGGGTTTCACCATGTTGGCCAGGCTGGTCCTGAACTCCTAACCTCACATGATCTGCTCACCTCGGCCTCTCAAAGTGCTGGGATTACAGGCGTGGGCCAGTGCCCAGTCCCAAGTGTTTCTTTTTTTTTTTTTTTGAGAGAGAGAGGGAGTCTCACTCTGTCACCCACACAGGAGTGCAATGGTGCAATCTTGGCACACTGCAACCTCCACTTCCTAGGTTCAAATGATTCCCCTGCCTTGACTTCCCAAGTAGCTGGGATTACAGGTGCCCACCACACCTGACTAATTTTTTTGTATTTTTAGTAGAGAAGGGGTTTTACCATGTTGGCCAGGTTGGTCTCGAACTCCTTACCTCAAATGATCTGCCTGCCTCAGCCTCTCAAAGTGCTGGGACTGCAGGTGTGAGCCACGGTGCCTGGCCAAGAGTGTTTCTTAAAGCATATTTTTACAAAGCTATACTCATGGACCAAGCAATATAGAATCTTCATCGTATCTTGTTACAGTCTAAAACCCTATAGTAGACGCTGTCTAATATTCCACTCAGTAATAATTTTCTTCCTTTCTCTTTTTTTTTTGAGCCAGATTCTCACTCTGTTGCCCAGGCTGGAGTGCAGTGGCATGATCTCAGCTCACTGCAACCTCCACCTTTCAGGTTCGAGCAAGTAATTCTTCTGCCTCAGCCTCTGGAGTAGCTAGGACTACAGGCCACATCAACACTCCAGGATCATTTTTGTATTTTTAGTAGAGACCAGGTTTCACCATGTTGGCCAGACTGGTCTCAAACTCCTGACCTCAGGTGATCCATCCGCCTCAGCCTCCCAAAGTGCTAGGATTACAGGCGTGAGCCACCGCACCCGACCTCCACTCGGTAATAATTTTCTTATCAATTCTCCAAACTTTTGATATGTGTATCATATAAACAATGCTGAAATAAGTATTCATGGGCATATGACTTTTCCTGAATTTGGAATGACTAATTGTAGTACTCCTTTTTCTAGTTTTATTGTAAAACTCTGGGACTTCATTCTGATTTTATAAGAACCAGAGCTTAAACCAAATAAGCTAGAGACAGAGATTCTGGAGCTCCTAATAATTTAAAAGTCAGTGACATAGGAATAAAGAGGGAGAATGAAAACTTATTTGGACAAAATAATAACACTATTTTAAAAATAAGATACACAAAACTAGATGACTTTAAAATGTAACACTAACACTGGGCATTCAAAATACTTCTAATCCCAGCACTTTGGGAGGATCACTTGAGCCCATGAGTTCAAGACCAGCCTGTGCAACATTAAGAAACTCCATCTCGGCCGGGCGTGGTAGTTCATGCCTGCAATCCCAGCACTTTGGGAGGCCGAGGAGGGTGGATCACGAGGTCAGGGGATCGAGACCATCCTGGCTAACACGCTGAAACCCCGTCTCTACTAAAAACACAAAAAATTAGCCGGGCGTGGTGGTGGGCGCCGGTAGTCCAGCTACTCAGGAGGCTGAGGCAGGAGAATGGTGTGAACCCGGGAGACAGAGCTTGCAGTGAGCCGAGATCGCGCCACTGCACTCTAGCCTGGGCGATAGAGCAAGACTCCGTCTCAAAAAAAAAAAAAAAAAACAAAACTCCATCTCTCCCTCCCCACCTCGACCGAAAAAACAAAAGCCAGGTGTAGGCCTGTAGTGTCAGCTACTACTCCCGAGAATGAGGCGGAAGGATCACCTGAGTCCTGGAGATCAAGGCTGCAGGGAGTGCACTACTGCACTCCAGCCTGGGAAACAAAGTGAGACGGGCCCCGTCTCCAAAACAAAACAAAAAACAAAACAAAGGAAGTGTTTTAATTTTTTTTTTTTTTAAAGACAAAGTCTCACTCTGTCCTCCAGACTGGAATGCAGTGGTGCAATTACCGACTCACTGTAGCCTCCACCTCCCAGGCTCAAGCAATCCTCCTACCTCAGCCTCCCGAACTATAGATGTGGGCCTCAACGCCTGGCTATTTTTTATTTTTGTAGGGGTTTTGCTATGTTGCCCACGCTGGTCTTCAACTCCTAAGCTCAAGTGATCCTCCCATCTAGCCCTCCCCAAGTGCTGGGACTACAGGGCTGAGCCACCACATCTGGCCACTTTTATCTTCTAATGACTATTATCAAGTCCCCCTATCCCAGAAGTTCTTAGGAAGCAAATTTCCCACAAACTATTGACTTGTAGTACAAAAGCCAAAAAGCTTCTACTGGGAAAGGAGAGGGAAATATATACGTATATATTTCAACTATTATTTTGTTAAACTAGAAAAATACAGACATAGGAGGGGTATAGATAAAACAAGATTAGGCAAGAGTTGATCGTGTTTGAAGCTGGATGAGAGGATTCATTGTACTCCTGTCTGCTTGAAATTTTCCATAATAGTTAAAATATTACACAGAATTTTAAAATTCAAATTTCCTCTAAAGATCTGTTTAAGACCAGACTTTAAGTTTACTACGACAGAGAGTGAAGCTACTGTGTCTTTTGTAACTAAGCTACAGCTCCTGGGTCCCGACCTTCCTCAAAGTTTACGCTGTTGAGTTCCAAGAGCTCACCTCCAGCACCCCGGAAGACGAGCGCCGACAAAAACAAAGAGGAGAGGCGCAAGGATCCTCCCAAGATCTCTCACCACACAGGCAGAGATCCGAGAAAGCGGGCAGAGGCCGCTCGTTGCTTCAACGAAAGAAAATGTAATTTTCCCCGGCCAAAGTGGATCCAAGTCCGGCCCCCCAGCCCAGGAACAAGCCCAGGAGGCCACCCCGCCCACTGGAAGCGTCCCGGATTCGGGGGCATCTGCGTCTCGCGGCACTGGAGGCCCCGACCTTCCCGAAGTCTCTCCAGGCCAGAAAAGACGGGGTAGGAGTGTCGCCGAGGAGCCCTCGCCGAGGCCGCGGTGTTTCCGCCCCAGGGAAGATACACCTCGGGGCAAGAGTACTACGGAAAAGTTAAGCAGCTTCGGGTATCCAGGACTAGCGGCCTCCGAGCCGCTCGCGGTCCTGCCACGCCCCCCCCCACCCAGGCATGGGCAGCCTCCTACGCCGCGGGCCCTCGAGGGCCTGACCCCCGGTCTGACCCCCACTCCCACGATCCTTCCCTTTCTCCTCAGCTGCCCCCTCCGAAGTCGTTTGAATCCCGGGCCCTAGCGCTAGTTAGAGACCGCTAAGTCCGGAGCGCAGAGGGAAGAGGAGACCTCTGACGCCTAGGATGCCACACTCACCTAACCGAATCCTGCCGTGAACACAGCAGACACCGACTTCAGAATCAGCGTTCAGCATCCAAAATGGCGGCTCCTCGGCCTCAGCGCAGCAAGCACGAGCGGAGGGATCCACAGGGCCGAGATGGCCACGCCCTCCTTTCTAGGGATTGGCTGCGCGATCGCCGCTGCCGGGACCTACGCGCTGACTCGGGGCACCTTCCCTTGGTTTCCTTTGGAGTTGGCGCGGCCGGGGACTACTTCCCATGGCGGAGGCACGGGAGACGATGGCAGATGCGACACGCCATCTGAGTCAGCTGTTGGGGCGCGCCCTTAATTTCGCTCTGGGCGAGGTGAGGCCAGCAATGGCTGCTGGTTGTCGGACTCTGCGCCCATGGCCTCACCGCGCCCACTGCCTTGGTTCCGGATTCTTCCATAACCTGCTCCCAGTACTGCCTCTCTGACGCCGGGACTTGCTCCCTGAGATTTGTTGCCGCCCTTCGCTGGACTTTCGCCTTGGGTGGAGCGGCCGGGCGGGTTTCGAAGCCTGCGTATCCCTGACTTTTCATCCAGAGCCTCCGAGTCCCTCTACTGGCTCTTCGCGTTCCCCTGCCCCGCTTTTAAGCCGTCCGGTTGCCCTTTCAACCAGCATCGCTCCGGTCTATGTGGTGTAATTTAGTAGTGTTCCCTCAGCACCACATTCTCTGGCGATTTCCCTAATTTATCTCGGTATTCAAAGAAAACTTTGGTTACCTTTCAACTTATCTCTACTTAAGTTTGGAAGGGGCCTTCTCAGCACTTTGAGAGGCGGGGCGGGAGGATCTCTTGAGCCCGGCAATTGCAGACCAGCCAGGGCACCATAGTG
>NW_012112697.1:4179145-4185542 GCF_000951035.1 Colobus angolensis palliatus
AGTTTCACTCTTTGTTGCCCAGACTGGAGTGCAATGGCGCTATCTCAGCTCACTGCAACCTCCGCCTCCCAGGTTCAAGCGATTCTCCTGTCTCAGCCTTCCAAGTACCAACTAGCTGGGATTACGGACGTCCACCACCACGTCCAGCTAATTTTTTTTTTTTTTAAATGCAGTCTTGCTCAGTCGCCCAAGGTGGAGTGCAGTGGCTCAATCTTGCTCACTGCAAGCTCTGTCTCCCAGGTTCAAGCGATTCTGCTACCTCAGCCTCCTGAGTAGCTGCTATAGGCCCGCACCACAACACCCCGCTATTTTTAGTAGAGATCAGGTTTCACCATGTTGGTCAGGCTAGTCTTAAACCCCTGACTTCGTGATCCGCCCGCCTTAGCTTCCTAAACTGCTGGGATTAAAGGTGTGAGCCACTGCGCTCCGCCGATTTTTTGTATTTTTAGTAGAGATGAGGTGTCACCATATTGGCCAGGCTGGTTTCGAACTCCTGACCTCAACTGATCCACCCACTTCAGCCTCCCAGGGTGCTAGGATTACCGGCGTGAGCCACCGCGCCCAGCCACCATGATTCCTTTATTCGTTTAGAAAAATTGCTTTCCACTCAGGGGTTGTGAAGATTTAGCGATCATCACCTGTGTCCTGGGCTTTAACAAAACCTATCTATTTAGATTCTGTAATACATCAACTGTGAATTGTATCCCAAGCAGCCAATTATTCGAAACAGTATCTCTGAGGGAATAAAAAAACACAACATTATCTCTGTCCCTGGCTGAACAGACAAGTTTCATTCAGAAGCTAAACGTACTCAAAAACAAACACTGTTTCCCTTGAAAATCCTGTTTTGCTGTTGGGACAAATGTTAACACATAACATTTCTTTGGTAACTAACCAGGTACTTTTTTTGTGTAAATGACTATAACTAGTAGCTGTAACCAGATACAGTGTTGGAGCCCAATAAAATAAGAATCTATAACAGGCCTGCAAGCCCTAATCAGCCAGCCTGTTTTGTATACAGCCTCTCCAGCTAAGAATGATTTTTATATTGTTAAAAAGTTTAAAAGCAGGAAGGGGAGGAGCATGAATATGTGACAGTGACTTTATGTTGCCCACAAATCCCAAAATATTTACTATGTGGTCCTTTGTAGAAAAAGTTTGCTCACCTGTAATCCCAGCACTTTGGGAGGGCAAGGCAGTGGGATCACTTGAGGTCAGGAGTTCGAGACCAGCCTGGCCAACATTGTGAAAATCTGTCTCTATTAAAAGATACAAAAATTAGCCAGGTGTGGTGGTGCACCGTAATCCTAGCTACTCAGGAGGCTGAGGTAGGAGAATCGCTTGAACCTGAGAGGCAGAGGAGCCTGCAGTGAGTCGAGATTGTGCCACTGCACTGCAGCTTGGGAGACAGAGTGAGATCCTGTCTGGAAAAAAAAAAAAAAAAAAGCAATGGAAAAAAGTTTGCTGACCTGCAATAAAAGTATTACACATTGTGTAAGAGAAAGAAGGGAAAGATGATGGGAATAGAGTTATTTCCTTTAACTATTAACATTTAGACTAAAGAGTATACAATGAAAGAAAAAAAGAAAAAGAAAAAATATTTTAAAAAAAGAATATACAATGATATAGGGACTGGACATCTTCCTAAAACCTAGGGGAAAAAAATCAAGATCACTTGTTAAAGAACCTGTGAAACAAGTCTTCAGAGAACTTATCAATATAACTAATTAGGGCTATATACAAATATTAACTTATCTTTGTGGCATTTTACAGTTTACAAAGCACTTATAAGCACATTATCTCAATTTCAGGCTGACATTTCTGTGAAGCAGCTGCAGGTCAAAAATCATTTTTTTGTTTTTGTTATTCTTCTGTTTTGCCTGAGACAGGATCTCACTCTGTTGTGCAGGGTGAAGTGCAGTGATGCAATCATGGCTCACTGCAGCCATGATCTCGGGCCCAGGTGATCCTCCCACATCAGCCTCCTGAGTAGCTGGGACTACAGGTGCATGCCATGCAACCACACCTGGGTAATTTCCTGTATTTCTTTTGTAGAGATGGGGTTTTGCCATGCTGCCCAGGCTGGCGTTATCAGGTCAGGTTTTTTCGGGGTTTTTTGTTGTTGTTGTTGTTCTTTTTTTTGAGACAGAGTCTCACTCTGTTTCCTAGGCTGCAATGCAATAGCACCATCTCAGATCACTGCAACCTCCACCTCCCAGGTTTAAGTGATTTTCCTGCCTTAGCCTTCCAGGTAGCTGGGATTACAGGCATGCACCACCACACCCGGCTAATTTTTGTATTTTTGGTACAGACAGGGTTTCACCATGTTGGCCAGGCTGGTCTTGAACTCCTGATCTCAAGTGATCCACACACCTCAGCCTCCCAAAGTGCTGGGATTACAACAGGTGTGAGCCACTGCACCTGGCCATGATCAGTTTTTATAGGAGGAAAGTGAAGCTTAAAGTTATGAAGTGACCAATCTAAGGTCAACAGCTATAAATGCCAGGATCAGATCTTGAACCCAGACTTTGACACTCAACATCATATATTTTATTTTCATTCATTTACTTTTTATTTTAAGACATAGTTTCACTCTGTCACCCAGGCTGGAGTGCAAGGGTACGATCACAGCTCCCTGCAGCCTCAAACTCCTGGGTTCCCATCTCATCCTCCTAAGTAGCTTAGACTACAGGTACAGCCACCATGCCTGGCTAATTTTTTAGAAATATTTTCGTAAGGACAGGATCTCACTATGTTGCCCAGACTGGACTCAAACTCCTGGCCTCAAGTGATTCTCTCACCTCAGCCTCCCAAAGGCATGAGCCACCTCGCTTGGCCCAATTATATACTTAATATATATATATCCATATTTCCATAATAATTTCCATCCCTGTTTTACTTTCAATTTGTGTATATGGAGTTTATCACTACGTGAAAATAAAATGCATTAAATCACAGTTATTACTGTGATTTGGGTTCATATCTAAGATCAAAAAAGTTTTCTAAATCAGGTTGTTTTCACATTTATCATCATTGTAATCATCTAGAACACTTAAATTTTCCTTAGATGAACTCAAAGGCATGAAAACTTGTAACTCTAGATTCTAAATATAAACACAAAAGTTTAAACATTGTCCTTTAAAATATCAGATTTTCAGCCAGGTGCGGTGGCTCACGCCTGTAATCTCAGCACTTTGGGAGGCCGAGGAGGGTGGATCACAAGGTCAGGAGTTCAAGACCAGCCTGGCCAAGATGGTGAAACCCCATCTCTACTAAAAATACAGAAAATTAGCTGGGCATGGTGGCAGGCGCCTGTAGTCCCAGCTACTGGGAGGCAGAAGCAGGAGAATGGCATGAACCCGGGAGGCGGAGCTTGCAGTGAGCCGAGATGGGGCCACTGCACTCCAGCCTGGGCGCACAGCAAGACTCTGTCTCAAAAAAAAAAAAAGTTGAACATAGAGTTACCATCATTTGACCAAGCAATTCCACTCTTAGATATATGTATGTACCCATGTACATACATAATTTAAAGACATATGTTTTCACAAAAACTGTACACAAATATTTGTAGTAGCATTATTCATCATAATCAAAAAGTAGACCCAAGCCAAATATCGTTCCACTAATGAATGGATAAATAAAATGTGGTATATTCATACAACAGAATATAATTCAGCCATAAAAAGGAATTAAGTACTGATATATGCAACAACACAAATGAACCTTGAAAACCTATTAAGTGGCAAAAGCCAGATACAAGAGGTCCCATATTGTATAATCAATCACATTTATATGAAATGTTCAGAATAGGCAAATCCATACAGACAGAAAGTAGATTTATGGTTGCCAGGAGCTGGGGGAAGGAAGAATGGGGAGTTACTGCTACTGGGTATGGGATTTCTTTTTGGGGTGATGAAAGTATTCTGGAATTAGATAGTAGTGATGTTGTCAACCTTGTGAATGTACCAAAACCCACTAAATTGTACACTTTAAAAGCATGAATTTCATGGTATGTGAATTATACCTTAATTTAAAAAAATTTAACATGAGGTTCTTAAAATCCTCCTACCTTTACTGTTGGAATATAGAGCCCTAACAAGGTCACTGTAGGAGCCAACAAATATAAAATGGATTAGGAAGATATTTCAAGTGGAAAGTTAAATACTTGAAGTGGCAAAATGATGACATAACTGAGTAGATTGAGAAAGTAGAAAAAAAGTGAAGCTAAAAAAAAATGGTTAATTAAAAGGTCTTCTAGATGTAGAACAAGTTTAGGTGAAAGCAGAGGAAAAATAAATTAATTCTTCTTTTTTTAAAGAGACAAGGGTTTCACTATGTGGCCCAAGCTGGCCTCAAACACCTGGGCTCAAGTCATCTCAGCCTCTTGAATAGCTGGGACTATAGGTGCCAGCCACCATGCCTAACTTAAACTAATTTTTTATTTAATAATTTTTTCATTATTTTGTTGTAACCCTGAGTCACAACATCTCTGAGACACTTTTAGAGCACAGGAAAGTTGTAAGAATAGCATTATTATGATCTCATTTTATTTGGAATTCAAGGAGATGGAACAAGCTGCCCAGCATTACATAATAACTTAATAATGCATCCAAGAAATTTCACTGGAGGCAAACTTTACCTGTTAGCTACTTTTCTGTTGAAAATGTCAACTAAATCAGCTTTAAAGTGACATAATAAAGCCATACTTGTATCCCTCAGTCTAAACTGATCAAGAATTACTGTTAAATATAAAAGCCAGTGTGTATTTTAGGTTGTCTTCTTACAAAAAATAGTATAAAAACTTGCTTGTTGCATGATAATATTCCATTTTCTGTCTATTTGGAAACTAAGTTTTTAAATGAAATTAAAATGTTTCCTTGACCAAAGTTAAAAAATAATTGCTATCTAAGTATCCCAATCACAATAAATAAATGAGTGAATCATGAATGAGCTATTTATCACAGAATTGTGAAGGACCAAGATCCCTCAATGTAGTCATTCTATTACATTGAACACAAGATGCAGACAATGAGATCATCTCATAAAAGATTTTGGGGAAATACAATGTATAAGAATGTTCTATGCAAATACCAGGATTTGTCACTTTATCAGCAAATGTCAGCATCCTCATCAGCCCGTCTTTGTGGGGCTAGTAATCACGAAAAACATTTTGCATGACACTTTTAGCTATTTGTTTTACTTAACTGGCACAACAACCCACTGAGAGTAGAGGCCAGGAATTATTGCATCATTATCCATTTGACATCTTCGGAAGCAGAGGCTCAGAACAAGGAAGTGACTTGCCCAAAGTCAACAGGCTGGTCGGTGGCAGAGCTGGGGCTCAAAGCCAGATCGCCTAATACCAGATCTCATCTTCTTTCCTCTGCATTCCCTACTTCTCCAGGTAAGTGATGTCAGGGCAGGCTCAGGCATTCTAGAAGAGAGGAAGAAAAGAAGGCAACAGGAACTAGGAGAGAGAAGGACGTGGACAGGAGGAGGTGTTTGACTAGAAATGCATCCAACCAGGCTGGGCACAGTGGCTTACCCCTGTAATCCCAGCACTTTGAGAGGCGGAGGCGAGCGGATCACCTGAGGTCAGGAGTTCGGTACCAGCCTGACCAACATGGTGAAACCCCGTCTACTAAAAATACAAAAATGAACTGGGCGTGGTGGTGCACGCCTGTAGTCCCAGCTACTCGGGGGGCTGAGGTAGGAGAATCGCTTTAACCTGGGAGGCGGAGGTTGCAGTGAGCCAAGATCGCGCCATTGCACTGCAGCCTGGGTGACAGAGCGAGACTGTCTCAAAAAAAAAAAAAGCATCCAACGGCTCTCCATTGCCCCCAAACACCCCTCACATGACAACAGTGCCACAAGTTTCCCTGCCCCTGGGTCAGCAGCCAATGTTTATCACTTGAGAATCATGTCAGAAAATTAAATACTCAAAAGAAATCTCAAGATTTCCCAGCTCTGAGGTTCTGACAGCTGAACTTGGCCCCTCCCACCAGGGCCCGTGGTCACATTCAAAGCCTCGGGAGTCGAAGCCACTGCGACGCGTGGGGGAATGAGGCGAAGAGGGTTTGTTATGGCGGTGGGGATCCGGGCTAAGGTCGGGCTAAGGAGAGGGGGAGCCTGCGGCGGAGCTGTGGTTGGGGGATGTGGGTTTTGTGGCTGAACTCGATGGTGGGGTAGGAAACCAGGAGCGGGGCTGGGTAGGGTGGCATTTACACGTCCAGGAAGGTCTAGGGGAGCTGAGCGGCTGAGACAGCCAGAGAAAGACCTGGGAATGGGCGAGACAGGGGGTCCCGAAGTCGTGCTAGGCGGCCGAGCCCCTCTGGGGCGCCCGGGATTGGGCGCTCCCCGGAGCCCCTCTCCTCAGGCCCCGCCCACAGCGCCGGGC
>NW_012112697.1:4186152-4195647 GCF_000951035.1 Colobus angolensis palliatus
CCGCAGGCACCCCGCCTCCTCGGGCCCTGGCGGGGACGGCCCCGGCGTCTGACAGCCTTGGGTGGAGCTGGGGGAGGGGAGGATGGGCGTGGGCGTGCAGACCGGGGGTTATCAGTCCCCGCGTCTGGGTCTCGCAGAAAAGCTTCTAAATTTAGATTTCAGAGATTGTGTTGTCTAAGGGTTTGTCTGAGCCGCCTCGGAAGACCTCCGGCTCTTGTCCGGCTCTTGTCTGGTAATTCCTGGGAATTTACCTGGGCTCGTGCTTGAAGAAACAGAGGGACCATTTCGGCTGATTAGACACACGCCCCAGACCCAACCCCAGGGGTCAGGTGAACAGCCAGGCGACTAAGTGACCAGCTTTCTTGTCCTCTCCTTTTTGGCAGATACAGATCACTTGGATTCAGTCGAGTTTGCTTTGCTCCGTGGGAACTGCACCAGAGCTGGAGGTGGGAACGCACTCTCTTTTCATCAAGCTGGGATTTCACCCGTTTTTTTGGTTGCTAAAGTCTGTGGTGTGCACTAGACGCTGCAACCTAATACCTGTGGGAGAGCAGAGACAGTGTTCAGGGGAGACGTTACACCTTCCCAAGGACTCTTAACCTTGCTCTGAAGACGGACAGAACTGCCTTCCTCTTAAAATGGAATCCCTTTAGACCTGAGTCTCACCGTTTACCTATCTTCCTAGCACATGTTCAGGCAGCTATTTACATTTTTGGTTTGGTTTCAGATTTTAGCTTGGAAATTGAGGCAGCGTTAAAAGTAAAACAGAATGAGTGACCTTTAGGGCTGTATGTCTATGGGTTTTATTAGCTTTAACTGCCTATAAAACAGTCATCTGGCCTCTTGAGATTTTGCTTTGTGGTCAAGAGTGTCCTTTCAGAGCCATTTATTTATTTACTTATTTATTTTCAACAGCTCATGACCCTACAGGCCTGTTTTTGTGGGTGTTTTTGTTATTTTCGTGTTGTTGTATGGGAGGGGACTGCAATTGCTTATTTTTCTCTTAATCACTCAGGTGTGAAGTCCCATTGGGTACCATCTGGTCAGTTCCCCATTTGGCCACTAGGAGGATTATAAGATGCAGCGGGCACTGCTGATTTAAATATGCAGATACTCATCTCTGTCTTTTGACTTGCAGCTTTAGCATTGAAATGTTGCCTGATTCAAATTATTTGGCCTTCCTTCAGAAGGGACTTTATTACCTTTATCTTACAGTTTCAATTTCTGATCTTGAAGAGAGAAAATAAAAAAATTAGTCAAGATTCTGTTTTTCTCTTCTATAATAGAGTATCTATATATTTAGCCTCAATAGATTATCACATTAGAGGAGTATATTTTATTTTTAAAAAAATTTTATTTATTTATCTTTTTTTTTTTTTTTGAGATAGAGTCTCGCTCTGTCGCCCAGGCTGGAGTGCAGTGGCGCGTTCTTGGCTCACTGCAACCTCCACCTCCCGGGTTCAAGCAATTCTCCTGCCTCGACCTCCTGAGTAGCTGAGATTACAGACGTGTCACCACGCCCAGCTAGTTTTTGTGTTTTTAGTAAAGACGGGGTTTCACCATGTTGGCCAGGCTGTTCTCAAACTCCCAACCTCAGGTGATCCACCCACTCGGCCTCCCAAAGTGCTGGGATTACAGGCGAGAGCCACCGCGTCTGGCAGCTATTTATCTTTTTTTGAGATGGAGTCTCACTCTGTCGCCCAAGCTGGAGTGTAGTGCCTCCATCCCAACTCACTGTGACCTCCCCTCCCCAGGTTCAAGCAATTCTCATGCCTTAGCTTCCTGAGTAGCTGGGATTTACAGGTATGCGCCACCACGCCCAACTAATTTTTGTATTTTTAGTAGAGGTTTCACCATATTGGCCAAGCTGGTCTCAAACTCCTGGCCTCAAGTGATCTGCCTGCCTTGGCTTCCCAAAGTGCTGGGATTACAGGTGTGAGCTATGGTGCCTGGCCATATTTTTTTAAAATATTAATAGAGCCTGCATTTCATTACATTTCCACTTGGTGATTCCACACACATATAGGAAATCCAAAGTGTAATATTCATTCACTGCTTCTATGAATAAAACAACTACTTGATTAGAAAAAAATGTCATACACAAAACTTAGAGAACATACACTATCAGCACTCAGTATATTGCCCTCTAAATAGTTAAAATCGATTTTTATTGTATACATTTAGAGGTTTGTTTTGTTTTGTTTTTAATTAAAGGTCTGGAAAAGAACTGTGTTTGATATGCAGATACGCTAGAAGACTGCCTGAAAGCTGCTTCCTTTGCCACTTCCTGTGGAGGCCTGTCTTTGCCATTTGCGGTTTCTTTCTTCTTTTGGTAAGGGGAGGCAGGATCTGATTATAGGTTTGAGGTTCTTCTAGCTACATAGAGGAGTTAGTTGGCATAACAGGAGGTGAGTCTTCATTAGCTAGAGTACAAAGTATAGCTAGCAGTAGTCTCCCATAACTCCTCTTAAGGCAATAAACTATGATTTTATATTTGCTTATTCAGTGTGAGTATAACTCAAGAAGGCAGGAACTGAAAGAAAACTTAGAGTGTGACCGGATCCATATTCCTGTCTTTGGTAGGAAAGACAATCCGTTTTTATTCTATGTCTTTATTTACTCTATCTTTCTAAGACAATGTCACAGCTATCAATACTAATCCATTTCGGATTCTCTAACAATGCTTAAGGCTGGGGCACTCTTTCTGTAGTTCATCAGGATCCTTCAGGCTTACATATATATCCCCTCCTATATGGGGTGGGGAGCAGATGTACGTCTTGGAAGCATTTTTCATTTGGGGAACTTTTCTCTTTGTTCCTCTCACTGGTCTCTTCACTATCCAGAGGCTAGATTGAGAAGAGCCTCTAAAGTTATTAACTTTGACCACCTCTCTGGAATGTGTGAGGAGGGCCAGGTGATATTCCACACTGGGGTGTTGAATTAGTACTCATCAATGTGGATGGCATCTGTCTCTTCTGGTGAGAGTCCATCTTCAACATTAGAAGGTTGATTTGCTTAGTGCCATGTCATCCACAGTGCAGCATAGCATTGCACCTTTATCACCAGATAGAGGCTTTATTTCCTGTGCTGTTCTCATTTACAGATGCCTATTTGAGACATTTTCTGTTTCGCAGGGATGAGATGCCTTTGCTACCTCTAGGCAAGATAACATCATGAAAAATTCGCTCTTGTCAACTGCAGGGCTTGACTTCCAGTGGGCATGTGACATGAGAGCTGCCACCCTCTTTGGCTTCCTTTTGCTTCATTTTGCAATTCATGGGGGTTATCCCCTTGAGCCCATAGTACTTCTAACTCTGGTTGCCTGAGTTTTGCTTCCTCTTTTATCCTGTGACCTTGATCGTGATCACTTAACAGTATTCTGGACTCCAAAGATGGATTTAGAGTATAATTCTCTAAATCCTCCGAGGGAGTCCCTCTTAAACTTTCTGGGACCTTGACATTAGACTAGAGGTTTATTCATTTCTCTTTCTTTCATTGTTCAATTATTTATAACTGGTGAGTTCTATATGCTCAGGAGCTGTTTTTTAAAGACATTTTATCTTTAAATTTTGTATAAGTGCTGGGGAAAATGACATGTGCTAACAATAACCTTTTTTATTGTAGGTTAGCATCTTGCAAGGAGGTAGTGACATATCCAGTCGTGAAACTGGGAAAGACCAGAGCTCTTGCATCAGGGAAACATGTCCCGTCGGAAACAGACGAATCCAAATAAAGTTCACTGTGAGTATCGGACTTTGTCTTCTGGAACCTGGGAATGCTGAGGGGTGGAATGGAAGAGTAACCTGAATTTAGGGGAGAGGCTCACACTAATTTGTGAAGAAGATAAGGTTAAATGTAAAACACAGTTTACTGAGCAGAAGAGAGAAAAAGAAAGAAAAAGGGTTAAAGATGTTGGATATGATGGATTTCAAGTGTGTCCGGTTGCTGGGGGAGGTGTTGAAAACCTATCTTAGGGGTATGTGCACTTGATTTATATTTAATATCACATTAACAAACAATTATAAGATACCTACTCTGTGCAGATCCTTGTGCTAGATCCTTGTGCTAGATTATAAAATAATACAAGATTTATAAGACTGTATTGTAACCTCAGATATATAAATATGAAGGATAGTATATGTTAAGTGCCAAACAGATGCTGCAGATTGTATGTACTAGAGAAGTTAGGAGGAAGGAAGTTAAGAGAGCCCTGTGGACTGAAGTAGCAAGGGGAATGCTTAATGGAAAAGCCTCTAGACCATGCGTCTGAGCTGGGCCTTAGAGGGTAGAAATGGATTTGAAAAAAAATTAAAAAACAAGAGGCAGGGAGAGGGAACATCAGGTAGGAAAAGTGAAGTGAGCAAAGACAGAAGCGGGAATCTACATGTTCAGAGGACAAGGAGACTTTACATGAAGCAGAGGTTTCATTTGTTCAAAAGTCAGAAGATGTGAACTTAGAGATGCTTAACTCTACACTGTGGAAACCTAAATGCCAGGCTAAGTTCAGAGTTCATTCTGTAGTCTGTAGGGAGCTACTGAAGGTTTTTAAGCAGGGAGAGGGGAGTGACATTTAGAATGCAGCATTTTGGTACTATGAAGCAATTTGTGGGATGGATCACAAGAGGGAGAGGCTAGAAACCAGAAGACCAAGTATACACTATTACACTATTACCTTGTGTTGTTTTCAACAGTTTCACGTGCATGTTTTTCTTTTCTTTCTTTCTTTCTTTTTTTTTTTGTTTTTGAGACAGAGTCTCACTCTGTCACCCAGGCTGTAGTGCAGCCGTGTGATCTCTGCAACCTCCACCACCCAAGTTCAAGTGAAGTGATTCTCCTGCCGCAGCCTCTCGAGTAGCTGAGATTAAGGTGTCACCACCATGCCCAGCTAATTTTTTTGTATTTTTAGTAGAGACAGGGTTTCACCATGTTGGCCAGGCTGGCCTTGAACCCCTGACCTCAGGTGACCTGGCCACCTCGGGCTCCCAAAGTGCTGGGATTACAGGTATGAGCCACTGCACCTGGTGCATATTTTATTTCAGTAATTGCATAGTGAACTTCTAGAAGGCAGAGACTATGTGCCATATGTGTTTCCTTATATATCCTCTCTACTTCTAGCACTGCTTATGGAGGGTGTTCAAAAAGTGCCTTCTTAAATTGACATTAATATCTATGCAGATTTGAGATAATTAGCCATTTTCTTATGATCTGGGAAGATAAGCATTCCCACCCAAATGTTCGTTAAAAAGACAAATAGTGGCCGGACACGGTGGCTCACGCCTGTAATCCCAGCACATTGGGAGATCGAGGTGGGCCATATCACCTCAGGTAAGCAGTTTGAGACCAGCCTGGCCAACATGGTGAAAAACCCATCTCCACTAAAAAGGCAAAAAAAATTAACCAGGCATGGTGGCAGGCGTCTGTAATCCCAGCTACTCTACTCGGGAGACTGAGGCAGGAGAATCACTTGAACCTGTGAGGTGGAGGTTGCAGTGAGCCGAGATCATGTCACTGACTCCAGCCTGGGCAAACATGGTGAGACTCCATTAAAAAAAGAAAAAAAAAAAAAAGATAAAGAGTTCCCTATTATTATGGACTGATTGAGTAAAGTACAGCAACATTTGAAGAGAATTCAGAGGTACAACAGATGAAAAGTTTGTAAAAAACAAACCTATGTATATGTGTGTGTATATATATAAAATATATATACTATATATATATATATTTTGAGACGGAGTCTCGCTCTGTTGCCCAGGCTGAAGTGCAGTGGTGTGATCTCGGCTCACTGTAAGCTCTGCCTCCTGGGTTCCCACCATTCTCCTGCCTCAGCCTCCTGAGTAGCTGGGACTACAGGTGCATGCCACCACAACCGGCTAAATATTTGTATATTTTGTAGAGACGGGGTTTCACCATGTTGCCCAGGTTGGTCTTGAACTCCTGAGCTCAAGTGATTATCTACCCACCTCAGCCTCCCAAAGTGCTGGGATTATAGGCATGAGCCACTGCAGCTGGCCAAAACCCTACATTGGAGAGGACAGATTAGTCAAGTAGTTGACAAGAGAACTAAAAACAAACTATATAGGCTGGGTGCAGTGGCTTACCACTGTAATCCGGACACTTTGGGAGGCCAAGGCAGGAGAACTGCGTGAGCCCAAGAGTTTGAGACCAGCCTGAGCAACATGGCAAAACCCCATTTTTACAAAAAAATACAAAAAAACTAGGCCTGGTGGCATACACCTGTAGTCCCAGCTACTCAGGAGGCTAAGGTGGGAGGATGGCTGGAGCCTGGGAGATTGAGGCTGCAGTAAGCCAAGATTATGCCACTGCACTTCAGTCTGGGTGACAGAGTGAGACCCCGTCTCAAAAAAACAAACAAAATCCAAAACACTATATCCCAGGCACTATGCACTTTATCTGAATTTTACTGGGTTACTTTAAAAGTAGAAGACAAAATAGTATGAACAGAGGAATTAAGAGGGTTTTGACATTTTATACATTAATGAGATTACAATAGCAAACCTCCATATACAAATCTTTCTTCTATTTAAGTCCTGGAAAAGTATAAAATGGAGACAGTTGGATGCTTCTAGGAGTATATTCTGGAATGCGGATGTGCAAAGGCTACTTAATACACAGATGAGTGGTTTAGGGAAGATTTAGGAATTGCTGCTGAAACAGCAAAATGCAGCAGGCTTGCACGTGAGGATTGTCAAGGAAGATAAAATGAAGTATCTTTAGCCGAGCTCGGTGGCTCATGCCTGTAATCCCAACACCTGGGGAGGCCAGTGCAGGATAACTTGAGGCCAGGAGTTCAAGTGCAGCCTGGGCAACAAGGCAAAACTCCATCTGTACCAAAAATACAAAAATTAGCTGGGCATGGTGGCACACACCTGTAGTGCCAGCTACTTAGGAGATAGAGGTGGGAGGATCGCTTGAACCCAAAAGGTCGAGGCTGAAGTGAGCTGAGATCATGCCACTGCACTCCAGCCTGGGCGTCAGAGTGAGATCCTGTCTCCAAAAACAAAAAAAGAAAAAGAGAAAGAAAAAAATGAAGTATTTAGAAAGAAAAAAATGAAGTATTTTAGCATAGGCCATCCATCCCAGGGGTTTGGGATTGTTTCTCCACTCTGGTTGATAAAAGACACAAGTGGTCAGGCACAGGTGGTGCATACCTGTAATTCCAGCACTTTGGGAGGCCACGTCTGGTGGATCATGAGGTCAAGAGTTTGAGAACAGCCTGGCCAAGATGTTGAAACCCTATCTCTACTAAAAATACAAAAATTAGCTGGGTGCAGTGGCGGGCGCCTATAATCCCAGCTACTTGGGAGGCTGAGGCAGGAGAATCGCTTGAACCCAGGAGGCGGAGATTGCAATGATCCGAGATAGTGCCACTACACTCTAGCCTGGGCAACAGAGCAAGACCCTGTCTCAAATAAATAAATAAATAAATAAATAGACACAAGTGTGACCCCCAAGAAGGCATCTGGAAATGTACTCTTAGTAGAGATGATAGGTTAGCAAACAAGGCAAGTATAGGAGTTGGGTGTTCACCTACAAAGCCATCTGTCCAAGAGCCTGATTAGATTTGAGGAAAGTTGCTGATAGGGTGATGGTGTGATTGTAGTAAGGCCAGGGGAGCCACTTCAGGCTTGTGTGGCCACTGCCTACGCCCACATAGCATATATCCATCAGCTCTATCTCCCTGCACCATAGTCAAAGCCAAGATGAGCTAGTAATGGAGTTGAAAAATAGATGGAGGCCAGGCGTGGTAGCTCATGCTTGTAATCCCAGCACTTTGGGAGGCCAAGGTGGGTGGATCACCTGAGATCAGGAGTTTGAGACCACCCTGGCCAACATGGTGAAATCCTGTGTCTACTAAAAATATGAAAATTAGCACCGGGCGCGGTGGCTCACGCCTGTAATCTCAGCACTTCGGGAAGCCGAGGCAGGCAGATCACGAGGTCAGGAGATCGAGACCATCCTGGCTAACACGGTATAACCCTGTCTCTACTAAAAATACAAAAAAAAAAAAAAAAAAAAGCCAGGCTTGGTGGCAGGCACCTGTAGTCCCAGCTACTCGGGAGGCTGAGGCAGGAGAATGGCGTGAACCTGGGAGGTGGAGTTTGCAGTGAGCCGAGATTGCGCCACGGCGCTCCAGCCTGGGCCACAGAGCGAGACTCTGTCTCAAAAAGAAAAAAAAAAGAAAAGAAAAAAAAGTTAGCTGGGCATGGTGGGGCACGCCTATAATCCCAGCTACTCGGGAGACTGACGCAGGAGGATCACTTGAGCCTGGGAAGTGGAGGTTGCAGTGAGCCAAGATCACATCACTGAACTCCAGCCTTGGCGACGGAGCGAGACTCCATCTCAAAAAAAAGGGAAAAAAGGAAAAAAAAAGGAAAAACAGATGGAAAAACAGGCCATGGAGATGGGGAGAATATCACACATCCACAGTTTCAGAAATGAAGTTGCAGAGTCAAGCGAAAGAACATTGTTTTGAGGTGGAGTAGGTGGGACTTTGCAGGCTCTTCAGAGGTGGCCATTACAAGGGCCTTTACTGTGGGGCTGTGAGCACAGATGTTCAGCTACAACGAAAGAGCAGACCCCTCGGGAGGGGCTGTTTTCAGCGACGCATTTGATCAGGGAGCCATGAAGGCTTCGCAGGTGATACACTAAGCTTGACTAAAGAAGAAAAGACACTGAGATTTGCTAGTTTCAGAGGACCTTCTATTTATTTGTTATTTGGGGACTGAAGCTGACCCTACCCTTTTCACAAAATCATCTTTTCATTGTGCATGACAATAGTGGCAAGTAGAAATATGTAATTTCATTTTCTGACCATGTGAGTCTCCTGTCACCTTGCAGTGAAATGGAACCAACTAAATATATTTAATTTAATGCTGCTTGTCTATTAAAAGTAAATGAAATGGGGCCTAGCATGGTGGCTTATACCTGTAATCCCAGCATTTGGGGAGGCCGAGGCAGGCAGATCACTTGAGGTCAGGAATTCAAGACCAGCCTGGCCAACATGGCAAAATCCTGTCTCTACTAAAATCCAAAAAAATAGCTGGGCATGGTGGCACATGCCTGTAATCCTAGCTACTTGGGGGGCTGAGGCAGGAGGGTTGCTTGAACCCAGGAGGCAAAGGTTGCAGTGAGCTGAGATCACACTACTGAACTCCAGCCTGGACGACAGAGTGAGACTTGGTCTCAAAAAATAAATACACAAAATAAAGTAAATGAAATGAACTCAAGGTCTGCAGGGCAGGAAAGTCTGCATTAAGCTTTGCTTAAATATCAAAGCTAATTGACATTTGATCAGAGTAATAGCTGAGCTTCATTAGATCTGCCTTCTGGGAAGACAAAGATCGTGTGGCATGAAACTAATAGGCCACCTAAAGGGATATATTAAGAACTCCCAGGCCGGGCTCAGTGGCTCATGCCTGTAATCCCAGCACTTTGGGAGGCCGAGGCAGGTGGATCACCTGAGGTCAGGAGTTC
>NW_012112697.1:4195907-4202230 GCF_000951035.1 Colobus angolensis palliatus
AATTCCAGCTGGGCATGGTTGCTCACACCTGTAATCTCAGCACTTTGGGAGTCTGAGATGGGAGAATTGCTTGAGGACAGGAGTTTGAGACCAGCCTGGGCAACATAGTGGGACTTGATTTCTACAAAAAAATTTAAAAATTAACCAGGCACAGTGCTCATGCCTGTAATCCCAATAGTTTAGGAGGTTGAGGTGGGAGGATTGTTTGAGCCTAGGAGTCCAAGGCTGCAGTGAGCTATGATTGGACCACTGCACTCTAGCCTGGGTGACAGAGCAAAACACTGTCTCAAAATATATGTGTGTATATATATATATTTTTTTATTTTTTTTAAGAAAAGAATCCCACAGGCTGTAACCCAGCAACATTTGATGGATCCACATTAGAAGCCAGTGGGCAGCTGCTTTGGTGCTCACTGGGTTTTTATCAGGACTGTTTTTATGTCTAAATCACTGGCATGATCCTTTCCTCAGAAATATCTAGATAGACTCTTATATTTTGCCCAGTTCACTTCATTAATAGACTCGTTACAGAGCTTTTGGAATAAAAGCCCAAAATTGTTCTTAGTTATGGAAAAATTGCTGATGGGCTGAAATCTGTTTTAGATCTTCTCCCTACCTTCTTCCCCATTTTACCCCTTCTGAGTACAGTTTTTTTTTTTTTTTTTTGAGGTGGCGTCCCGCTCAGTCACCCAGGCTGGAGTGCAGTGGCGTGATCTCGGCTCACTGCAACCTCCGCCTCCTGGGTTCAAGCGGTTTTCCTGCCTCAGCCTCCCAAGTAGCAGGGATTACTTTCGCTCGCCACTATGCCCGTCTAATTTTTGTATTTTTAGTAGAGACAGGGTTATGCCATGTTGGCCAGGGTGGTCTCAAACTCCTGATCTCAAGTGATCCGCCTGCCTCAGCCTCCCAAAGTGCTGGGATTACAGGCGTGAGCCACCTTGCCCAGCCCTTAGTATACACATTTATGTCAACTACTTATAGAAAGGCTGAAAATATAGTCCCTTGCACACTTTCATTTAGTGTGTTTGAACTAACCAAACCACTAAGAAAATTAAAACTTCTTTTACTTGAGAGACTTTTGCTTTCAGATTGCAAAACACATGGGTGACTTAAACCTCTCAGCTTCAACTAAAAGCTTTACAAAGAGAAGGAGGAATAAAAGCTTTTGAAGTCCTTTCTCTCATAAAAAGCGCAACTTACTTTGTTTTTTTTGTTCATTCCGTTAGCATCCTCGTGAACTAAATGGCTATGTTCCCCACCTGTGATAGCACTGTGGGTTACAAAGACTGTCAGCTAGAAATGAAATCCTAAGCGCCTCACTCCCAATACTAGCTCATTTTTCCTGAACTGGATATCTGCTCTCTTTGTTTTTGTTTTTTTTTTTTTTGAGACGGAGTCTCGCTCTGTCACCCAGGCTGGAGTGCAGTGGCGCGATCTCGGCTCACTGCAAGCTCCACCTCCTGAGTTCACACCATTCTCTTGCCTCAGCCTCCTGAGTAGCTGGGACTACAGGTGCCTGCCACCACGCCTGGCTAATTTTTTGTATTTTTTTAGTAGAGACAGGGTTTCACTATGTTAGCCAGGATGGTCTCGATCTCATGACATCGTGATCCACCCACCTCAGCCTCCCAAAGTACTGGGATTACAGACGTGAGCTACCACGCCCAGCCTATCTGCTCTCTTAAAGAATGTTCCAGCTGCTTTACTTAATTGTAGTCAGCTTGAAATAACATTTGTTTAACTGCACCGAGGACCCAAGAGAGAACTGTAAAAATCTTTGCCTTTCTGATAACCTTCATCTCATTCCTCTCATCTGTTCTCCAAACTTGCTTGCATGGCCTTGTTCTTATCTGGTCTGAAAAACCTTAACCAGGCCGGGCGCAGTGGCTCTCTCCTGTAATCCCAGCACTTTGGGAGCTCAAGGCGGGTGGATCACCTGAGGTCGGGAGTTCGAGACCAGCCTGATCAATATGGAGAAACCCCGTCTCTACTAAAAATACAAAATTAGCTGGGCGTGGTGGTGCTTGCCTGTAATCCCAGCTACTTGGGAAGCTGAGGCAGGAGAATCACTTGAACTCAGGAGGCAGAGGTTGCAGTGAGCTGAGATTGAGCCATTGCACTCCAGCCTGGCTGACAGAGCGAAACTCTGTTTCAAAAAAAAGAAAAACCTTAACCAAATCGCAGACAAACAGTATTTTCTTGATTTTGTATCCAAAAAAGAAAGAAAGAAAAAAAAAAGAGAGAGAGAGCACCTTGGTTTTTATTGTGGGAGTGTAGCTGACTTTTAGCTATTAATAGACAAATAAATACCCATATTAAATAAGATGGTTGCCCTACATTAATATCTAGGGACCAGAGAATTTTTTAAAACCTACTCCAAAGGTCTCAAGACAGAAGGGAATAATAATTCTAACATTATAAAAACAGGCAGTTCTGTAACACTTCTTAATCACTAGTATCTCCATGGATCACATTATATGGCAGTTATCATGACATGCTTTTAGCAAGTCTCACTCCCTTTTTATGAAGGGATAGTTCTGGAGAATTTTATTTGGAGATTAGGTAAATAGTAACTAGTGGAAGATAATTCACATATCTTTTCATATGAGGTCTGCTAAAATGACTTCTTTTTTATGGTTTTTATGTATTTTGCTTTATGGTGATGTTTAAAATAGGAATAGTCCTGAGGAATAAAGTTCACCTTATTCTTTTTCCCAAGTCAGGAATAGACTAAAATATAAGAGCACAAGCTTTTCTTTCCAAAGTGCCAAAAAGGAATGACAGAATTAACTTATCCCAGTTACACCAGGTGAGATTGCCTAAGAGTCCTAGATAGGCCAGTTGTATTGAACAGACTCCTCTCTGTTCCGTGAAAGCCTCAATATTTAGACAACATCAATAGAAGAAAATAAATTTTGAGCTCAAGTTGGAGACAAAACTGAATTACTGACTCATCTTGAAAGACATATATCCTTTTAGATGTATTTTTACTAATCCAATGGTGAATCCAAGAAAGAGGATAGAATGTTTATTCTTAGTATGTTCTGAATCTAGCTGGTTTCTAAATTTCTTTGGAGACCAGAAGTGTCGCTGATGAGAAAGGTCTTCCCCTTGATAATTATATGCTAGTATATAACTTGTTCCTTAGTGCTATGTCTTCCTATAGCTCCTAAGTCTGAAAACATGCACCTACCCCAAAGAATTCAGTAACTATTCCAGTTGGCCCTTGACCAGGCACAGTGGCTCATGCTTGTAATCCCAGCACTTTGGGAGGCCAAGGAGGGTGGATCACTTGAGGTCAGGAGTTCAAAACCAGCCTGGCCAACATGGTGAAACCCCATCTCTACTAAAAATACAAAAATTAGCCAGGCATGGTGGCACGCACTTGTAATGCCTGCTACTCAGGAGGCTGAGGCAGGAGAATCGCTTGAACACAGGAGGTAGAGGCTGCAGTGAGCCAAGATCATGCCACTGCACTCCAGTCTGAGACTCTATCTCATTTAAAAGAAAAAAAGAAAAAAGAAAGTATCAATTGGCCCTGGTCTTGTTGCACTGTAACCAACACGGAGATATTAAGTATTTCATTTCTGCAAAGGGATGAGGAAGTACTCCCCACTGAATTCATTTTTTTGCTTTCTCTACCCAGTGATTTATATCCAATGTGTCATCTTGGATATTGTGAAGATGGACTTAAAACAGCTTATTTTTCCTTTCCTTGAGGGATAGGTAGCTAAGAGTACACTTTAACATGAACAATCTCCATTCCCAATCACAGTATGAGTCGTAACAGCCAAATGTTAGTTACTCGAATCCAAGCATGATAACTCATGATGTGATATCAGAACCATCATTTTTCCTTTGGTCATATAGTGGCCCTGATAACATACTTTTGCTATTTGAGTTGTATGTATCAGTTTCTCATGGTATGAAGGAAACACTAACAATAGGATCAGAGCCTTTCTCACACAGAGATAAGTGTTTGTTTTTAGCAAAACCATCTGAAGCAGCTTCTAAACTTCTAATTACATCTCTACTAGAAGGCAGTTAAGGAATATAGACATTAGGCTGGGCGCAGTGACTCACACCTGTAATTCCAAAACTTTAGGATGTCGAGGTAGGGGGTTCCCTTGAGAGCAGGAGTTGCAGACCAGCCTGGACAACACAGTGAGACCCTGTCTATACAAAAAGTATATATATGTTAGCCAGGCATGATGGTGCACACCTGTAGTCCCAGCTACTCTGAAAGCTGAGGTGGGAGGATTGCTTGAGACTGCGAGGTTGAGACTGGAGTAAGCTGTGATCACACCACTGCACTGTAGCCTGGGGGAGAGAATGAGACCCTGTCTCAAAAAGGAAAAAAAAGGAGAAGGACATTAGAGTTAGATCTGTGTTTGAATACTTGGTTCCACTGTTAACCTTCGTTTTCTCCTAAGTAAAGTATAGGTAGTAATACCTACCACATAGAGTTTTGCAGAGAATGTAGGTGAGGTGGTAACTAGAAAACACTTACCACAGAGCCTGAACCTTGCAGGTGTTTGGTAGTTGGTATATAACAGATGCCCAAGGAATATTTGCTGAACGAATGACTAAGGGGATCACATGAAGCCTACTCCACATCAAGTCTTTCACTCCCCAAGGTCTAGGAGTGCAGGTCAGCTCACCATTTAGTTCCTCCCACATCATTGTATCTCATCTCAGAACCTGAGCCTGTGTACTTTCCTTCCTCTCTTCAGCAAGAAAGGGCCTGGCTATTGTCAGACATTTCACTAGGGCTTTTTATTATTCCCTCTTGCTGGCTGGTGAATGGAGACTGTAGTTTCTACTCTGACTGAGATAATAGAAACCTCAAGAAACCCAACTCTATCTTCTCCTTATGCCTGGTCTCCTGGAAATAAAAGGGCACTATACTAACTCTTCAGTAGCCACATGGATCCCAAGCAGAGGTCACGAGAAGTAAATGCAAAATCAAGGATCGGTTCGGGGCTTTGGGATACTACATAAAAAAAAAAAAAAAAAAAAAAAAAACTGGACTGGCCGGGTGCGGTGGCTCACGCCTGTAATTCCAGCACTTTGAGAGGCCGAGGTGGGCAGATTATGAGGTCAGGAGATTGAGACCATCCTGGCTAACACGGTGAAACCCCATCTCTACTAAAAAATACAAAAAAATTAGCCAGGCATGGAGGTGGGCGCTGGCACTGCACTCCAGCCAGGGTGATAGAGTGAGACTCTGTCTCCAAAAAAAAAAAAAAAAAAATGGGCCAAGAAGACTACATGAATATTCTTTGTTGTAAATTAGTGTGTTTCAGGAAGTTTGTTCTTCTGCAGAAGTGAGTTCATATCTATTCTTCTAGTCTACTAATCAACCGGTTGTTAATTTTCTCATGGCTAATTATGATAAACATTAGAAAAAAAATCCAGGAAGAACTTCCAGAGTATGTTTTGGAAGGAGAGTGGATGAAAGATGGGGTTAGAGAGATTGTTATTTAGAAGGATGATTTGAAGCACTTGTTTATAGTCAGAGATAAGACACTGAGTTAAGACCGTAATGCTAGTACATTAAGGTACAGAGACTTGGCCCAGATTTGTTGCCCTGTCTTTATCCCATCACTTTGCCCCTTCTTGCCTCTATCCTCCCAGTCCTGATGGAAGGTTGTAAATGGATTTGACAGTCTGCAGTTACATTTGTGAAGTAGCAAGTTGATCACCTTTTGAAAGGAGTCAAGACTAGGAGGATTTAAGAGGAGCAAGTGATGCTTTCTAGAGCATCTGGCTTACTGCCCAGGAAGAGCAGCTGCACCCAGAAGCTGTTGAAGGCAGCAAGCTGACTTGGAGATGAATGACTCCACCACAGGGTACCTGCCTGTCTCCTACTTTTGAATGGTCTGACCTTCCAACCAGCTTGCCTGGGGATATGCTGCCCAGCTGGTGGCCTGACTATTTTTCCTTGTGACCACCAGGGGATCAAGTATTTGCTGGGCTAGAAGAGCAAGCCCGCCAGGCGATGATGAAAACTGATTTTCCTGGAGACCTTGGCAGTCAGCGACAAGCTATCCAACAACTAAGAGATCAGGACTCCAGTAGCAGTGAGTTCTGCACCTTCTGGTAATGACTCAGGGCAATGGGAGAAGAATTATCAGTGTGTGTGCTCTGGGGATTGTGCATGGGGGTTGGGAGAAAGACATGAAAAAGGAGATATGTGGCTCTTCAGTGTCCCCAAAGGTGGTGTAAGGTGTGTGGGCATATGTTTATCCAGAAAAAGAAGACAGGTTTGGCATTTTATTTATATATATATATCTAATTTTTTTTTTTTTTTTTTGAGATGG
>NW_012112697.1:4202280-4225648 GCF_000951035.1 Colobus angolensis palliatus
GAGGGCCCTGGGGCCCCACTGTTTCTTTTCTTTCTCTTTCTTTTTTTTTTTTTTTTTGAGACAGAGTTTCGCTCTATTACCCAGGCTGGAGTGCAATGGCGTGATCTCAGCTCACTGCAACCTCTGCCTCCCAGGTTCAAGCGATTCTCTTGCCTCAGCCTCCTGAGTAGCTGGGATTACAGGCACCCGCCACCACTCCCAGCTAACTTTGTATTTTTAGTAGAGATGGGGTTTCTCCATGTTGGTCAGGCTGGTCTCGAACTCCCGACCTCAGGTGATCCACTTGCCTCGGCCTCCCAAAGTGCTGGGATTATAGGTGTGAGCCACCGTGCCTGGCCAATGTGTATGTTTTTAGCTTATGGACTACAGTACTTGGCACAGTGCCACATGCAGATAGGTTTGTTGGTTGTGATAGGCAATGATACAGGAATAAATAGTGCTCTAGCAGTCCCTGGGTTAGGTCAAATGACAAGAGAAAAATCCCTGTCTCCTAGGATCTATGTATTTGTAATCAATAAAATATAAGGGTGGCATTAATGAAACCTTGCTTGAAGGCCCAGTTTTAATGTTAAACAAGAAGATTTGCTTAGTAATGAGGTTATGCAGTGTATAAAATGCTAACGTCAAGGTCTTCCTATACCAGTTCCCTAAGAAAATCCCTGTGGTTAAGACAGTAGCTGTTACAAGTTGAGCCTCATGGATTGTCTGTCTGTCCTGTGACCTGTCTGAACAAACACGTCTTGAGATGTGTTTTCCTAGGAAGATTTCAGCATTTTCCCCACCTCATCCATTTGATATAGGTTATTATTAGTATGAATTCAGAATGACTTTTCCAATTTTTTATCACATTTGAGGCTGGGTTGGGTGAAAACGGAGAGAGGACTCTGTAACCTTCTAGGAACTTGTTTCCACCCAAGCTAATAATTAATCAACATCAACAACATAAAATAATTTAGCAGTTAATTGCTTGGGCACAGAAAAATGAATGCAAACCTATGGAAGCCACCACTTTCTTGAGTAGGAATTACAATATCTGCAAAAGTCTAATAGGTTTCCATTCTGAAGGATGTACTATCCCTCTAGACAGTACACATTTTTAAAAACATTTTCTGGTAGCGAGATATATTTGGATTATTGCAAAATTACAAAAATATGTTCGATACATCACTTTATATTATACTACGTTTACAAGTATTTCAAGTAAGCTGGTGAGAAAACATGGTGTGATCTACCATCCTTCATTATTGAGTTGGATTCAAATGAAAGGAACTTTGGGCTGGGGAATAAGACACACAAACCATAGCTCTTTCCAGGCCCTAAATCCAGTCCACCAATTGCCTAGAGTATCTAATAAGGACATATGTAACTATTAGCAGATGATTTGGTTAGACCTTCTCATGAAGAAAGGGAGTGTAACTAGTTTTGCCAAGGAAGAAGGGAAATATAAGGGGTGTTGCTCACATACTGGTGGATTTAGATATTATGCAAGGGGTAGTAGGAAGACAGGCAGCACTGTTAGCTAGGAAATCTGAGTCTCATGTGGACAGCCTGGTGAGACTCTGCCCTCTATTTCTCTCTTGCTCACATCAGGCCCAAAAGTCCAGGATCCAAGTGGGGTTAAGATAGGGCTGGAGTGTGACAGCTTCCCTAGGCTTGGCTACCTCTTGTGATCTTCAAGGTACTAGCACTTTATTTGTTTCCCTTTCAGAAAGAACTACATTTGTTACTTGTTTTCCGGATCCTTTTTCATTTTCTATTTTATAAGTAATAGAGAAGAAAAATCAGGTCACATAAACCTTGCAGATTCCCCAGCCACAGGCAGACCTCCCCAAAGTCGCATCCTACCCCTAAAACTAAAACTTAACTCAATTCCTGTGTTAGTCACAATAAATTACATTTCATCCTAAAGAATGGCCCGTTCCTTCCACTTAATGCATGGAGTTACCCATCAGATAATCCAAATCATCAACAGAAAGCACGGATTTCCTTAGTTCAGAACGCCGTGTTACAATAGTAGAGGAAGAACCGAGTGAGTCGGATACCACTGCAAAGTGCCTGAGGTTGGTTACTGCGCTAATTTTTCCACTGTAATGAGCAGCCCTTTCCCTATAAAGTGACATCATTTCAAACTAATTTCCTACTGCTTCCTTTGCTGGTAAGAGGGAAGAAAAACTTGATGTTTCTGTAAGTCTGCCTTGGGGTTTGCTGGGAAAGAAGAGATTAGTGGGGTTCAGAGTAGAAGAGTATAGTGACACCATGGAGAAGTTGTGCAGGGGGCTCATGGCGAAATCAGTGGAAAGTGTTGGTAAGTCAGAGGTGGTGTACAGTGGGAATGAGCTCGGTGTAAGGCGCTTGGGGAGGTGTGATTTGAAGTGTGAGATATTTGAAAACCATGAGTCAGGAAGATTATTTTCATAATCATATAGAGGGCACAGTAACCATTTCCAATGCAGTTTTGCCTCACATCTTCCCTTTACGTGTATATGGCATAACAAATGACAGCTATAGCTGGTTTCCACTTGACATAATATGTACCCAAAAAAACTATATAAACTATATTATAGAATATCTGAAAATGTTTTCTATTATAACTGCCAACTGTAGGGTGGAGAGCAGCTCAGGATGTATTCATGCAAAACTCAGAACAAGTGACCAGTTTGTATGTTCCAGGTGACAGTGAGGGTGATGAAGAGGAGACCACACAAGATGAAGTCTCTTCCCACACATCAGAGGAAGATGGAGGGGTGGTCAAAGTGGAGAAAGAGTTAGAAAATACACAACAGCCTGTTGGTGGGAACGAAGTGGTAGAGCACGAGGCAAGTGACAATGGCCCCTGGGTCCAGGTCCAACAATGCCCTACCCTTCTGCCTACCCTTATGTTGCTCACCCCTGTGGCACAGTCTTTGCCTCTGATGGTCTCCTGGGCCTGCACAGGAGGCCTCTTCCTTCATGGCACCAGAACCCACACCTCAGACTCTCAGTTCTCGCCACATTCAGCTTTCCTTTTCCATCCATGAATCACTGCGCTCGTGCACAGCTCTCTTTCCTACAGCTCCCCACATCTTTCCAGACAGGAGAGCTACTTTGGTGAAGTAGAAAGCTGACTTCCCGAGGTGGACTCTTGAATGTGCTTGCAAATCTCAGTCAAGGTGTCACCTGGAGTGCCACCTTCTCACTAACTTGTTTCTTGAGGATTCCTGAAAGGAACATGATAGGAAAAACACTACCCCTGTCTGCAGAGTTTATGTTCAGGGAAAAAATAGATTGACTCTCTCTGAGGCAGTCCTGTGCCCTCATGGCTGAAAGCCATAATTCCCTTTCAACTATTACTTTTTCCTTCAGCCCACAATGGGAAACTAAGAATAACATGTGCCATCAGTCTGGGTTCCTTTTAACAGGATACCCTGTTTAAAAAGCTGGGGCAGGGAAGAGATGAGTCCTAATAGTCCTAATGAGTTGCCTATTTGTTGAATCACAGGTCACAGGGAATTTGAATTCTGACCCCTTGCTTGAACTCTGCCAGTGTCCCCTCTGCCAGCTAGACTGCGGGAGCCGGGAGCAGTTGATCGCTCATGTGTACCAGGTATGCTTCGGGGAGCTGTGTGCTCTGGAACACAAGTGTGGGCAGCTTGTCTGTAGCCCAGATCCCCGTTTGGCCTTTGTCTCTCTCTGGCTCCTGAAGGTGTCGTGGGTTGTCGCTTCCATTAAGATTCGTCTTAGGGAGGCTGGGCGCAGTGGCTCACGCCTGTAATCCCAGCACTTTGGGAAGCCGAGGCGGGTGGATCACTTGAAGTCAGGAGTTCGAGACCAGCCTGGCCAACATGGCGAAACCCTATCTCTACCAAAAATACAAAAATTAGCCAGATGTGGTGGCGTGCACCTGTAGACCCAGCTACTCGGGAGGCTGAGGCAGGAGAATCGCTTGAACCCAGTAGGTGGAGGTCACAGTGAGCCAAGAGCACACCATTACACTCCAGCCTGGGTGACAGAATTAGACTCTGTCTCAAAAAAAAAAAAAAAAAAAAAATTCGGCCCAAAGCCAGGCATGGTGGCTCACACCCGGAATCCCAGCACTTTGAGAGGCTGAGGTGGGAAGGATTGCTTAACCTCAGGAATTCAAGACCAGCCTGGGCAACATAGCAAGACCCCAGCTCTACAAAAAATTTTTTAAAAATTAGTTGGGCATGGTGGCATGCACCTGTAGTACCAGTTGCTTAGAAGACTGAGGTGGGAGGATAGCTTGAACCTAGGAGGTTGAGGCTGCAGTGATCATGCTTCAGCTCGGGTGACAGAGTGAGACTGTATTGAAAAAGAAAAAAAAAAAAAAAAGATTCTGCTCCAAGCTTCCAACATTTTAGAAAATACATGAGATATATTAGATAAACACGTTCTGGGTTTCCGGGCAGACACTGAAAATTAAGTGATTTTTTTTCTAAATTATTTAATGCATATTTTAAATAGTGAAATATAAACTAATGTATACTAATAATGAGGGCTTTGTGTTAAAGAAAAGAAAATTAGTTAGCATGGGCCAGGCGCAGTGGCTCATGTCTGTAATCCCAGCACTTTGGGAGGCCAAGGTGGGAGGATCACTTGAGGTCAGGAGTTCAAGACCAGCCTGGTCAACATGGTGAAACCCTGTCTCTACTAAAATACAAAAAAATTAGCCAGCTGTGGTGGCACGCGCCTATAATCCCAGCTACTCGGGAAGCTGAGGCAGGAGAATGGCTTGAACCTGGGAGGCGGAGGCTGCAGTGAGCTGAGATTGTGCCACTGCACTCCAGCCTGGGTGACAAAACGAGATTCCGTCTAAAAAAAAAAAAAATTAGTTAACACAAATGGTATGTTAAAAATTGGTGTGAACCAGTATTTCTTCGGAAGACTATCTTCAGAAGATTGAGAAAGCAAGATATAAATACCTGTTGCATACCAGTATTCTAGGCCAGCTTCAAGATTTGGCCTTTATTGTTCCCTTAACACGTATTTGTACCTGCGTAGTGTGAGCCAGGAAGACAGAGAAAAATTATTCGAGACATGAATTCCTCTCAGGCTCTGAAGAGGGCCCTGGGGCCCCACTGTTTCTTTTCTTTCTCTTTCTTTTTTTTTTTTTTTTTTGAGACAGAGTTTCGCTCTATTACCCAGGCTGGAGTGCAGTGGTATGATCTTGGCTCACTGTGAACTCCACCTCTCAGGTTCAAGCAATTCTCCTGCCTCAGCCTCCTGAGTAGCTGGGACTGTGGGTGCCTGCCTCTACACCCGGCTAATTTTTGTATTTTTAGTAGAGATGGGTTTCACCATATTGGCCAGGCTGGTCTCGAACTCCTGACCTTGTGATCCACCTGCCTCGACCTCCTAAAGTGTTGGGATTACAGGCATGAGCCACCGTGCCTGGCCCCCACTGTTCCTTAAGTCAGCCACATGTCCCAGAATGTAGGCAGAGCTCAAGCTAATGAAATCTAAGCAGTGGTCTAAATGGCCAGGGCCTCTAATGTAAGAGACTGACTTTTCTAGGGGCTAAACAGAATACTTGCAAGTTCCTTATTCTGAGACTAAAGAAAGGGGACATTTCCCAAAAGTCATTTCTAAGTGGGTGCAGATTGTCCTGGAGGTAGCACAAGACTGACAGATCAAGGCTCTGTTTTACAGCACACTGCAGCAGTGGTGAGCGCCAAGAGCTACATGTGTCCTGTCTGTGGCCGGGCCCTTAGCTCCCCGGGGTCATTGGGTCGCCACCTCTTAATCCACTCGGAGGACCAGCGTTCTAACTGTGCTGTGTGTGGAGCCCGGTTCACCAGCCATGCCACTTTTAACAGGTCAGCTGGGCACCTATCCCTGTTGTGCTGGGAGCAAATTACTGGGTGTGAGTTCTGCTTTCTGAAGTCAAAGCAAAGGCTAGGCATAGGTAATGCAAAGGGAGCTGATGCATGCTCCTTGGAAGTACAAGTAAGAAGGCTAGGGAATATGCCTATTCCATCACATAGCCCCAAAGGAAAATCAATTCCCATTTCTTTTCCCATCAGAATATCTTCAACTAGAAAGCGATGTAGGCAGTTCCAAGAACACTCATGATAAAGCATGGAGAAAGAAGTTATAGGGTGGAGAGGACCCTGGCATGAGGACGCAGTCTCCTCCGTGTCCTAGGAAGACTGGAACGTTGTGTCCTCGTCCCGTTTGTCTAGTGTACAGTGCAGTGTCTGCCTTTGCATGCAGGCAGCGCGCGGGAAGGAGGTGAGTTGGTGGTCTGCACCTTGCCTGAAGGAGGTCTCCACCTCCAGGAGCCTCCATTCCCACAGCAGGACTGCCCCTGCAAAGCTCTTATCAAAACCATTATTCTGACTTGAGTGAAAACGCCAAGGGTTTGTCTGATTTCTGGTGCGTTGCTGTGGCAGGTGGCTCAGTCATTAACTCCAGATGGGCTTTAAGAGTTGGTAGACACCCGGCCTGGTGCGGTGGCTCATGCCTGTAATCCCAGCACTTTGGGAGGCCTAGGCGGGTGGATCACAAGGTCAGGAGTTTGAGACCAGCCTGACCAATGTGATGAAACCCCATCTCTACTAAAAATACAAAAATTAGCCAGGCGTGGTAGCAGCCACCTGTAATCCCAGCTACTCAGGAGGCTGAGGCAGGAGAATGGCTTGAACGTAGGAGGTGGAGGTTGCAGTGAGCCGAGGTCATGCCATTGCACTCCAGCCTGGGCGACGGAGTGAGACTGTGTATCAAAAAAAAAAAAAAAGGAGAGTTGGTAGACAACTCTTGAGCAAAGAGAAGGGATGGAGCAGTAGAAGAGGTCCACCAACCATTGAACCTGACCCCTTGTGGTGAACGTGGAGCCACTGGCCTCATAGGAAAAGAATAAGGCAGGGCTAGAGTCCCAGCTCTTGCTGGAAGGAAACACTAACCATCCAAAATGTTTGCTTTCCAGTGAGAAACTTCCTGAAGTACTCAATATGGAATCCCTACCCACAGTCCACAATGAAGGCCCCTCCAGTGCTGAGGGAAAGGACATTGCCTTTAGCCCTCCAGTATACCCTGCCGGAATTCTGCTTGTGTGCAACAACTGTGCTGCCTACCGTAAACTGCTGGAAGCCCAGACTCCCAGTGTACGCAAGTGGGCCCTACGTCGACAGAATGAGCCTTTGGAAGTACGACTGCAGCGGCTGGAACGAGAGCGCACGGCCAAGAAGAGCCGGCGGGACAATGAGACCCCCGAGGAGCGGGAGGTGAGGCGCATGAGGGACCGTGAAGCCAAGCGCTTGCAGCGCATGCAGGAGACAGATGAGCAGCGGGCACGCCGGCTGCAGCGGGATCGGGAGGCCATGAGGCTGAAGCGGGCCAACGAAACCCCGGAAAAGCGGCAAGCCCGGCTCATCCGAGAGCGAGAGGCCAAGCGGCTCAAGAGGCGACTGGAGAAAATGGACATGATGTTGCGAGCTCAGTTTGGCCAGGACCCTTCTGCCATGGCAGCCTTAGCAGCTGAAATGAACTTCTTCCAGCTGCCTGTAAGTGGGGTGGAGTTGGACAGCCAACTTCTGGGCAAGATGGCCTTTGAAGAGCAGAACAGCAGCTCTCTGCACTGAACCACACCCTCCTGCCTGCCCTCCTCCCCACCTACCTACCCACCCACCCACACCCGCAGCCACGAGGACCAGTGCTGCTGCCACCCACGAGGCCCTGTCCTTGCTGCCAGAGGCAGGCCTGGGTTTGTTGCAGGTGGACCTGAGCGGCCCTTGCATGTGGGAGCAGGATGACTGGGTCAGGAGGGACCTGGCCCAAGGCAGCTCTGGACAAGGGAGCAGGCAGTCCAGAGAACTGGCCTCCCCAGCCCACTGCCACAGGCCGTGCTTCTAGGACTGTGGGGCTCCTGTATGGCCCATGAAGTTGTGAGGTCAAATAAATTAATTTTATCTTTACTGCCCCTTTCTTGCTTTTCTCTCAATGTCATTCTAGCAAATGAAGTGATCGAGGAGAAACCTGGGTGGAAATTTTCAGACAGTGGCTTCTGGTGGCTTGCCCTTTTCTTAGGGAGGGTGCTCCTCAGCTTAGGCTGTCCAAGCAGAGGTCCTCATTTGGGTCTTTACAAGTTGCCAAGGAATTAGCACGACGCCAAAGAAAGAACCGATGTTGACTGTGATGATTATTCCCACAACCATAACGAAGATACCTGTGGTCCCAAGGGCCCTAGCTTCCCTTTTCCAAACTCAGAAGTCTCTCCTCATAACTGGTGTTTTCTGAAGACTATGCAATACCTTCAACTAGGTGTGCAACTTTTCCCAGCAATACTGTTTGTTGAACATATACAATTCTAGACAGTAGTCAGCTGCATCTAGGAATAGGCTCATAGAAATAGCTGCAATATTAAGGTCCACAGCACCAAGAAACCCATGTTTGCATTTTATTTATGTTTTATTTATTCACCAGAGGCAAGGCAGGAAAATAAGCTCACTGAAGAAAATCCAGAAGTAAGGTGGTAAGAGCTCAGGTCAATAGTGGTTAAGGCTAGGGCAAAATGATTACTCTGGCAGGTTGTATGGCTGCCAAACCATGGAGGAGGCAAGAGCTGAGGTCATTTCTAAAAAGTTTCTGTGATGGTACAGAACAGGCACAGAACCTTCCTAGCCTGCACCAAAGGTTGTGTTCAGTTTAGATAATTATAGATCTTGAGGTCCAGAAGGAAGTGCCCTAGTTAAATTGTAGCCAGAAAAATAACTATGCCAGGAATGTGGACTTCTTCCAGTATCTTAACAGGGAAACTTGGATTCCTCTCTGACCTCCATAGGTCCAAGGCTGTTTAAGTGTCAACTGACCCCCACCAAACTAGGATTTTTTTTGTTTTTTGGGTTTTTCTGTTTGTTTTTTGCGATGGAGTCTCGCTCTGTTGCCCAGGCTAGAGTGTAATGACGTGATCTTGGCTCACTGCAACCCCCACTCCCGAGTTCAAGTGATTCTCCTGCCTCAGCCTCCCGAGTAGCTGGGATTACAGGCACGTGCTAGTTTCTGTATTTTTAGTAGAGACAGGGTTTCACCATGTTGGCCAGGCTGGTCTTGAACTTCTGACCGCAGGTAATCCGCCTGCCTTGGCCTCCCAAAGTGCTGGGATTACAGGCGTGAGCCACTGCGCCCTGCCTGGGGTTTGTTTTTTTGAGAAAGGATATCACTACGTCACCTAGGCTGAAGTACAGTGGCAAGATCATACCTCACCGTAACCTCTAACTCCTGGACTCAAGTGATCCTCCTGCCTCAGCCTCCCAAGTAGCTGGAACTATAGGTGTGCGCCACGATGCCCAGCTAACAAACTAAGGTTACTTTCACCAGGCAGGCTACAATATTTGTTTTGAAAAATACATTTAAAAGAAAATACTTAGGCCGGGCGCGGTGGCTCAAGCCTGTAATCCCAGCACTTTGGGAGGCCAAGACGGGTGGATCACGAGGTCAGGAGATCGAGACCATCCTGGCCTACACGGTGAAACCCCGTCTCTACTAAAAATACAAAAAACTAGCCAGGCGAGATGGCGGGCGCCTGTAGTCCCAGCTACTCGGCAGGCTGAGGCAGGAGAATGGCGTAAACCCGGGAGGCAGAGCTTGCAGTGAGCCGAGATTGCGCCACTGCACTCCAGCCTGGGTGACAGAGCGAGACTCCGTCTCAAAAAAAAAAAAAGAAAATACTTAGTTGACGTGCTTGTAATCAATCCCAGCTACTCGGGAGGCTGAGGATGAGAAGATGAGAATCACTTGAACCTGCAAGGTGGAGGTTGCAGTGAGCTGAGATTGTGCCACTGCACTCCAGCCTGTCAACACAGTGAGACTCTATCTTAAAACAAACGAACAAACAAACAAAAACCTACTTAATTGACCCAAATGCCTTTCTCTCAGAGCTCCATACTGGAGTCCTACTTGGGATGCTTTAAAATGACTTGAGTCCTCATTATGTGCCAAAGATGATTCTGAGCGCTTTACATAGATGATCTCAATCTTCACAGGAAACTCTGAATTCATACCAACTCAGGAGTTGCATCTCTGGGTTCAGAAGTACCCTGCCACTTACTAGCTGTGTAACTTTGGGGAAGTAGTACTTAACCTCTATGTCTTGGCTTCCCCATCCACAAAATGGAAATAGTAGCAACAAATGCTTGTCCGTATAGAGAAAGCACTTAGGATATTTTGTAGCACATAATAAGTGTTCCATAAATGCCACTTACTAGTGGCAAGCTTTCTAAATTTTAGGCAGTAGCTATGATTGGGGCTGACTTATTCCAACAATTTCTGGCAGTATTCCTGAGTAAAGAATTGGGGAGAAGGCCAGCAGTAAAGGTGCCTACAGATCCTTGTGATTCCACTAGAATCTAAGTCTTCAGGTAGACTTCTGGGTCTCTGAAATCCACACCAACAGAGGGGAGAAACCATGCTTGAGAACAAGATCATGCCATCTGCCTTGAGCTCACCGCACAATATAGGCATCATTTGTGCTCCATTACAACTGCTCCCACAAAGGTTTCTATCGCCCACCCCATGGCCACCATCTAAGGCTGGGATAGGAAGAAGGCGCAAACACCAAAAGGAAAAGCTAGTAGTTTATATAGATAGATATATAGATATATAGATATTGATAGATATTGTGTTTACATAGTCCACAAGTTAAATGCAGGTATCCATAAGAAGAGCATTAACAATAAAAATACAATCTGTGTGTAGCCAAGTACAGAGACTTAAAATGGTAAAACAGCAAAAAGGATCTCACAAAAGTACAAATATACAGTACAAATTGATTTATTTAAAACAGTTACAAAAAAGCACAACAAAATAGAGATTATCCTTAGAATTATTAATGCTTTGTTAAAGATCAGGTAGGATTAGAGGGTAAGAAATGGTATTGGGTGGAGGGAGCACCTGACTAGTTCTAAGGCTTTAGATACAATGCAGTTGATTACATATTAATTCAGCCATTACATACTGGGGATAGTAGATGGGGGATCAGTAATTTATCTACAGGGAACTCCTACACAGATCCATCCAGACCTCCCCAGTGCCATCCTTCTCCACTCCTTAGGACCCTAAAGCCACCTGGATGACAACATTCCCATCCTTCTTTCTCCACCCCATTCCCTATCCATATATTCTTCCCTCGCCTAAGGTGCTGTGCAAGCTGAGAGCAGTCTGCTCTCTGCAGCTGGATCATATACTGTTTTGGCTACAGGGATCCTGTGTGACTAAGAAGGTTGTAGGGGACAGCCTTATTTTAATACTTTAAGTTAGCCATGAGTATAGTCAGTCCCTCCCCCAACACAATCTAGTTTCTCTTGAATGCAAGTATCAATCAAGTGAGGGATCAACCCTGCCTTCAGCAATACCAGCAATGCACTAACCACTCACAGCTCACAACTACGTGCAAACTCCCTGTCCAGGGGGTGGGTATAAAACCACTGTGTCATCAGCTCACTCTCTCTCTGAAGAACCTCAGTCCCCATGACAGTCATAAAGACAAATAAATGCTTGCAAGTTTGACAATAGGTAAAGGCACATGGGCTGCTGCCACACACACTGCAGGCAGGAACCCAATTTGAGGCCATCTTCACTGCTGGGCATTTGCAGTGGAATGGCTTTGGGATCACAAAGACTTTGAGTTCGCAATCTACCAGGGGGGATCTAGGTTTTACTGGAGAACTAATAAAGAAACCTTTAGTGTGAAAAGTGCATTTATGACTATTGTTCCTGCTGGGGAGGCAGCAGGGCAAACCCCAACACCTCTCCTCCTTCCGCCCCAGGCACTGTGCATAGTCTGCAGCTAAGGAGAGAGTGCAGTCGACTCTAGTATCTCTGGGGCCAGTGTCATCCTAGGCCCAGACCAGGCTTCTGGTCCAAAGATGGATCCTAGAGTTGAAAGAGCAACTGACAGCTGCAAAGACCCAGATGCTTATTTTATTATTGCATAATGTGGGAGACCTTCCCTACCCCAGGGAAGATGGAGGGTGAAGGTTTCCCAGCAAAGGGCAAACAGGTTCCTGATCAACATCCAACCTAATAAGGTTCAGCTCCTCAACTGTAGTGTACACTTTTGCCCATCTGGAAGGTACTGTAGCTTCAGTGTGGTTTAGTAAACTTAGCCTAGGAGGCCAAGATGTCTCCCTAAAACTTAGTCTCTGTCCTATTTACTTTGTTTATAAGACTGTGACCTAACTTCCCATGGCCAATTCAATTAACCAGGTTGTCTTTACTCCAATGGACCCAGACCTTTTCCCAGTCAATCCATGTCCAACCCTTCATCTCCAGCGTAATCACTCAACTCTTCAATATGCCTGCTTGCTGCAGGTTTAAATCACTCCACCATCCTGTGCTTCCCCCTAAATCGCTCATGATGCCCACCAGTAAAAATAAAACTAAACCCCACTTGAGGTGCTATTTCAGCCAAACTTTAAACCCTCTTCAAACTCCAGAATCCACCTAACTGGAGCTGGACAAACTTCACTGGGATGCTGGCATGGGCCCCTAATGTGGTTCCCTTCATTTAGTTTTTAAAACAGGATACAAGATACCACAAAGGAAAGAAGGTAATACAACAGAAGACACCACGAGTAGAAACCTGCTTGTTTCTTCCTCAAGATAGTCAGACATTTGGAGCCAAAAGGCTCCCAACAGCACTGAAGCCATATCCCTTTGGATTCACCAGTCCACCAGCAGCATTTCATACCATCCCTATTCAACATGACTTTGCTATAAAATAATGTGGCCTAACACAGGTAAGAATGAACCGGACGCCTAAACTTAATCTACATGGCCAAAGACATGGAGGATAGGGAGCTGTAGAGGGCAGCAGGCAGGACAGTGAGCAGAAAGCAGCAGTGGCAAAGCAGCGCAGAGCAAAGCCCTTGGTATGACCAACTGGGACCAAGAATATAGAAGGATCAGCCCAGATAGGCTGAGGCCCCTCCCCTCAGGTACAAGCACTCAGCTCTGAACTCCTAGATCCCCTTCCCCCCATGCCACCTCTTCCTCATGTACACTAATCTTGGTAGGAATGATTCAAGACTTGGCTTATTATCCATCCATGACTGGGTTCCCCTATTCCCAAATTGGTATACACATTTTTATACAGTGCCAGACAGTCAGCAGTCCTCCTTTCTATTCCTAAGAGCTGGAAACGTCCTACTGCTGACAAGAGACAGGCTCTGGCCCTCGTCAACTGCTCATTCCTAAAAAGTTGACAACTTCCCACTAAAATACTCACTCTCTAAAAACTGCTCTCATGTCTCCTGCAAACTCAGGAAATTCCTATAAGGAAGAACGGACACACCACAGGTTAGTCATATTTTTCATGCCTAGAGGAAAAGACTAAACTAGAGGTTAAAGGCAAGGGGAAGGCCACAGCTCTGACCGAGATTTAGAGCACAGAGCTTCTTTTCCTGGGGACCATATTTTATGAAAGATACCTTTGCAGCTCAGCAAAATCAAGTGTTAATGTTATAGATGCATGGAACGATATTGTGATATTACAGGAGCTGCTGGTCTTGCTTCACCAGCAAGAGACAGAAGAGGAGCAGCAACAGAAAGGTCAGGGCCCAACCTGCCAGGGTCCTCAAGAATTTCTCTTTCCAGAATTCCGTGGAAGTTAACAGGTTGGAAAGTCACGAGTAGCCCAAGTGGAGCGTGATTTGATTTAAACTAATTGGTCTGTATCTGGTTAGATATAGGTTTCCCCATAAGCAGAAAGCTCAGCTTGTGTCCTTGCAGACACTGCTTAAGCATCTTCTGTGTACATGTCACTAAATTCAGTTGATGAACCTTCCTATGAGGAAGGACGCCTGTGAGAAACCCGTGCAAACAATGAACTCTAGGAATGAGTTGCTCATGAAACAGCCAGAGATGAGGCCTTCTCCCAAGGCTCTCATTTGAGGAGATTCCTCAAGACTCAACCCCACAGGCCCCCACTGTAGGAAACAAGCCAGAGAAAGCAGCATTCAGAGAATGGGGGACAGAGAAGGGGAAAGATATGATCCCAAATGCAGTACGCAGTTGGTGTCTGGTTCTGATACAAACCAGATACTGAAGCACTCGTGGTCAGGTCAGCAGCTTCCTTTGATGGACCCCCAAAAGCTGACTGACCAGGCAACTGCTTTCAAGGAATGAAAGAGTGGAGTGTAGGGCTTGTAGCAAACAAGCCAGTTTCAGTCACTCTGTTCCCCCAGGAGAACAACCTTTAGCACCTGAACACTAAGAATGACTCCATTCTCAGAACTTCCCCTCCCCCCAGGAGGTAGGTAAGATTATTTATCCCCATTTGGCAGGTGGGGAGGAAGTGAAAGAGCCAGAGGTCACGAGACTTGCCGAAAGTCCTTGACAGAGCAGACATCAGACCTCAGAGGTTTGGACTCCTGATGCCAGGCCAGGTCGTGGCCAATCCAAGTACACCTTATAAAGGACATGCCAGGATCATAGCCTGGGAGAAGTCTAACCAGAGAGCTGGGTGGACAATACCCTGAGTTGCCTTCAAGAGTCTAAAGACCCCCAAAAAACAAACAAAAAAACTCACCCACCTGAAAGCTAGTGGGGGAGCCTAATTCCCAATACCCAATGGAACCCCACGGTCTGAGCTGATGCTAAAAGTTGTGAAGAAAATGTGGGATTAAGACATTGGCGGGGGCTGGGGGGGTGCAAATGCAACTAAGATTGAAAATGCTTTTTGCAGAGGAATACACCACCACAAAATAACATCTATTCAGGTATTGAAATGTTATCAAGACTATCCTAGAATCTTAGAGCTGGTAGTGGGAGGGGATGGCTTGGAGACATCAGAATGCTGGGAGAAGCAGTGGAATAAGACGTGAGGGGCATATGGGATGTGTGAAAATGCTATGATGGGCCCTCCCAGCCATGCTTTTGCCCTGGCCCAGGGCATAGTTCCCTTCTTCTTTCTCCACCAAGCTGTTTGGCAGTGGAAGTGGAGGGGACATGATTTTGAGATTTTAAAAATAGAGATTACAGCTGAAGGGGAAACCAGAGAGACCCCTACCCACCAAAAACTAGAGGTCTTGGTCAGAGTGGACAAAACCAACTTTGCAGACAAGGAAAGGCAGTGCAGCTACAAATGAGGCCCAGGTCACGACACCATGCAGAGGTCAGGGCAGCAGGAGGGTGGGGGTGGCGCAGGCACTTAGGCACAACACAGACAAAGGTGGGGGATCAGTGTCTGGGAAAAAAGGGTCTACTAGTTCTTTCTAAAGTCACCATTACCAGCAAGATTCTGTGAGATTTCAAAGTGAGTCTGGCATGCTGAATCGGAGGAGCTTTGTTAGGTGAGCTACCTTTCCAGAGGCCCTGCCTAGAACCCAGTCAGCCTGGCTATCAAGTCTCTCACCCAAAGTCTCCTGACTGAATCCCTGGCAAGGCAGTACTTCACTCTGAACCCTGAAGGGGCTCTCCCTCTGGGCCCCCGTGCTGCTAGAAGCCTTGTAGGCGGAATGGTGAGGAGAGATGGGGAAGAGCTATGAAGCAGAGGATCAAGCAGAGTCCTGTAGATCAGAGTGCTCCTCCCCTACACACTCAGCCACAGACATCTGGAACAAAATCACCCTTTAAAGTGCGCATCTCTCACAAGAAGGGTTCTGGGTGGGAACCCTCTTATTTCCAACCTTGGGGCCTCCTGCCCTTCCACCACAAAAAAGAAAAAAAACTTCTGACAGTTTAACTGCTACTATAAGCTGTGGATCATCATTTTTGGCTCTCTTTACTCCCTCCCTCTGCCATCTGCTCCCAAAGCCTGGACTTTCTCTTGCAGGAGCTAGGGATGGGGAGGAAAGAACAGGGAGGCCCTGATTTTGGAATGTTTCTTCTCCTGTGTGCACCCCCTTCCTTCCTTGCCCCAGGCCTGCTGCTCCCCATCACAACACCCTCTGGGGTTGTCCTGAAAGGACGCCATGGGGTAATGAGCAACAGATCCTGCCTTGGGAGGCTGACTTCATGCCTCCCCTTTCCCCCAAATCTCACTGCCAAGAAAGCCATTCCCTGCTCGGCGTGTGCAAATCCTCTGCCTGCTCACGGTGGCGAGGCAAGGCTCTGGGGTAAAGCCCCAGTCCTGGTCTGGGAAAGAGGTTCATTTTCCTGCATTGGAACGCCCTTCAATGGACAGCTTTACCTCCTGTGGAATGAAAGAGGGACGGAGCAGCGCAGCCCGTGCCTCCTCCCCTTGCATGCCGTATCTTTGGAAGCTCGGGGTTGGCCAGCAGGCCTGAGCACCAGGCTCAGGCTGGGAAGGCTCTACCACATGGGAGCCCTCTCCTGCCGGCTGGCTCTTCCCCTCACTGTCACATAGCTCTCTGGGTCCCAAGACCGTCCTCTCAGGCCTTTCTCGGGGGGGACCCAGCTGGCCTAGGGGAGCACAGCTGGCCTGAGAAACTGAGTTACTGTTCAAGCTCTGTAAACTGATAGAGATGCAGACATCTCCCACCTGTAGCCGATGGCAGGGCAGGGAGAAGAGTTGTGTCGTCCGCCCAGGGCTGCAAGAGGACCAACCCTGGCCATATACAAAGAAGGGGTGCTCGGGGGGCACCTCGATGCTCACTTTGCTCTGCTGCTCACCAACCACAAAATGTAGCATGACAAATCCAGGCCATTGGCTCTCCTGAATGTCCACGACCGTGCTAGAGTCAATCTTCAGCCCCCCACTCACTTCGGCACTGCGCACAAAATCCTGGGTCTGGAGGTCCTCCACCCGCTTCAGCTCTCCCGTAGCCAGCTGGATGATGGCGCCTTTCATGAAATGGGAAGGCAAGTGGGAGGAGGTAATGGGGGGCGGCGTTGGCTCTTTGTCTGGGAAGGTGGCTCTGGCCTGCACGTCCAGACTTGATGCTACCAGGATCTCAGAGCCCACAGGCAGCAGGCCTGAGTCAGTTCCAGTGGGCACCAGGTTGCCATTGGCTACAACCATTGCTTTGGGTAAAGGTCTATGTTTTACTGGTTCCTGATGGGACTGAGGGTAGAACCCACAGGCCTGATTTTTCTCTGCCAGCTCTGCAGGGTTCCTGGCTGACCCTCGCCCCTCACCCTGATGGTCGGGGGGATGATGGGATAGGTTGAGGGGGCTGGGTTCCTCCTTCCTCTGAGCTGCCACCACATGATAGTCCTGAGAAGCTAAAGCGCCAACCACTCGCTGGACCTCAAGGTCAGTGTCCGGGGTCCCCCGGTGTGCTGGTGCCGCTACCTCCACCCGTGGAGTCTGAGAACCTGAAAACAACTGTCCATCCACCACACATTCTACCACTGACACCAGTCCCTGGCCTTCACCCTTGCTGCTGGGGGAGTCAAGGGCTTCACTTTCCCGTCTTACTAAATTTCGTTCTCGCGGTCTCTGTCCTCCATTTGCAGCAGCTGCTTCCAGAGCAGACTGGCTCTCCTGAGGGGTAAGAACTGGGCTGGCGCCTGCTGGAGGGGGTTCATGCAAAGTATACCCAGCAGGTAGCCTGGACATCTGATAATAAATGGGCATCCGACCTGGAGCAAGGTCCAGCGGCTGAGTACTTGAATGATGTGACAATTGCCCAGGTGGGGAGGTGGCAGAGGGAGCTTTGTTAAATGAGTGGGCCGGGGAGGGAGCCTGTGGGGGAGGAGTGGTTCCTTCTGCCAGAAGTGAGGCATATGGCACAAAGTGTGGAAGGTGAGAGGTGGCAAGGTTGGCAGAAGGAGACAGGAGGGGACTCGGTAGGAAATTAGGTGGCACAGCATAGGGAAGGCTATAAGGAGACCCAATGAACTGCAGTGAGGTGGATGGGAGCTGAGCATAGTGGATTGGGGGATAGTGGATGCCTGGATGTTGAATTAGTGAAGACGCTACATTAAACGTCGGGGGCAAGGGGCTCATATTCACCACAGATGGGAGGCCAGTTGGTGAGAAGGTGGCAGGTGGCACAGCCACCTTATACAGCATGCCATACTGGTCCACTGTCAGACCGGTGATGGCCTCAGCTCCATCACCCCCCAGGCTGACTCTGGTTCCTGCCTGGCTCTGCCCAGCCACCACAACCCCTCGGGACCATTCAGAAGCATCACTGGAGGGTGTGTGGTTAGCGGAGCAGCTGGTAGTTCTCCCCATATCCTCGCTGGTCACGGGGAGGTCTCGTTTCTTTGGTGGAAGGCATTCCTGACTCCTCTCATGAACAGGTTTCATATTGCTCTGTGGTGTTCCTGGAGCCTGGAAGGAGTTGGCTTGCTCCCTGGAGCATCAGAAGGGGCTTCTCTGTAGCTTCCCTGTACCCCTCTCTGCTTCTGGCTGGGGCGCCCACATCTGCTAGGGAACAAATCAGAGGCAAAGAAAAGTAACCTAGGGATAAGCCAAGACAAAGGAAACAGAAAGAACTGTGCCATGGAGGAAGATGTAACAAAGGGGACTGTTAGAAAATAAGGAGGAAAGAGAAAGGGGCAGACAAGGAGGCTACCCCCAACTCATCCAGCCTGGAACATGAGAGAAACACAAGGCATAAAGAGCTATAGAGACAAGCATTCACCAATGCACAAATAACCTGTGGGCTCCACAAGCCCAGAGAGACCAACAGCTTCACAGTTAGTCATGTGTCTCATGAGCCATGAGCACCTTGTCTCTTTTCTGCCTTCTTTCCAAAGGGGGCTCTGAACACATGGTCTTTCCTGCTGGCTCTTTTGGTTTTTTTTTTTTTTTTACACACATGGAGTTTTGCTCTTGTTGCCCAGGCCAGAGTGCAATGGTGCAATCTCAGTTCACTGCAACCTCCGCCTCCCAGGTTCAAGCAATTCTGCCTCGGCCTCCCGAGTAGCTGGGACTACAGGCATGTACCACCATGCCCGGCTAACTTTATATTTTTAATAGAGATGGAGTTTCACCATGTTGGCCAGGTTAGTCTTGAACTCCTGCCCTTGGGTGATCTGCCCGCCTCAGTCCCCCAAAGTGTTGGGATTACGGGTGTGAGCCACAGCGCCCAGCCTCCTGCGGGCTCTTTTTCTTAAGTTTCTCCTTTTGCTCCCAAACATGAATGTGCCACCTTCTTTCCTGAACACATGACCTCATCCTTGCTTCCTTTCTGTAGCCTAATTTGGGTTATGATCTCACCTACCACTATCCCAAGCCTGGCTAAAAACTCTCTTCCTCCTTTGCCTCATATCATCAGTACCTCAAGGACCTAGGTGTCAAAATCCTCAGGTCTGCTTGTGTTTTTTTTTTTTAAACTTTGCTCCCTAACCAGGTTATGAAAATTAACATCTTTGCCCCATGAAATAATACATTTTAACTCAGCCTCTATATAGTGAGAGTGATTAAACTAGTTTGCTGTCAACTTGTTTCTCCTCTTCACCAAAGAACAACAAAATTCTTCTGACCTTACGTACACTTCTGGTTCCCTAGTCTCAAAAGGCTTCTTTTCTTCTCAGTGATCACCTTCAATTTGCCTTCTCTATTCATTCCCTTTCTTTTTTCTTTGTGCTTTCTTTTACTAATAGCTCTTTCTCCACTGTAGGTCTGCTCCAGGCACCACTCCATAAAATTCTGGTTCCATTCCTCTAAACACGCCTGTTTTTTTCCCCATATCTGTATGATTCATAAGAAAGTTGTCTTTCCCCTTTCTCTTACTGTCACCTTTTACAAATGCTTCTGTCCATTGTTATAAAGCAACTTTTTGGTCTGAACACTTCAGTACACATGAACTTTGCTGCCTATTTCTTCCAACCAGGTTCCAGTTCTTTGGATCTGAAAAGAGCTTTCTATATTATATGCTGTTCTGTTTTTCCACTGTGACATCCCAGATATTTTCCTGAAACAAGGAATTCAAAGTGCCGGTATTACCTGAGTTTCCAGTGGTGCTTCTGAGCAGCTGTAGTAAGTGTCCTCCCGGCTGGCTCGGGAGCCTAGACGATAGAAACAGGAATGGAGTAAGCGGCTGCCTGACCTCTGTAATTCCAAAGCATTACAGTATACACGTCCTTGCCTCATCTTCTTCCCCACAGGTAAACGGTACATTTACCCAGAGTGCTCAGGCAGTTGAACAGAAAGAAAAACATCTCTAATGTTCCAACTTGTAAGAAGACATCCCTGAAAAAAAATTTTCATGTATCACATTTCATTAGTTTTCCTTAACATCATTTCCCTAACATCTACCTGTGCCTGTTCCCCAAAGGTTAAATTTGCTTCCAATACAAATTTCAGATAAATGCAAATAAAAATGGAAGCTTTAACACTGTTCCCATATGAACAGTGGGAAGCAGGAAAAATCAACTCCATGGATTTCCCCTTTATTCTGGGCCTGTGAAAACATAAATATGGCGTTATTTAAATGAAAAAGGCAGCACTAGATGAAAAAGAACAATTATTTATGTTTCTGGGGCAGAAAAAGAGGTCAAGGGGTAGTCACTCAAGGGGAAGACTTATTAAGAGATTTTCAGGGTTAAAAAAAAATGAGCATGTGTGTGTGTGTATGTAAAATTTTCTGAGTGACAACTTTATACCAAGTGCTGAATCAGGTATGAAATAAACTGAAAATATTGCCTTGGTCCTCAGGTGGCTAACATTGGTGAAACAAAACTACCGCTAAACCATCAGTATGTGAATCTACACTTGCCAGAAATGCAAAGCGTGAGAGAATGGAGCCTTAAGCTCTGAAAACAGAGAAAGTAGTACAGATGAGTGAGTGCTCTGAGAAACTGACTATCCTGTCCAAGTCCTATAGAACACTCCAAGCCTCAACCCAAAACAAATGCAACATCTCTCTTGAGATTGGCAAGGTGCAGGTATACACAAAAGGTGGAAGGATAGGAAAACATAGTGGGAAGACAAATTCCTAATTCCACACACACACATTACACAGTGGCATAAATGATGCCTCTTTTTTCCACCAGCAGTTTTAGTAACTGAAAAGCAGTTTGCTTTCTTCTTCATTCCCAACAGAAACTGGGGTCACATCTTCAATCCCAAAATGATCCTTGCTTTCTGTAACGAAAACTTTAAAGAAAACCTGCCTCCAGGTCACCCAGAGTTTAGCAAATATAGACTAGTAAAAGGACCGAAAGAGGCAAAAGGTCTGCAGAAAGGACAACAAAGAGCCAAGCCTGCGCCAGATTCCCACAACGCAAAACACACTTAAGAATCCGAAACCTCAGCCTCTCGAGAACCTCACTGAAGATCTCAAAGGGAAAACGTAGCTTGTGACCCCAACCGAGCTAACAGGCTGTTAGGAGAGTTGCCAACGCTGCTAGCACAGCCCGGAACCAAGCTCCTCATCACGCTTGGGTCGGAATCAAGGGGCTGAACCCAGCTGGAGACTCAAACCTCTGCTAGAGGTGCGAGACTAGCGTTATGGCTCCCAGTGGTCCCGCAATCCTTGTGCCAACAGGGGTAGGGCTCGAAATTGGGAGTTCTGCGTTTAGAGAGTAGGTGGTCCACCCTTCACCAAGGGGGCAGGGGCGAGGCCCGCAGGCGACGCTTCCTTGTTTGGGGTCCCTTCCCGCCCCGCAGACTCTGACACCTTGGCTCGCAGGGACACAGCCCTCGGGGCGCCGGGGCCTGAGGCCGCCTTTCAGGCCAGGCCAGAGAGAAGCGCAAGGGGGTCTAGGTGCGGCCTCTCCCCTCTGTCTGTCCGCGGTTCATGGGCCCCGGCTCGGCGGAGCAACGGGTTCCTGAGGGCCACTTCCTCCGAAGCACCGAGCCCAGGCCTGCCTGGCCCCGGCGGCCACCACTTCCAGGGACACTCACCAGCCCATTTCACAGCGCTTCCCGGGATCCACCCGCCCGTCCCGGAGCCGCCGCAACCGCGGCCGCCGCCATCCCCGGCCCCGGAGCCGCCCCACACCCAGCGCCCCCCCCCAGCCGGGCGCCCGGAGATGGCGTCAAGCGCGTCCCGCCCCTGGCGCGGAGAGATTGCGTCGCGCCGGGGTGGGAGAGCAACGCCCAGGACTCCCCCGGAAAGGGAGGGTGCCACACTTCCATCGCGTTCGGCGTTCCCTCTGGTGGGTGAACAAACTCTTCTCCCTGGGACCGGGTCACGTGAATAGGTCTGGGCCCGGCCCCCTCAGCCTGACCCCATAATGACCCCGCAATCGTTCCACCTCAGTATATTTTGGGGGTTCCCAAACAGCCCCGGGGCGTGGTCATCGGCGACCCCCCATTTCCTGGACTTCTTGTCCTGACTTGTGCAGCCTTTTCTGAGGAACTTCAGGGAACCCCGAGGGGACCTAGGCTCAGGAGAAAAGGAGATACCTCTTGGGGACCCAGGTGGAGATAGGAAGTCTTTTTTTTTTTTTTTTTTTTTTGTGAGGCAGAGTTTTGCTCTTGTTTCCCAGTCTGGAGTGCAATGGCACGATCTCGGCTCACCCAACCTCCGCCTCCCAGGTTCAAGCAATTCTCTTACCTCAACCTCCCGAGTAGCTGGGATTACAGGCGTGCGCCACCATGCCCGGCTAATTTTTTGTGGGTTTCTCCATGTTGGTCAGGCTAGTCTTAAACTCCCGACCTCAGGTGATCCGCCCGCCTCAGCCTGCCAAAGTGCTGGGATTACAAGCGTGAGCCACCGTGCCAGGCCAATAGGAGCTCTTTAAGTGTTGAGAAGTGGCCCCCGAGGGAGGTAAGAGAGTGAACCCCACTCAGGATCTAGGGGAAGGTGACAAGGAGTGGAACACCTGAAAGTTTAGAGAGAGGCCGGAGTTCAGTACGGTGAGAAGCAGCTTGGTTTAGTGGAAAGAGGGCTTGACTACTCGGTGAAATATTAGGTCACCATTCACTACAAATTAACTAGTCAACTTCATAGTAACATGAACATCTGATTAACTTAAGTGAAAACAAAAGTGAGCGCCAGTTGAATTTATGTTTGAATGACAACTGTGGTTTTTTTGTTTGTTTTTAAAGTATTAGGTTGGTGCAAAAGTAATTGCGGTTTTGGCCACCGAAATGGAGACTTTCAGTTTCTGCAAATTCTGTTCAAGAAATAAAATCGAGCCGGGAGCGGTGGCTCACGCCTGTAATCCAGCACTTTGGGAGGCCGAGGCGGGCGGATCTCGAGGTCGGGAGATTGAGACCAGCCTGGCTAACACGGTGAAACCCCGTCTCTACTAAAAATACAGAAAATTAGCTGGGCATGGTGGCGGGCGTCTGTAGTACCAGCTACTCGGGAGGCTGAGGCAGGAGAATGGCGTGAACTCGGGAGGCGGAGCTTGCAGTGAGCCGAGATGGCGCCACTGCACTCCAGCCTGGGCAATAGAGTGAGACTCCGTCTCAAAAACAAACAAACGCGCCGGGCGCGGTGGCTCAAGCCTGCAATCCCAGCACTTTGGGAGGCCGAGACGGGCGGGTCATGAGGTCAGGAGATCGAGACCATCCTGGCTAACACGGTGAAACCCCGTCTCTACTGAAAAATACAAAAAACTAGCC
>NW_012112697.1:4225952-4227009 GCF_000951035.1 Colobus angolensis palliatus
TAGCTCACTGCCTCCTCAAATTCCTGGGCTCAAGCAGTCCTCCCACCTCAGCCTCTGGGGTAGGTTGGATGATAGGCATGCACCACCATGCCCAGCTAATTTTGTAAAATTTCTTGTAGAGACAAGGTCTTGCTATGTTGCCCAGGCTGGTCTTAGATTCCTGTGCTCAAGTGATCTTCCCTCCTCGGCCTCCCAAAGTGCTGAAATTTCAGGCATGAGCCTACCACACCCAGCCTCGGTTGTATGTATTTGTGTGTATCTGTACAGAAAAGGAGTAGAATACATAACTAATTAACATTGGATATTTTTGGGAAGGAAAGTGGAATTGGGTGGTGGTCAAAAGGCAAAGAACTTATATTATTGTTTGAATATTTAGGAGAATATTATCTTAGAAATAAAAAAAGTAAGTTAAGATACAGATACAATGCATGATCTCTAAGATTCTTTCTAGGGAAGCCTTAGACCTCAATTATGTTTTCTCACCTGGATGGGCACATAAGGCCATAAAAAATTATCAAGCACCACACATACACACACACACACAGCACAAATGGGAAAAAACATAGTGAAGTTACTGCTGTCATCTAAATCATCAGAGTGTTTTGCTTCATTAATACTAATATTGTTCATGACAGTCTCCTCTCTCAGTTTGGCCAAGAAGGAAGTCCTGTGGTCACTCAGTGTGTCCGTTTTAGCACTAACTGGCATTCTGGTTTCTAGTTCATTTCTTAGCTCACTAAACTGACATTAAAATGGTCAAGATAGGAACCCTTGGACTATCCAAGCATATTCAAGGATAGCTAGTTTCTGCCAGATCAAGATACACACTCAGAGCTGGATTTTTTGTACAAATTTGAAAGAGTAGATACAGGTAGATGTAAGCAAAAAAAAGTTTTATGGCTACCAACCATTAACATAATGATGTATGTGATACAAAAGCATGTCCATTAAAATATAAAAAGCAGGGCTGGGCGCGGTGGCTCAAGCCTGTAATCCCAGCACTTTGGGAGGCCGAGACGGGCGGATCACGAGGTCAGGAGATCGAGACCATCCTGGC
>NW_012112697.1:4227144-4229935 GCF_000951035.1 Colobus angolensis palliatus
ATATATATATATAAAGCAGGATGTTCTGATTGGTGAAACACAGGTGATTTCCGGGTTTGGCACTGCAGTCCCAAAAGGGTGGGTCATATCTCCACTGTATCCCATTCCAGAACTCTTTACTACTCTGAGTAATCCTTTTTTCTTTGGTTGTATATCTTGATGGTAGAAAGCTCCATAGCAACAGTTTGACAGGTATATTAGTGATAAGTAAACTAATAAAGTTTTTAGATTTAGGGCACAAAATCTAGGTAACCAAAAGTTACCTAATTTATCCAAATATCTGTATTATTTTCTGTAATCTGGATAATGTCCCTATTTAAGTTATTTATAGTCAGTAAACCGGGCCAGGTATGGTGGCTCACTCCTGTAATCCCAGCACTTCGGGAGGCCAAAGCAGGTGAATCACCTGAGGTCAGGAGTTCGAGACTAGCCTGGCTAACTTGGTGAAACCCCATCTCTACTAAAAATACAAAAATTAGCTGGGCATGGTGGCCCGTACCTATAATCCCAGCTTCATGAGAGGCTGAGGCAGGATAATCGCTTGAACCCGGGGGCAAAGGTTGCGGTGAGCCGATATCGCACCACTGCACTCCAGCCTAGGCAACAGAGTGAGACTCTGTCTCAAAACAAAAACAAAAAACTGATAAAGTAAAGGGTTTTTTGTTTTTGATGTGTTTTAGGAATTTGGAGTATTTGGAAAATGAAAAGTTAAACTTCAGTCTGTTTTGTCCACTTCTTCCCTTTCCCTGGATTCCTATTGAATTCCATTTTTGTGTATAGATTGAATTTTTGTGATGGGAGAGTTTGAGCTGCTCTGTTGGAAGGAAAACAAAGATAAAACCCTGTTATGTGGGTTATTTTTCTCCCTGAGCAGTCAGGAGTTGCAAACCAGCTCTCTGTGTTACCTAGTTCTCACTGGTGATATTTCTTGTCCTGTAATACAGGGAGGGGAAACTCAGGAAACTACCCCAACTCTTCTTGACAGTGCAGATCAAACCAGAGAGAAGCACTGGTAACCATGCGTGTCATAACAAGAGGAGTAGGTGGTGTCTTTCATACTGTCATGTCTTCCTGTTTGTATACTTGAGTATGTCAAGGTGTCATTTTAGGAAAGGAACTTTTATCTTTGGGTGCTAATTGCAGAGACAACAACAAACCAGCCAGGCGCAGTGGCTCATGCCTGTAATCCCAGCAATTTGTGAGGCCAAGGCAGGCGGATCACTTGAGGTCAGGAGTTCAAGACCAGCCTGGCCAACAGGGTGAAACCCTCTCTCTACTAAAAATACAAAAATTAGCCAGGCATTGTGGCAGGTGCCTGAATCCCGGCTACTTGGGAGGCTGAGGCAGAAGAATGGCTCGAACCCAGGAGGCACAGGTTTCAGTGAGCTGAGATTGCACCACTGCACTCCAGCCTGAGTGAGAATGAGACTCTGTTTCCAAAAAAAAAAAGAACAGCAAATCCCAAGTATACATTGAAATTATACTGATACTCTAGAAATGTATTGGTGCCTAGTATTAGATTACATTTTTTTTTTTTTTTTTTTTAGATGGAGTCTTACTCCGTCTCCCAGACTGGAGTGCAGTGGCGCAATCTTGGCTCACTGCAACCTCCACCTTCCAGGTTTAATTGACTCTCCTGCCTCATCCTCCCGAGTAGCTGGAATTACAGGTGCCTGACACCACGCCCAGCTAAATTTTGTATTTTTAATAGAGACAGGGTTGTTGCCATGTTAGTGAGGCTGGTCTAGAACTCCTGACCTCAGGTGATCCCCGCCTCAGCCTCCAAAAGAGCTGAGATAACAGGGGTGAGCTACCATGCCTGGCTTTAGATTACTTTTCAAAAGCTTTTCTAGATATCCAAATGGAGAGAGAGGCAATTCTCAAGCTTCTGTTTTAGCTACTTCTCTGAACAATTCTGTGTCCTCATTTCCACATGCTTTTAATGTTGTATGTGACCCTGCCAGATTCCAAAACGGATTTCCCTTGAAAGTTCATAATATTTTATTTAGAAGGAAATCTTATAATTTCTCTGTAAGTGACTACTATTTCCTTTGGGGAGGGGGATCTCCATCTCTTGTATATTTCTTCAGACACTTGCCAGTGACTTTTGTTTTTGTCAGAAACTTCCTGCAGAACTCTTAAAGGTTACAGTAGAAAGACTGACCACTGGAATAAACTGAAGGAAAACTAACCGTTATTTGCACTGGAAGAGTCATATCTGAGGAACTGGTCTATAGAGAGGCAAGTGCATTCAGGCCATTGCTGAGTGGCCAGAAGTTCCCTACAGGAGGCTTGTTGAATGAATAAATTGGGTGTGGAAAAACTGGAGCCATTCGTAATACTAATAACTTTCTCTGGGAAGCTTGTTCAGCAAGGTGACTTGTGAGCTGTTGTGTCTTGTGATGAAATGTTCAGCTTTACCTGCAAAGTTAACTTTGTAGTTAATTTGCAAGTATAAATCGCCTATAACTCCTGGGAAAAACGTGAGTAAATACTCCAGGCAGCATGGCAAGCTGCCTTTCAGATCACTGCACAATCCTCTAGGTGATACATCACCTAAGACCTCACTTAGCAATTTTGGAATGTAAAGGAATGTTTCTGACTTGTGAGAATGTGGTAATAATTATGATAGTGATCAACTCATTTTAAATGTTTCCAAAGACTGGACAGGCATGGTGACTTGCACCTGTAATCCCAGCACTTTGGAAGGCCAAGGCGGGTGGATCACTCGAGGCCAGGAGTTCGAAACCAGCCTGGCCAACATGGTGAGACCCTGTCTCTACTAAAAATA
>NW_012112697.1:4234125-4236695 GCF_000951035.1 Colobus angolensis palliatus
GCCATTCTTCCGCCTCAGCCTCCTGAGTAGCTGGGACTACAGGCTCCTGCCACCATGCCCGGCTAATTTTGTTTTTTGTATTTTTAGTAGAGACGAGATTTCACCGTGTTTGCCAGGATGGTCTCGATCTCCTGACCTTGTGATCCACCCGTCTCAGCCTCCCAAAGTGCTGGGATTACAGGCGTGAGCCACCGCGCCTGACCTAATTTTTGTATTTTTAGTAGAGATGAGGTTTCGCCATGTTGGCCAGGCTGGTCTTGAACTCCTGACCTCAAGTGATCCACTTGCCTTGACCTCCCAAAGTGCTGGGATTGCAGGTGTGAGCCACTGCACCCGGCCTTTATTTCAATCTTTAATATTTTACTTAAATACTTTAATCAGTAACTTGCTAGTCTCCATGGTATTCAAGTGAGAAGGAACATCTCCCCAACGCCAGTTCTCAAAACTCTAGAACAGGGATGCAAAGGCATAGCCATTTCTTTTCTGAGCATAAACTTCTTCAATAGAGCAGAAGACAATGCTTGGTGTGGTTACCACCAGTAGCATGGATTCCACAGATTAGCTGTATATCAGTCAGCCAGAGAATGCTGAGAGGTACTCCAGATGTCCTTTGCACACTGGCATTTTAGAAGAGATCTTGATCTTGTTACATTTTCCTCAAACCCTTCAGGGTGTGATTAACCTGCAGGCTATTGACTCCAGTTGTTGAAGTTTCCTGACAGCACCCCAGGGCACTTGACTGATTGGAGATAGTCACCACAATGAATTCTGCACATTCTCCTTTAAAATACCTTGTATTAGAGTTCTCTTAGAGGGGCAGAACTCATAGTTTTTAAATATGAGAGTTTATGAAGTATTAACTTACATGATTACAAGGTCCCACAATAGGCTGTCTGCAACCTGAGGAGCAAAGAGTGCCAGTCCGAGTCCCAAAACTGAAAAACTTGGAGTCTGATGCTTGAGGGCAGGAAGCATCCAGCTTGGCAGAAAGATGTAGGCTGGGATGCTAGGCCCATCTCTCCTTTTCACGTTTTTCTGCCTGCTTTATATTCGCTGGCAGCTGATTAAACTGTGCCCACCAGATCAAGGGTGGGTCTGCCTTCCCCAGCCCACTGACTCAAATGTTAATCTTTTTTGGCAACACCCTCACAGACACACCCAGGATCAATACTTTGTATCCTTCAATTAAGTTGACTCTCAGTATTAACTATCATACGCCTTCTAAGCATTTTTTTTTTCTGGAAGTTGTGCAAGTAAGCCAAAACTCAAGGATCATCAAACAGACTGTAACAAATTGGGCATATGAGATCTTTCAGCACCTCCATCACATACTTTGTCCCCTGCCAACAGATGTGTTCAGCAGGGTTACTATCTCCCAGGCAAAGCAATCACATTTATCTCCAGATCTAGACATAAGAATTGTGGTGTCTCTCCTTTCAGTCCCTATATATGTAACTATATGTAACATACACAAGTGTGTAGATACAGGTATATTAATATATAGGTTTATGTTTCAATTTTAGTTTTTAAAACTGATTTAACATTATATTGTGAACGTCCTCCATGGGCTACTCTTGAAGCAAGGAAAAGAGGGAAACATAAGGCCCCAAATTTCATAATATTGCGCTTTCCTTAGGGAACTAGACTATTGTCTGGCTGAATCTGTATCTGTACTAATCTGAGCAGTTGTCAGTTGCATGTAGAGTTGCTTGAGTTTGACCAGTTCTTTTTTTTTTTTTTTTTTGGGAGATGGAGTCTCGCTCTGTCGCCCAGGGTGGAGTGCAGTGATATGATCTGGGCTCACTGCAAGCTCTGCCTTCTGGGTTCACGCCATTCTCCTGCCTCAGCCTCCTGAGTAGCTGGGACTACAGGCGCCTGCCACCACGCCCGGCTAATATTTTTGTATTTTTTTTAGTAGAGACTGGGTTTCATCCTGTTAGTCAGAATGGTTTTTATCTGACCTCGTGATCCTCCTGCCTCGGCCTCCCAAAGTTCTGGGATTACAGGCATGAGCCACCATGCCCAGCTGAGTTTGACCAATTCTAACTCTCTGCACCATAATTGTTTTTTGTTTGTTTGTTTTTAGGCAGAGTCTCACTCTGTCACCCAGACTAGAGTGCAGTAGTGTGATCTCAGCTCACTGCAACCTCCGCCTTCCGGGCTCAAGTGATCCTCACACGTCAGCCTCTCAAGTAGCTAGAACCATGGGTGCATGCCACCACGCCCTGCCAATTTTTGTAAAGACAGGGTTTTGCCATGTTGCCCAGGCTGGTCTCAAACTTCTGAGTTCGAGCGATCTGCCCACCTTGGCCTCCCAAAGAATTGGGATTATGGACGCGAGCCACTGTGCCTGGTGTGTCTGTGCCATAATTGTATATGAGGGTATTCCTAGTGTTACTTGTTTGGAATTGTAGGATTATTTGGGGAATTCTTTTTTCTCTTAAGGGATAACCAAAAAGTATTTCCTTTTATTAGTCTTTTTTTTTTTTTTTGAGACGGAGTCTCGCTCTATCGCCCAGGCTGGAGTGCAGTGGCCGGATCTCAGCTCACTGCAAGCTCCGCCTCCCGGG
>NW_012112697.1:4241565-4247002 GCF_000951035.1 Colobus angolensis palliatus
AAGATCACACCATTGCACTCCAGCCTGGATGACAGAGTGAGACTCTCTCTCTCAAAAAAAAAGAGCAGGTCAAGAAAACTGAGCTGATTTCTTTTTAAAGAAAGTACACATTGGCCGGGCATGGTGGCTCACGCCTGTAATCCCAGCATTTTGGGAGCCTGAGGCGGGTGGATTACGAGGTCAAGAGATCGAGACCACCCTGGCTAACATGGTGAAACCCCATCTCTACTAAAACTACAAAAATTAGCCGGGCATGGTGGTGCATGCCTGCAATCCTAGCGACTTAGGAGACTGAGGCAGGAGAACCACGTGAACCTGGGAGATGGAGGTTGCAGTGAGCTGAGATCGTACCACTGCACTCCAGCCTGGAGGACAGAGTGAGACTCCATCTTAAGAAAAAAAAAAAAAGAAAAAAAGTAAAGTACACAGTTTCCTAAATGTAACTGGCTTAGTAATATAAAGGAAGCTAATGAAATTTAGAAGTTTCATTGTTCGAACATCTGACATCATGACCACATTTACGTAATTCAAAACTGACATTCAATGGAACACAGAGATCTGGCCACAGCAGTTGCTTCAGGCTGGTGGACATTTTTTGTCATTCAGGGTGTCCATTTGGATTGGCTAGTGCCATGTTGTACTGGTTCTTGAATATGTTGACTATCACCCTTGACATAATTCAAATACTTATCACAGAATCAGAACTGTTGATTCAAAGTTTGGATTTTTTTTTTTTTTTTTTTTTGAGACAGAGTCTTGCGCTGCAGCCCAGGCTGGAGTGCAGTGGTGCGATCTCAGCTCACTGCTGTATTTTTAGTAGAGACAGGGTTTCACCATGTTGGCCAGACTGGTCTTGAAATCCTGGCCTCAGGTGATCCACCCACCTTGGCCTCTCAAAGTGCTGGTATTACAGGCATGAGCCATCACGCCCACCCTTTTCTTACATTCACTTTCTTCCTCATATTATGCTTGGTTTGAAGTTCTCTAACTCCAGAATAGGGCTCTCTTATACATTCACAAGCAAGGCCCCTTTTTGTTGCTAAATTATACATCATCTAAAAAAATTATACAGTAGTCCCTGCTTATCCGTGGGGAACACCACCAAGATCCCCGTTGGATGCCTGAAACTACAGATCGTACTGAACCTGAATAAGTTTCTGTACATGTTTCTCACCCCCAAATTTAAGGCTTTTTCCATCCTAACTAGGCATTTATCACTCTCTACGGCCAAAAGTTTTGCAGTTTGTTTGAGCTGCGACAGCCAAACTAGCATGAATTTCTTTTTCCTTCTTCACAGTTTCACAGATAGAAGATTCATTCTTGGCTGGGCACGGTGGCTGACACCTGTAACCCTAGCATTTTGGGAAGCCAGGCAGGTGGATCACTTGAGCCCAGGAGTTAGAGACCAGCCTGGGCAACATGGTGAAACCTAAACCCTGTCTCTACCAAAAAATAATTTAATAAAAAATTAGCCAGCTGTGGTGGCACATGCCTGTAGTCTCAGCTACTTGGGAGGTTGAGGTGGGAGGATACCTTAAGACTGGGAGGCAGAGGTTGCAGAAAGCCAAGATCCTGCCACTGAACTTCAGTCTGGGTGGCAGTGAGACCCTGTCTCAAAAAAAAGAAAAAAAGAAGAAGAAGTTTAATGCTACCCATAGATCTTTGCAACCTTACCATATGATTTCTTTTCTTTCTTTACACTTTTTTTTTTTTTTGAGACACTTTTGCTCTTATCGCCCAGGCTGGAGTGCAATGTCATGATCTCGGCTCACTGCAACTTCCACCTCCCAGGTTCAAGCAATTCTCCTGCCTCAGCCTCCCAAGTAGCTGGGATTACAGGCGTTGCCACCACGCCCAGCTAATTTTTGTATTTTTAGCAGAGATGAGATTTCACCATATGGGCCAGGATGGTCTCGATCCCCTGACCTTGTGATCCGCCCTCCTCGGCCTCCCAAAGTGGTGGGATTACAGGCGTGAATCACCATGTCTGGCCCATGGTGAGTACTTTTAAGATGAGAAGATTGACTTAAAGCTGAGGTTTTTATTGTGCACTGAAAGACTTTTTTTCTACTTAGTGGTGTGGCTTCTAGAGTAGTTCTGGAAGAATCGTAAAGCAGGTAAAATTTGTACTTTTTCTCTGCCCACATACTAGCCCTAACAGACCCTTATAAGTGGTTAACAATAGAGTAGAAAACAAAAAAACGAAAGTACCCAAAAGTGTTTTATCCAGAAGGGTGTGAAACATTTTTAGTTATTTTCTCCCCGGTCCTCTACTAAAAATAGAAAAAAATGGCCGGGCGCGGAGGCTCAAGCCTGTAATCCCAGCACTTTGGGAGGCTGAGACGGGTGGATCACGAGGTCAGGAGATCGAGACCATCCTGGCTAACGCGGTGAAACCCCGTCTCTACTAAAAAGTACAAAAAAAAAACTAGCCGGGCGAGGTGGCGGGCGCCTGTAGTCCCAGCTACCTCGGGAGGCTGAGGCAGGAGAATGGCGTGAACCCGGGAGGCGGAGCTTGCAGTGAGCTGAGATCTGGCCACTGCACTCCAGCCTGGGTGACAGAGCGAGACTCCGTCTCAAAACAAAACAAAAAATAAAAAATAAAAATAGAAAAATAGAAAAAAAAAATTAGCGGGGCATGGTGGAGCATGCCTATAATCCCAGCTACTTGGGAGGCTGAGGCAGGAGAATTGCTTGAACCTGGGAGGCAGAGGTTGTGGTGAGCTGAGATCACACCATTGCGCTCCAGCCTGGGCAACAGGAGCGAAACTCCTTCTAAAAAAAAGAAAAAAAAGAAAGAAGAGTATGAGTTCAGGAGTGAAACGATCCATATTCAAATCCTTGCTCCACCATATATTAACCGGGAGACCTCAGGCAAGTGTCAACAACTCAGTTTTCTGGGTTGGGGATAATAGTATTTCCTAACTCATAAGTTTGTTGAGATGACTCAATTAGCTAATACACATAAAGAATTTAAATGCAATGTCTGGAACGTAACAAATGTAATCAAATTTTGCTTTTGCTTTTTGTCATTGTCATCATTATCATGGGAGGTGAATTAAGACTCCAGAAGGTGGCCATGAACTCTCTTAGGACAAGAGAGATTTTCCCCTAATGCATCTCAAATCATTTCATGTAGGGAGCTACTTGTTTTAGTGATTGATTAAGCTGTCTCTGCAGACTTCTTTTTAAAGGATAGCTTCATACTTGGGTGCCAAATTTCTGCTTAGTGCAGGCATGAAGCAAAAAGTCTGTTCCATCTCCTGTGTTCCCACTGCTCTGCCTTCAGATTGCTGGATGTATCATTTGGATACCAGAGAAGGCATTTATCTTTGCTGATGATGGTTTCCTGATAGGGATTCTTTTTTTTTTTTTTTTTTTTTGAGACATAGTCTTGCTCTGTCTTACTCCCAGGCTGGAGTGCAGTGGCGTGATCTCAGCTCACTGCAAGCTCTGCCTCTCGGGTTCACGCTATTCTCCTGCCTCAGCCTCCCGAGTAGCTGGGACTACAGGTGCCCGCCACCATGCCCGGCTAATTTTTTTCTGTATTTTTAGTAGAGACAGGGTTTCCCCATGTTAGCCAGGATGGTCTCGATCTCCTGACCTCGTGATCCACCCACCTTGGCTTCCCTAAGTGCTGGGATTACAGGCGTGAGCCACGGCGCCTGGCCTCCGATATGGACTCTTTAGTCTTGTTCTCTTCCAAAGAGTTACATAGCTTGTTGAAAAATGACACATTGTATACATTTAAACAATACAGAAAGGGACTTTAAAGAAGTAAAAGACATAGGAAATGTCACTAGAGATGTGCTCAAGGGTTTAGTCTTTGGACCTCCTCCCAACTCTAGCTGACTTCATCCAACCTCTTGTTTTACAATACCTTCTTTATGGTGGGGGCTTCCACGTGTATAGCATTACCTAAGGCTTCTCAGTTTACATGAGCTCCAGGTTCATATATCCTCCTGCCTTCTTGACATCTTCACTTGAGTGTTTTGTAGACATCTCCAACTTAACATGTCCCAGAGTGCTCTCACCCCTTCCAAAATATCTACTCATTCTACCGTTAATGGTAATTCTATGCTAGGACAAAAATACTGATATCTTCCTTGACTCCTCCTTTTCTCTCAACCCCTACCCACCTAGGCTGGAGTGCAGTGGTGCAGTCTTGGCTCACTGCAACCTTTGTCTCCTGGGTTCAAGTGATTCTCCTGCCTCAGCCTCCCAAGTAGCAGGGATTACAGGCACACACCACCACGCCCAGTGATTTTTAAATTTTTAGTAAAGACAGGGTTTCACCATGTTGGCCAGGCGGTCTTCAACTCCTGACTTCAAGGGATCCACCTGTCTCAGCCTCCCAAAGTGCTGGGGTTACAGGCGTGAGCCACTGCACCTGGCCTCCAGTGCGTTTTTATTTTTATTTTTATTTTTTTTTGCTTTGAGGTAGATTCTCACTCTGTTACCCACGCTGGAGTACAGTGGCTCAATTTCAGCTCACTGCAACCTCTGCCTCCTGGGTTCAAGCAATTCTCCGGCCTCAGCCTCCTGAGTAGCTGGGATTACAGGTGCCTGCCACCACACCCGGCTCATTTTTTATATTTTTGGTAGAGATGGAGGTTTCACTATGTTGTCCAGGCTGGTCTCGAACTCCTGACCTTAAGTGATCTACCCACCTCCACCTCCCAAAGTGCTGGCATTACAGACGTGAGCCACCACGCTTGGCCATATTTCACTTAGAATCACAGGCAAACTCTTTCCCACAACCCCTACCTTCCCTCCCCATCACTCTGACTTCATTCCCCCCAACCTTCCTCCTTGCTTACTCCGCCTTAGCCGCACTGGCCACTTTATGCTTCTTCAAATGCCTGAGAAGAGTCCAGCCTCAGGGACTCTGTATCTCCTTCTGGTATTCTGTGTTCTCTAGATATCTGCCTGGTTCCTCCCTTACTTCCTGGAAGTCTATACTTAAATGTTCTCTTCTCTGTGAGGCCCTTCCTGGCTATCTTCTCTAAAATGTCAACCTCCTCCCTCTTCTCTGCTATTTTTTTTCCCCTCTGTAGCACTTATCTCTATCTCACATCCTGCATAGTTCACTTAGTGATTGTGTTTATTATTTGTCTCCCCCACTAGAATGTCAGTTCCATGAGGGAAGGGACTTTTGTCACGGTTGCATCCCCAGCTCTGTTCCTGTCTGTTCATTTTGTTAAATGAATGAATAAATCTGGAGTTTACCACTGCTAAAGTTTAATAAACTTTCTTGTAGACCTGTCTATGCGTATTTACATTTAGCTCTTAACGGTTTGTGTGCTAGTGTCTAACCTCATAGGTACTCAAAACATAGGCATAGAAAGAGAGAGAAGGAAGAAGCCTGTGGACTGGAAGGCCCAAGTTTGCTTTTAACTCTCATTGACTAAACTATAAGCTTCATGAGGGCAGGAAC
>NW_012112697.1:4247140-4249994 GCF_000951035.1 Colobus angolensis palliatus
GGTTCAAGCGACTCTCCTGCCTCAGCCTTCCAAGTAGCTGGGATTATAGGTGCATGCCACCACTCCTGGCTAATTTTTGTATTTTTAGTAGAGATGAGGTTTCACCATGTTGGTCAGGCTGGTCTCGAACTCCTGACCTGAAGTGATGTACTCACCTTGGCCTCCCAAAGTGCTGGGATTACAGGCATGAGCCACTGCACCCAGCCTGAAAATACTTTTGTAAATGTAAGACATACTGTACTACTGTTATTTATAAAGGGCAGTCAGTAAATGCTTTAGTTGAATTATGAGGCGGCACAAAAATTTCAATATTTACATTCTTATGATGCTTTAGGATTTTCAAAGTGCTTTCATGTAGCTGATGCCTTCTGGATAACAAGCCACTGTAAATCCATTTTGTAACAGGCAAGACATAAATAAATATTGGCAAATTGGGTAAACAGGCTCAGAGATGTTTAACACCTTGCTCTGGGCAAAAAGTGAATCAAACCTAGCCAAGACTGGCATCTAAGTGATCTGACTTCTAGCCAGTGTTTCTTCAGTTTTATTTTTTGTTGTTGCTCTTTGTTAAATGGTTGTTATTAGTGCTATTTATTTATTTTAGAAATGGACTCTCGCTCTATCGCCCAGGCTGCAGTGCAGTGGCATGATCTCGGTTCACTGGGACCTCTGTGATTTTCAAGTGATTTTCCTGCCCCAGCCTCCCGAGTAGCTGGGATTACAGGTGCGTGCCACCACGCCCGGCTAATTTTTGTGTGTGTTTTTTTTTTTTTTTTTGAGACAGGGTCTTACTCTGTTGCCCAGAAAGCTGAACATGCATATGAGAAGGTGACACCTATAAACCAATGACTCTTTAAAAACTCGATTTGGGGCCAGGCGCTGTGGGTCATGCCTGTAATCCCAGCATTTTGGGAGGCCGAGGCAGGTGGATCACGAGGACAGGAGTTGGAGACCAGCCTGACCAACATGGTGAAACCCCTGTCTCTACTAAAAATACAAAAACATTAGACAGGTGTGGTGGTGCACACCTGTGATCCCAGCTACTCAGGAGGCTGAGAAAGGAGAACAGCTTGAACCCTGGAGGCAGAGGTTGCAGTGAGCCGAGATTGCACCACTGCTCTGCACTCCAGCCTGGCAACAGAGCTAGACTCCATCTCAAAACAAACAAACAAACAAAAAACATCAGTTTTGTCTTGAATGCTTCATTCTAAGATTTTCCACTCCTCATAAAAGACAAATTTATTTAAAGAATATGGAGTTAGAGAGATCTTTAGGTCCAGGCCAGGGACCCACTTGCATAGCAAACTGTTTGCCTTGCCTTAGAAGTAAGACACCTCACTCTTGGCACCTACTTGGGTCCTGGACCATCAGCTGGCATGTGTGGACGGCTTGGCGAAGGAGTTTGTTGTTCCCTGAGCTGGGCACCAGGGACTGGCTGCCCCAGTTACTGCAGATGTCTTAACACTTCTTGGACGTCCCAGGCTAATTTTAAAGCAACTGATAGAACTGATTTTGGAAGAACAAGTTTAAAACTATGCAATTAAAGGAAAACAAAAACAATTTACTATAGATTTTTCTAGACAAATGATGGTGCCCATATTTATACATATTTTCGAGATGAGGTCTCACTATGCTGTCCTAGCTAGTCTCAAACTTCTGGGTTCAAGCGTTTTTCCTGCCTCATCCTCCTGAGTAGCTGGCACTACATGTATGGGCCACTGCTCCTGGCTCAGTGGTATCCATATTAAGGAAATAAAATTACTTGAGTAGAAAACAATGGACCAGAAATCCTGCTTTGTTTCTAGATGGTGCATTCTCTTCTAGTGACCTTAGTTTTGTCATTCCTCACGGGAGAATGGCACCATTTCCTCAATTTGCAATTTAAGTTGATTGCAGTCTCATACCTGGTAAAGTTTTTCCCTCCAAAGGTGCCAAAATAATACTGAATAATTTACAAGTCAAGAAAAACTATTCTAGGAAAAAGAAAATAAATTGTGACATAAAGCATCTCAGGTGGCACTCTGGGCTGTCTTTTTTTTTTTTTTTAATCTAAGATGGAGTCTCACTCCGTTGCCCAGTCTGGAGTATAGTGATACAGTCTTGGATCACTGCAACCTCCACCTCCCGGGTTCAGGTAATTCTCCTGGCTCAGCCTTTGGAGTAGCTGGGATTACTGGTGCCTGCCACCATGCCTGGCTGATTTTTGTAATTTTAGAAGAGACAGGGTTTCACCATGTGGGTCAGGCTGGTCTCGAGCTCCTGACCTCAGGTGATCCACCTGCCTCGGCTTCCCAAAGTCCTGGGATTACAGACGTGAGCCACTACGCCTGGCCTAGGGCTGCCTCTTTTGAAAAAAATTTCTGAAACAAAGAAGCAGCTTGGCAGAAGCTAATGTCCTCTGGGCTTTGGTCTTTACTCTTTTACCTATAGCAGAGTTCCTAATGCTCTTGGTAAGAGGTCAAAGAGTGTGTGGAGTTGGCTGCTTGAATTTTAATTTTTACATCCTTTTTGGCTTTTGTCATAGGTGAAAGATGAATTCCTAAACTCTTGTCTCAGGCCAGCATACATTGTGATTAGGGACTGTGCTTTAAAAGAATTGTGAAAATGCTTTTTGTGAAAACATTACATAAACAGCAGACAGGCTAATTTCTCTCTGACTTTCAGTCTTATTTATAGATTCGTGTGACTCAAAGGATAACAAAACAGGCCAGTGGAGCCGCCTCTTTGACTCACGTCACTGTATTTCTTACACGGCTGTGCCCCTCTTCACTCTCCTTTCTCGGTTGAGATCTCTGGCACGTGGAGAGGCAGGAAGGGTTCCTTGTGAAAGATGCTGACCGCATTTCTTCAGAGA
>NW_012112697.1:4250124-4251448 GCF_000951035.1 Colobus angolensis palliatus
GGGAGGCTGAGGCTACAGTGAGCCGAGATTGCGCCATTGCACTCCAGCTTGGGTGAGAAGAGTGAAATTCTGTCTCAAAAATAAAAGTAAAATAAATAAATAAATAAAAGATGGGGTCTCACTACGTTGGCCTGGGCTGTTCTCAAACTCCTGGGATAAAGTGATCCTCCCACCTTGGCCTCCCAAAGTGCTAGGATTACAGGCATGAGTTACTGCGCCCAGCTGTTTTAGTTGCGTGGACGAAGGGTTTGGTACTAAGATAAATGGGCTGGGCGCGGTGGCTCACGCCTGTAATCCTAGCACTTTGGGAGGCTGAGGTGGGTAGGTCATGAGGTCAAGAGATCAAGACCAGCCTGGCCAACATGGTGAAAGCCTGTCTCTACTGAAAACACAAAATGCAAAAAAATACAGGAGAATCACTTCAACCCGCGAGGTGGAGGTTGCAGTGAGCTGAGATTGCGTCACTGCATTCCAGCCTGGCGACAGAGCGAGACTCCATCTCAAAAACAAAAACAACAACAAAAAAAGGGAAATGTAAGTTAAAAAAATACTGAAAACGAGTTTATTTTTTAATGTTTAAAACTCTTTAACGCTATGCACTTGGCATGGTAGAAAAAAAGCTCTTTTTTCCTTAGCTGGCTTAATTTTTCTTTTGTGGTTCACAATGATGTACATTTAAATTTGACCTCTAAGCAATTTTTGTGGTGTTCCAAACAGAATACTTTAGCTAACTCTGCTTTGCAACCTGCAAACTTCTTATGTGGAAACCCCAAACTAAGTTTGGCCTGTGTTCCCTACATACCTCAGAGGAAATTGTGTTTTGGCTTCATTCCACTATTTACTAGCCTTGTAGTCCACGGTTGTACCCTACAGTAGCAGCGTGGCAGAGGATCTGAATTCTGTAAACATTCTGTTCTTTAAGCCACTCGTTGGTGGCTGACTCCACCCTGAGAGTGTAGGTAGGTAGGTAGGTGGGTGGGTAGGTAGGGGTGGTGGAAGTTGGTGGTACCCTATGCTAATTTATAAAATGGCACTCTGACCTGGCGCGGTGGCTCATGCCTGCAATCCCAGCACTTTGGGAGGCTGAGGTGGGCGAATCACCCGAGGTCAGGAGTTCGAGACCAACCTGGCTAACATGGTGAAACCCCATTTCTACTAAAAATACAAAAAATTATCTGTGCCTGGTGGCGCATGCCTGTGTAGTCCCAGCTACTTGGAAGGCTGAGGCAGGACAATCGCTTGAACCCAGGAGGCGGAGGCTACAGTGAGCCGAGATCACATCATTACACTCCAGCTTGGGCAACAAGAAGGAAACTGTCTCCAA
>NW_012112697.1:4251531-4270517 GCF_000951035.1 Colobus angolensis palliatus
GGGCGCGGTGGCTCACGCCTGTAATCCCAGCACTTTGGGAGGCCAAGGTGGGCGGATCGTGAGGTCAGGAGACCGAGACCATCTTGGCTAACACGGTGAAACCCCATCTCTACTAAAAATCCCAAAAATAGTCGGGTGCGGTGGCGGGCGCCTGTAGTCCCAGCTATTCCGGAGGCTGAAGCAGGAAAATGGCGGGAACCCGGGAGGCGGAGCTTGCAGTGAGCCGAGATCCAGCCACTGAACTCCAGCCTGGGCGACAGAACGACACTCCGCCTCAAAAAAAAAAAAGGCACTCTTTAACAGAACCCCAGTGGAGGTGGGGAGAGGATGTGTCTTTTAGCCAAGTCAGTTTCTTGGAGCCTGTTTCTCCTTATTTGTAAAGCTAAGTTACTTATGTTTGCCTAGCCTGACTCAGGAGGTTGTCCAGAGGGTCAGATTAGATTACACACATGAAAGTGCCTCATGAACAATGTGATATCAATATTTAATAATAAAAACGATAATTATTATCGCACGCATGGCCTCATTTCTTTCCAGCCACTTGGCATGCCCCAGTAGTTCAGGGACAAAATTGTACGGATGGGCCTGCTTGGTTCAACTTTTTTTGTGTGTTTTTGAGACAGGATCTCACTCCGTCGCCCAGGCTTGGCTAACTGCAACCACTGCCTCTGCGGTTCAAGCGACTCTCCTGCCTCAGCCTTCCAAGTAGCTGGGTTTACAGATGCCCACCACCATGCCCGGCTACTTTTGTATTTTTAGTAGAGATGGAGTTTCACCATGTTGGCCAGGCTGGTCTCGAACTCCTGACCTCGAGTGATCCGCCCGCCTCAGCCTCCCAAAGTGCTGGGATTACAGGCGTGAGCCACTGTGCCCGGCCTACTTAGAGCAATTTTTGTAAAGTGTTTTGAAATCCCTGCATGAAAATGACTAAGGAAAAAGGTGCAACCTTCTGTCTATGACACCCAGTTCCTAAACTCAAGATTTGTGGTTAGTTCTGGGCAGGCTGGTGGCTCACACCTGTCATCTCCACACATTGGGAGGCCGAGGCAGGCGGATCACTTGAGGTCAGGAGTTCAAGACCAGCCTGGCCAACAGAGCGAAACGCTCTCTTTATTAAAAATGCAAATATTAGCCGGCTGTGGTGGCGGGAGCCTGTAATCCCAGCTACTTGGGAGGCTGAAGCAAGAGAAATTGCTTGACCCCAGGAGGCAAAGGTTGCAGTGAGCCGGGATGCCGCCTCTGCACTCCAGCCTGGGCAACAGAGCCAGACTCTGTCTAAAAAAAAAAAAAAAAAAATTGTGTAGTTGGTTCTGTTCTCTTTGGCACCCAGCCTGGTGCTGTGTTGTATTGTACTTTGTTGCCAATCTAGCGGAAGGATTTTAGTCTAGGTAGGTCACCTTTCCTTTAAACAGGCCAAGGTATCAGGCCCCCTTTACATTCACACGGAAAAGACTCGCGTCATATGTTAGTAATTATTTATCAGGTTAGGAACTGTCTGGTTAGACTTTCTTTGGCCCTGGTCATTAATTCATGGAGTCATAGACCGAAAGCCCATTCCGTAAGGGTTTCAGCTAACATGAGTCCAAGTCTTCTTTCTACATACGAGGAAACTGAATCCCTGGAGTTTAAGTGACTTGAGCTGTGCATGAACCGCGGTACTGGGCGTGGAATCCATTCTTGTGAGTCATCCTCTTAACTCTTCATAAAATATGTTGCAAAGACACCATAAAACCATAGAATACCACCTGGAGCATGCTCCTTAAGTTAAAAAGAAAGCAAAAATCTTACAGGAGACAGCAAAGAGTTTGGGATGCCCGTGGATGAACACCATTTCAGCCCTGGTATCTTCTCCGCCCCACTCTGCCTCGCCTGCTCCCACTTCCTGGGCTACCTGACCTAGCTCCGCCTCCTCCAGGTGGCCCCACCGCTTCCTGGTAGCCCAGCCCCTCCCCCGCCTCCCGCCAAGCGGAACCAATGTCTGTCCGCTCCGGGGTCGGCCGGATCTTTCTCGCTCAGACTCTTCGCAGCGGTGACTCGGCAGCAGCGTCTCGCGTCATCAGTGACAGCCCCAATGCTTGCTACGCTTTGCGTCGCTCTGCCAGAAGCAGTCGCCTCCTCCTTGGCAAATAGTCCTCGGCAGGGTCCGAGTTCTTGATTAATCCGAGAGGAGAGGTATGAGAAGTTGCAGTGCGGCGACACGGAAGCGACCAGACGAGTAGGCCAGGGAGCAAAGTTTCCTCAATAGTGTGTGAAGTTAGTTAAAAACTCTCTCCTTCCTTAGGATCCCTCCGCCTGCAGTAGCGGTGGTGAGGCCGAGGGAGCCGCCATTTTGGATGTTCGGTTCCTGCTGCCACTGCTGCCGCCGCCCCCGGAGCTGCTGGTTTCATTCGAGGTTTCGGGCCGGTGAGTGTCACTTGCGGCACTGAGAGCATATTGCTGCTTTTGCCCCGCCGCTGGCGCGGGCGCTCGACCGGAACCTTCCTGTCAGTTTCAGGGGTCCGGTCCCAGGCTGTGGGTGTTAAGAAGAGAAGACAGAGAGGCTGGGCCAGGAGGGGCCGGGAGCCCCAGGGGCTGCTCCGACTTCTGGAGGGCCGACCCCGAGGCCTCGGACCGGGAGGTTCCGCGCGCAGCGGTGTTCCGGGTAGTGGCGTTGCCCCGCGGGTACGGGCCTCCTTGAACCTTTGACTTTCTCAGGCTGCGATCTTTGAGGGCTCATTCAGGGAGCCTGGGGTTTAGCGCGGCGGGCCCCACCCCCGCGTGTCTTCTCTGAGCCACGTATCAGCGTTCTTGTGTGTTGTACCCTTGTCAGGTCTTTCAGATAACTCGCAGCATTTCCAAATGCCCAGTTAATCGCGACCTGCCCCTGCAGTGCCGTCCTCTCGGAACCAGACATCGGCCTCGCCTCTCCCTAACCTTCCGACCAACTTCTTTCCCAATTTTCCGCGCGCGCGCGCGCGCGTGTGTGTGTGTGTTGTTGTTTTGTTTTTTTTCAGCCTACCTGCGAGTGTACTGTTTACCCTTTTCTCAGCTCCTGGGCCTGCGGACGTCAGCGTCTAATAATTCTCCCGGGCTTCCTGATTGCCTGAAAGAGTCGGGACGATTCGGTTGATTGTTTCCCGGTTAGGAGACTTGGTGTAGGAGATACATCGAACCACTCGCTCAGAGTGTGCTTCAGCAGTATTGTTTATGAGGCAGATTAAATGGCTTTTGGGAGGCAGGAGCTGTCAAATGTTTTCTCATTTGTGGATTCCCTCCCTGTGCTGAACACTTAGCTTTTTGGTACTCACTGACACTTGTGTGGTGTTTTTTTTTTCTCCTCCCCTATTACATATCCCTGAGCATGGAAATCTGTCCATGGAGAAAAATATTAATCTGAGGTAGGTAGAAAGGAGAGTTGGGCTGCTTTACAGTGATTCGTTAACCAAGGAGAGGAGTTAGTGCTTTCTTAGTGACCTTAACTTTAAGGTGTTTGTACAGTAATGATCTTTGCTGACTGATTCTAAAAAATACTTGTAATAACTTTAGTAACTTCATGTATTGGGTTTTTCTGGGGATAGTTGAATTTTAAATATTCACTTCCACCCTTCCCTAGAATACTTTGTCAAATACCTAACTTGTCATACAGCCTGACTTTCAAGTTTGAAAAATATGAACCCTCTAAGTACTCGTAATCTAATCACTTTTATTCTAAAAGCATGTTTGCAGTCTAGCATGCTTGAATGAAAAGTATTTCTTTGCTTTAATTATTATTACTATTATTATTATTTTTTGAGACGGAGTCTGGCTCTGTCTCCAGGCTGGAGTGCAGTGGCACGGTCTCGGCTCACTGCAACCTTCGACTCACTGCAACCTACGTCTCCCGGGTTCAAGCAATTCTCCTGCCTCAGCCTCCCAAGTAGCTGGGACTACAGGTGCACGCTGCCACGCCCGGCTAATATTTTGTTTTTGTTGTATTTTAGTAGAGATGGGTTTCACCATGTTGCCCAGGCTGATCTCGAACTCCTGAGCTCAGGCAATCCGCCCGCCTTGGCTTCCCAAAGTGCTAGGATTACAGGCGTGAGCCACTACGCCTGGCGAATAAAAAGTATTTCACAGTAATTCACTGATATATTTCCTACGTTTGAAGTTAGGCGAGTGTGATTGAATCACCCTTATTTCATCTCAGCCTGGGTTTTTACATCTGCAAAAGAGAAGTTAACTTATTTGAGATCACAGTCTAGTGGATGAAATTTAAATTTATAACTTGAACTGAGTCAAGCTTTTTAATACGGCTAAGCCACATATATAGATGCATTATTCTTATCAGGTTACTGAAATGAGATTGTAGATAAATTCCTGTATAGGTCATATGGTGTCTCAGGAGAAAACAATATTTTCAGTGTAAATAGTGATCTTGTTATTTGTTTTAAGGAAATTTTTCAAAAGCATATTAGTTACTATTAGATATGTGAGTTCTGTATTACCTTGAAGCTATGTAATTTTCTCTTTTGGTTTAAAGGAACTGTCAAACACTGAACACCTATGTAATGATCGCTCATTTACTAAGTATGCCCTCGCAGTTACTACTGAAATGTGCCATTTCTGACTTAGACTTTTCAAGTAAGGTGTTAGCAGAGCTATCACATAGATATTAGTTAACTCAGTGTTTTTCATGCTTTAATATATTGGTATTTAAATGTCATTCAGGCGGGTGCTCAGTGGCTCATGTTTGTAATCCCAACACTTTGGGAAGTGGAAGGTGGATCCCTTGAGCCCAGGAGTTAGAGGCCAGCCTGGGCAACATAATGAGACTCCGTCTCTACCAAAATATTTTAAAATATTAAACTTTTAAAAATTCATTCTTAGATAGTTTGCATTCACTGGGGAAAGGGTCCTTTTGCCTTAACAAAGTCCTAGCAAAGTGTTGTTTAGTGCACCATTGATCAGTGCATATTTGAATGTCTGCTTTGTGTTTAGGAAACCTCCGTTTCTTTTGGGAGCAGTTGCTTGTTCTTTGGTCTGACCTCTGTCATTGACAGCAGTTCTAGATTTGAGGGCAGATTTTAGAATGAAACTATAAAGTACAGAAATTGCCAGGAATGCCTTGGTGATATTTCACCCCAGTGTTTATTTTAAAAAGGAGTTTTAAAAATCAGTGGTATGCAAACCAAAACCAACCTTATGATTTATAAAAACTGTTATTTTCTATTATTTTTACTGTTTGAACAGGGTCTCACTCTGTTGCCCAGGCTGGAGTGCAGTGGTCTCTGCTCACTGCAGCCTGGACCTGCTGGGCTCAAGCGATCCTCCTGCCTCAGCCCTCCACGTAGCTGGGACTACAGGCGTGTGCCACCACGCGGGGCTAATTTTTGTATTTTTTGTATTGATAGTATTTTGTCATGTTGCCCAGGCTGGGCTCAAGCAATCCTCTTGCCTCGGCCTGCCAAACAAAGTGCTGGGATTACAGGTGTGAGCCACCTCACCTGGCCAAAACTCTTTAATTTATACAAATTAAAAAAGTTGAATGAGTATTTTCCAAGAGATTATTTTTAATTAAAAAAGTTGAATTGGCAGCCTATGTACCAAAACAGGTTTTCTACAATGCTTAATCCCCTTATTTGCATTTGATGAGGATTTTAAAATTTTGTGTATATAGCAGGACTTAATTGCAATCAAAACTTTAAAACTCTTACTTAGAGCTTCAGAAAATTAAAAAATACTGTTTTAAGTGCTTGTAATTTAGTCTGTCCTTGCTTCATGAATTGTTTTCAGTTCTTGTTGTTTTGTTTTGTTTTTTGAGACAAAGTCTTGCTGTGTCTCCCAGCCTGGAGTGCAGTGGCTGGATCTCGGCTCACTGTGCAGCCTTCACCTCCTGGATTCCAGTGATTTCTGCTGCCTCAGCCTCCCAAGTAGCTGGGGTTACAAGCATACGTCACCATGCCCAGCTAATTTTTGTGTTTTTAGTAGAGTGGGGTTTCACCATGTTGGCTAGGCTGGTCTCAAACTCCTGACCTCAAGTGATGCACCCACCTTGGCCGCCCAAAGTGCTGGGATTATAGGCGGGAGCCGCTGCGCCCAGTCTGTTTTCAGTTCTTGATTTTGGCTTTCTTTATTTTCTGTTGCTTTTACTCAGTTTCTAATGCAGAATAGTGTTTAAAGTAGCAAACAATTTTTTTTTCAACTCCTCTCAGCTTATAACTAACAAGCAATTTTATTTTTATTGATTTATTGATTGAGATGGGTTCTCACTCTTTCACCCAGGCTGGAGTGCAGTGGTGCAATCTCAGCTCACTGCAGCCTCGACCTCCTCCCAGGTTCAAGTGATCCTCCCACTTCAGCCTCCTAAGTAGCTGAGACTGTAGGCATGTGCCGCCGGATTTATTATATATTTTTTTTGTATAGATGGGGTTTCACCATATTCCCCAGGCTGGTTTCAAATTCCTGGGCTCAGGAGGTCCTCTCACCTCTGCCTCACAAAGTGCTGGTATTAAAAGTGTGAGCCACCATGCCTTGCCCACAAGCAATTTTAAACTTAAGAGAGTAGGCCAGTGCAGTGGCTCATGCCTGTAATCCCAGTGCTTTGGGAGGCCGAGGCAGGCGGATCACATGAGGTCAGGAGTTTGATACCAGCCTGGTCAACATGATGAAATTCCATCTCAACTAAAAATACAAAAGTTAGCCGGGCATGGTGGTGCGCATCTGCATTCCCAGCTACTTGGGAGGCTGAGGCAGGAGGATTGCTTGAACTGGGAGGTGGAGGTTGCAGTGAGCTAAGATCATGCCACTGCACTCCAGCCTGGGTGACAGATGGAGGCTCTGTCTCAAAAAAAAAAAAAAAAAAATTAAGATAGCCTATAGGTTTATATAATCTTTTGTATTTCTTGGCTTACAGGTTTTGAAATTATCTTTGTTGGCCGGGTGGCTCATGCCTGTAATCCCAGCACTTTGGGAGGCCGAGGCAGGCGGATCATGAGGTCAGGAGGTGGAGACCATCCTGGCCAACATGGTGAAACCCTGTCTCTACTAAAAAATACAAAAATTAGCTAAGTATGATGGTGCATGCCTATAGTCCCAGCTACTCGGGAGCCTGAGGCAGGAGAATCACTGGAACCCGGGAAGTGGAGGTTGCAGTGAGCTGAGATCGTGCCACTGCACTCCAGCCTGGGGACGGAGTGAGACTCCGTCTCCAAAAAAAAAAAAAAGAAAAAAAAGAAAATATCTTTGTCAAAATGTAGTAGCATGTTTCCAGTTGCCTTTTTGTATAGAAAATTTTATTTCAATGAGGTCAAGAAAGAGAAAAGAGAAAAAAAGAGTTGTCTTTTTTTTTTTTTTTTTTTGAGATTGAGACGGAGTCCCTCTCTGTTACCCAGGCTAGAGTGCACTGGAGCGATCCCCGCTCACTGCAACCTCTGCCCCCGGGTTCAAGCAATTTTCCTGCCTCAGCCTCCCGAGTAGCTGGGACTACAGGTATGCACCACCATGCCTGGCTAATTTTTGTGTTTTTAGTAGAGACGAGTTTCACCCTGTCGGCCAGGCTGATCTCGAATTCCTGGGCTCAAGTGATTCACCAGCCTCGGCCTCCCAAAGTGCTGGGATTACAGGCGTGAATGCGGTGTCATTTTTACTTTGAAGATACATGTGAAGTTTTTTTCTTCACTGACAAAGTAGCACAATACACTTAATATGGCCTGAGTTTTGGTTGCTGGAGAAACTGGTTAAAGTTTGAAGGGTCCAGAAATGGGAGAAGAAACACACTTGCCAAATGTGTTGAGTCAGCATTGACACTTTAGCATAAAAGTGCAAAGTTTAGGATCAGATGATTGAAATGAAAAATGCTTTTTTTCACTAGGTACTCGGAAATTTTACTTTTAAAAAAAGCCTACTCAGACCATTGGAGAAATTTGATTAGTAAATTATAAATGTTGGCAAGAAATTAAGTAGGTTTAGAAGGAAGAAGTCAGTTTTTTAAAAGATGAGGAAAAAATACATGTGATTTTTGTAACTTATAAATAATTAAAAACATCTTATTTTTTATTTACTTTTTTGAGACGGGGTCTCACTCTGTCACCCAGGCTGGAGTGCAGTGGCACAGTCTTGGCTTACTGCAAGCTCCGCCTCCCGGATTCCTGCAATTCTGATGCCTCAGCATCCCTAGTAGCTGGGACTGCAGGCACCTGCCACCACACCTGGCTAATTTTTGTATTTTTAGTAGAGACGGGGTTTTGTCACGTTGGCCAGGCTGGTCTCAAACTCCTGGTTCACTTGCTTCAGCCTCGCAAAGTGCTGGGATTGTAGGCATGAGCCGCTGAACCTGGCCAAAATATTTTAAATATTTCAAAGCTATGTAAAGATGTTACACGTTTTCTAAACCTAAAAATAAACTTGGCTGGCCAGGCCTGGTGTCTCATGTCTGTAATCCCAGCACTTTGGGAGGCCAAGTAGGAAGGACCACTTGAGGACAGGAGTTCGAAACCAACCTGGGAAACACAGTGGAACCCTGGCTCTACAAATTTTTTTTTTTTTTCTTGAGACAGAATCTCCCTCGGTCACCCAGGCTGGAGTGCAGTGGTGCGATCTCGGCTCACCTCAACCTCTGCCTCCTGGGTTCAAGCGATTCTCCTGCCTCAGCCTCCGAAGTAGCTAGGATTACAGGTGCCCGCCACCATGCCTAGCTAATTTTTGTACTTTTAGTAGAGATGGCCAGGCTGGTCTTGAACTCCTGACCTTGGGTGATCCACCCTCCTTGGCCTCCCAAAGTGCCGGGATTACAGGCATGAGCCACTGTGTCTGGCCCAAAATTTTTTAAAGTAGTTGGATGTCGTGTCTTTGCCAGTAGCCTTAGCTGCTTGGGAGGCTGAGGCAGGAGGATCACTTGAACCCAGGAGTTCAGGGCTGCAGTGAGCTAGGACGGTGCCACTGCACTCCATCGTGGGTGACAGAGATAGACTGTCTCAAAAAAAAAAAAAGTAAAAAACACTTATTTTGCTTCCTTTTATGACTGAACAATTTCTCAACAGTGAGGTTTAGTTAAATAGGTTCACTAACTTCAGTTGTAAAAATACGAATGGACCTCCTTTTACTTTGTGTTGTACAGCTGTATAATCATTTATATAAGTTAGCTCTTTCAACCAAATACACATTGAGTATCCCTTATCTGAAATGCTTGAGACCAGAACTGTTTCATGTTTTGGAATTTTTTGGATTTTGAAATTTTGCATTACACCAGTTGTACATCCTTAATCCTAAAATCCAAAGTCTGGAACACTTGAAGAGCATTTCTTGTTTTTTTTTTTTGAAACGGAGTCTCACCCTGTTGCCCAGGCTGGAGTGCGGTGACACGATCTCGGCTCACTGCAAACTCGGCCTCCCGGGTTCATGCCATTCTCCTGCTTCAGCCTCCCGAGTAGCTGGCACTACAGGCGCCCGCCACCACGCCTGGCTAATTTTTTGTATTTTCAGTAGAGACGGGGTTTCACCGTGTTAGCCAGGATGGTCGCGATCTCCTGACCTCGTGATCCGCCCGTCTCGGCCTCCCAGAGTGCTGCAATTACAGGCGTGAGCCACCGCGTCCAGACTTGAAGAGCATTTCTTCAAACATCATGTCAACAATCAAAAAATGTCAGGTTTTGGAGTATTTCAGATTTTGGATTAGGGATGTTTACCCCATAGTGTTACATCATCTATTCTATGACAGTCGTAATTACCCAAAATTTTAACAGATTATCAACGAGTATGCTTCAATATTTCTCTCAGTGCTTAGTTAAGTACTGTATATACTCATGTAAATGTATATATGTAGGATTTTTTTGTTTTTACTGAAGAGAGATCCTATTATTTATATTACTCCATAACATGCTTTTTTTTTTTTGAAACATGTCATGATCAGTAAATACAATTCTTTTTCTTTGTTTTGTTTTGTTTTTTGAGACGGAGTCTTACCCTGTCGCCCAGGTGGAGGCAACCTCCACCTCCTGGTTTTAGCGATTCTCCTGCCTCAGCCTTCAGAGTAACTGGGATTACAGGCACCTGCCACTGCACCCAGATAGTTTTTGTATTTTTAGTAGAGATGAGGTTTTGCCATGTTGGCCAGGCTGGTCTCAAACTCCTGACCTCAAGAGATCTGCCTGCTTTGGCCTCCCAAAGTGCTGGGATTGCAGGCATGAGCCATCATGCCCAGCCAATATAATTCTTTTTTGTTTTGTTTTGTTTTTTTTGAGATGGAGTTTTGCTCTTGTTGCCCAGGCTGGAGTGCAATGGCATAATCTCAGCTCACCACAACCTCTGCCTCCCAGGTTCAAGTGATTCTACTGCCTCAGCCTCCCTAGTAGTTGGGATTACAGTCATGTGCCACCATGCCCCGCTAATTTTGTATTTTTAGTAGAGACATGATTTGTCCATGTTGGTCAGGCTGGTCTTGAACTCCTGACCTCATGTGATCCACTTGCCTCGGCCTCCCAAAGTGCTAGGATTACAGGTGTGAGCCACTGCACCTGGCCAGTATAATCTTTATTATTTTTTTTTTAAAAGATGAGATTTTGCTGTGTTGCTCAGGCTGGTCTTAAACTCCTGGGCTCGACCAGTCTGCCTGCATTGGCCTCCCAAAGTGTTGGGATTACAGGCGTGAGCTACTGCACCCAGCCACTATAATTCTTTATTATAATAATTATTGTTGTTGCTGTTGTTGTTTTAAGATGGAACTTCGCTCTGTTGCCCAGGCTGGAGTGCAGTGGCGTGATCTCGGCTCACTGCATACTCCGCCTCCCGGGTTCACGCCATTCTCCTGCGTCAGCCTCCTGAGTAGCTGGGACTACAGGCACCTGCCACCAGTAAAAAAAGTACAAAGTAAATTTTTTGTACTTTTAGTGGAGACAGGGTTTCACCATATTAGCCTCATGATCCACCTGCCTCGGCCTCCCCAAGTGCTGGTATTATGGGCATGAGCTGCTGCACCCGGCCTATTGTTTTTTTTTAAGAAGAGATGAGATATTGCTGTATTGCTCAGGCTGGTCTCGAACTCCTGGACTTGAGCAATCTGCCTGCCATGGCCTCCCAAAGTGCTGAGATTACAGATGTGAGCCACTGCACTCAGCCCACAGTAAATATAATTCTATCTTGTTCTTTTTTTTTTTTTTTTTGAGATGGAGTCTCGCTCTGTAGCCCGGGCTGGACTATAGGCGCCCGCCACCTCGCCTAGCTAGTTTTTTGTATTTTTTAGTAGAGACGGGGTTTCACAGTGTTAGCCAGGATGGTCTCGATCTCCTGATCTCGTGATCCGCCTGTCTCGGCCTCCCAAAGTGCTGGGATTACAGGCTTGAGCCACCGCGCCCGGCTATCTTGTTCTTTTAAACAGTCCTATTGTGTCTTGTAGCATAGATGTACCGTAATTTATTGTTACTTTCCTGTGAACATTTAGATCGTTTCTAGATTTTGCCACTTAACAAAGTGCTACAATAAATACCCTTGTACATGCCACTTTATTTGCTGATGCTTTTGTTTCTGTAGAATCTCCAAAGTGGGAATTCTGGGTTAACAGAGAAATATATTTTAAACATTTTTATTGCTAGATTACTCTCTAAATAGGTTATCATAATTTTCATCCCAAGTAGCAGTGACTTCTCCATATCATCAAACCACTGGGTGTAAATACATAGTTTAATTTTTACTAGTCTGCTAGATGATAAATGGGTCATGCAGTTTGTCTTAATTTTAACTTCCCTGTTACTGGGGGTAGCCTTATTTGATATGTGTAATGGCCATTGGATTTCCTTTATTCAGAATTGTCTGCTCATGTCCTTGGTTCATTTTTCTCTTTTTTTTTTTTTCTTCCTGTAGGAGCACTTATGGAATATTAATTCTTTGTTATATGGCATGTGTATTTTTTTTTTTTTTCTGGGAGACGGATTTTTGCCCTTGTCGCCCAGGCTGGAGTGGTGTGATCTCAGCTCACTGCAACCTCCGCCTCCTGGGTTCAAGCGATTCTCCTGCCTGAGCCTCCTGGGTAGCTAAGATTACAGGCACTCGCCACCATACCCGGCTAATTTTTGTACTTTTAGTAGAGATGGAGTTTTGCCATGTTGGCCAGGCTGGTCTCAAACTCCTGACCTCAAGTGATCTGCCCGCCTTGGTCTTCCAAAGTGCTGGGATTACAGGCGGGAGCCACTGTACCTGCCCTCATTTATCTTTTAACCTTATTTGTTTCACAGACATTTTCAGGTAATTATATATATTCCTCTTTTCCTCTTTGGTTTCTGAAACTGTCTTAGAAGAGTCCATTCCAGCTGGGTGCAGTGGCTCATGCCTCTAATCCCAGCACTTTGGGAGGCCGAGGCTGGCAGATCACGAGGTTAGGAGATTGAGATCATCCTGGCTAACACGGTGAAACCCTGTCTCTACTTAAAATACAAAAAAATAAGCTGAGCGTGGTGGCACGTGCCACCTGGAGGCTAAGGCAGGAGAATTGCTTGAATTTGGGAGGCAGTGAAGTGAACTGAGATCGCGCCACTGCATTCCAGCCAGTGGGACAGAGCAAGACCGTCTCAAAAAAAATTTGTTTATTTTCTTGTAGACACGGTCTCACTATATTGCCCAGGCTGGTTTCTAACTCATGGCCTCAAGTGATCCTTCCACCTTGGCCTCTAAAGTGTTGGGACTACTGGCGTGAGCCACCGCACCCGGCCTTAACAGTTTTTGATGATAATTTGTGTGTGTCTATTTGTTCAAGTTTATTTTAGGTCTTTCAACAAATATTTTATAGATTTTATATTTTTTCATATAGTTCCTATACCTTTCTTACTAAATTTATTCCTATGTATTTTATTTTGACACTATTGTCAATGGGACTGTTTATCCTCCATTTCTAACTAGTTAATATCAGATACATCAATTAAAAGTAAATATTATACCATCTTTAATTTTCTGTGGACAACTCCCCCACTCTCCTTGTATATCCAGAATTAATAGAACTTGGATTCATGAAGAATATGCTAGGGAAAATTTGTCATCTTAGTATTATAGTAAGTAACTTTTTTTTTTTTGAGATGGAGTCTTGCTCTGTCGCCCAGGCTGGAGCACAGTGGCACGATCTCAGCTCACTGCAACCCCTGCCTCTCGGGTTCAAGTGATTCTCCTGCCTCAGCCTCCTGAGTAACTGGGGTCACAGGCGCGTGCCACCACGCCCGGCTAATTTTTGTATCTTTAGTAGAGATGGGGTTTCACTAGGCTGGTCAGCCTGATCTTGAACTCCTGACCTCGTGATCTGCCCGCCTCAGCCTCCCATAGTGCTGGGATTACAGGGGTGAGCCACCCCACCTGGCTATATTAAATAACTTTCTAATGTTTCTGCTTGTCATCCTAGGGAAGAGTACCCTTAGATATATTTTTCTGGAATGAATGACACCTTACTAACTTTGAAAGTTTACAGTTGCTTTATTTATACGTTTTTGTTAATTTGTTTGATTTTTTTCAAAGCAAGTTTTATTCCAAGTTTTACATGCTCATTACTTGAAAGATAGCAGACTATATATAGAAGTTAAAAAGGCATCTATATTTACATCAGATAACCTCCTTCAACATTAATTGTACCCTTTGGGTGATGTTTTTAAGCCAAATTTTTGTTTTGAGAGTTTGGAGATACTTTTTGAATTGAGAGTACTTTAGTATGGTTTTGCTAATAAAATTACGGTTGGGAGAGTGAAATTTTTTTAAATTTCATTAGTGTCAGATTAGATGTTTGTTTTGTTTAGCTATCATTGTTTACTGGCCTTTATTGCTTTTCATGCATATATACGTATATATATGTAAAGTTTTTTAAGAGTCAGGTCTTGCTGTGTTGCCTAGGCTGTTCTTGAACTCCTGGGCTCAAGCAGTCTGCCCTCCTTGGCCTCCCAGAGTGCTGGGATTACAGGCCTGAGCCACTGCGCCCAGTCTGCTTTTTATGCATCTCAGTGCTGTTGAATTGCTAGTAGGCATGTTTGCATTTACAGGCATTTGCTTTTTAGATCTCAGTTCTGGTGAATTCTGGTTATGGATAATTAAGCATAAAAGATTCCTGTAATTACTGTGACAATTTAGGGAGAATTGAACTTATGTCCTCTTAGAGGGATGCCAGCTGGCTGCCTAGACAGGGTGGGGTGGTATCTCAATGTGATCATATATTCCACAGCCTATTCTTTAGCCTTGAAGATCCAGAAATTCCATTTTAGTAGTTCATCTCCTAGGGTTGATTGAGACCAATCAAACACACTGATTTGTAAGTTATAATAATACTGTAGTATTGTAATTCACAAGGAGGGGATATGCTTTTCTCCTGAATTACCTGTGTCTGCATTCCACAGGACACTATTCCTTATATGGAAGTACTTGGGAGTTGAGGCGCTTAAGGAAGCATTTAATAATCAGAAAGTTGCACTGTGAGCCTGAAATCAGAGCATATAAAGTTGGTCTTGAGTGTTTCATCATTTTAGGCCATGGTGAAACCTGATTAAAGAATTATGCTTGTCTTACAGTGGTGTTTGCCTCTCTAATGACCAGAATACTTCTCCCCAGATTTATTTCATTTTATTATTATTATTTTTGAGACGATCTCACTCTGCAACCCAGGCTGGAGTGCAGTGACTCAATCTTAGCTCACTGCAACCCCTGTCCCCTGGGCTCAAGTGATCCTCCCACACAGCCTCCCGAATAGCTGGGACTACAGACGCATGCACCACCACGACCAACTAATTTTTGTATTTTTAGTGGAGACTGGGTGTTGCCGTGTTGCTCAGGCCAGTCTTGAACTCCTGGACTTGAGCAGTCTACCTGCCTCAGCTTCCCAAAGTGCTGGGATTACAGGCGTGAGCCACCACGCCTGTAATCTGGCCTGTCCCCAGATTTAATCTCTCCTGTTCAAACAGTGAAGTTCTAACTCTGGTCTTTTCCGTTTATTCACTCTGTAGACCATTTCCCTTCTGTGAACACATTTCTTCATATAGGGGAAATAGGTGTGCACCCCTCCCCTCAAAAGAAAGAAAAGCACAAAAACACAGGCAGTGAGAAAACCAGCTAGGCTAGACCAGTGTAATCATAGCCAGAATATCTAAGATGTATTGTAAAGTAAAAGTCTGATTGAAGCATAATACAATCAGTTGATTTGGTTTAAGCTTTCCTAGTGTCACATTCTAGTCGTAGTATTTTGCAAGTTATAAATGCGTTAAAGCAACTCAGATATACATATGAAATAAAAATCTGAAATAGGGGTTCTGTATGGCACGTAATATAAAAATACAGGCCATCTGGAGAATGCAAGAGGGAAAGCATGGTAACAACTTTGGAGGGTTTTGCCTGATGTTAACTTACATCCCTTGAACATTCTCAGCCATACTTAAAGTCTGTTACTGACACAGTAGTCAGTGGTGAAGTTAATTGAAGTCTCATTTATTTGCTTGAGTCTTTTCTCATTGTTTAGCCAGAAAGACTTCTTGAAGTACAATCTTTGTTGGTTAGGAAAATAGGTGATTTTCATGGTGAAAAATTAACTTTTAGAATTTTGTTTGTAGATTTAGAGCTCAAATAACCTGAGATCTATTAGGGGAAGACAGACCACATAGCTGGAGGAGCTCCAACTTTTTGGTTGTGTCCTTGACGGTTGGCTATCAGTAGCTAAAAGTGCACAGTGAGCAGTGTGAGTTCTGAAACAGGGAGAATGTTATCTGGGCAGGGTAGAAGAGAGAACTGGGTTGAGTTCTGACAGCCTTTTTCCATAGCTCAGTACACTTTTATTTTGTGTGCTTTGGAAAGGACAATTCAACTTTTTTAAAAGATATTTTAGCATTTAGGATTTAATAAATACAGTATTTATCAAGTTTGTATTCTTATGGGAGGATACAAGAGTGAACAAGGCAAATGAGGATCTATAGGGAGCTTGTATTTAGTGGGAAAAATGGGCATTTCAAAGTTAAAAAAAAAAAAAAAAAGGTACTTCTCATGGCCTGAGAATGGTATTGCTGTATGAGAAAAATCTTTATCCTTAAAGGGATTTGTGGAGATGTTGGAAAATAGCCATCTTCCCCATTTTGGCCATAAATTTTGGGGAGAATTGAAACACGCACACATTATTTTTTCTTCTTCTGTTTAAATTTTTTTTTTTGTTCTTTAGTTTGTTTATAATTTTGATTTTTTTGGGCATGTAAAGTAATCTTATTTAGTTTAAGCTTCAAAACCCAATTTTGCTTAGCCATTTTGGGTAGAAATTTTTCTAAAATGAATTTTATGTTTCCTTTTTTCCTCTGTTTTTATCATTATTTATCATATAACTGTTAATGAAAACTGAAACACATTAATCTATAATCCGTGTCCCTTAAATCAGACTTTTAATATTTTTGTATTCCCTTTCCATCCTTGTTTTAAGAGATGTTTTTATTATTTGCTTTAAAAAAACAGGACAAAGAGGGACACTTTATTTTGTTAGAGTGTACAAACCATAATGATATGAAATATGGAGCACTTAAGCGTAGAATGAAACCATTGGCATACTAAATGTAAGTGGTTATATATAAATGGAGAAATTGAGAGAAACACAATCATAGTGGTAGAGTTTAACACACTTTTCTCAGTCTTTGGTGGGTCAGGTAGTTAAATTAGTAAGGGCAGATGGTGTCTGAACTATAAAATTTTTAGAACTTGGTTATAATACAGATATAATTTTGTATTCATGTTTTTTCCCTATGCATTGAATGTTAAATGTTAATCTTATTTTAACCACTTCTTGGAGAATCAAGGTCTTTTTGTAAAACCACGTTATGGACCGAGTGCGGTTGCTTACGCCTGTAATCCCAGGACTTTGGGAGGCCAAGGAGGGTGGGTCACTTGAGCTCAGGAGTTTGAGACCAGCCTGGGCAACATAATAAAAGCTCATCTCTACAAAAAATAAAAAAAATAGCCTGGTGTGGTGGCTTGCGCCTGTAGTCACAGCTACTTGGGGAGCTGAGATGGGAGGATCGCTTGAACCAAGGAGGCAGAGATTGCAGTGAGCCGAGATCCTGCCACTGCACTCCAGCCTGGATGGCACAGTGAGACCTTGTCTCAAAAAGAAAGCAAAGAACAACAACAAAAACTACATTGTGGTACTATTTATAATTTATTGGTGCTCTTAGGGTTAGGACCTTAGTGGGAGTTGGCTACTTTTTGGATATACACTAAGTAGCTCCAGACTGTTTTAAAAATGCTTGTTTCTGCTGTATATAGGTTTTTATTTATTTGTTTGTTTTTGTTACTGCTTTTGTTTCTTCCCTTGGTGTTGGGTGACATTTTTAACTATCATAGGTGTCCTTTTCTAAAGCAGTTTCTATCTCCTGGGTCCCTCCTCCTCCCCTCTTTCACTTACAGTTTTCTGATTTGTAGCTTCTGTTCCAGAATAGGCTGAATGAGGACCTCTATTTGGAGTAAAGTAGATGTTTTAGTGTGTTGATGTGTCAGTCTCTATATTGGCTGCTTGAGATAATAAAAATATGTTTTTGGATTCTCAGCTATGTTCTGTATAGTTTCATTACTGTGTTCAGCACTTTTTAAAAAAAGGTTAGAGTTTATTATTGTTATTTCTCTTGTTTGTTTGCTTTTTGTGTTTTTGAGACAGGGTCTTGTACCATTGCCCAGGCTGGAGTGCAGTGGCCCGATCTCAGCTCACTGCAGCCTCACTCCTAGGCTCAGGTCATCCTCCCACCTCAGCCTCCCAAGTAGCTGGGACCACAGGTGCATGCATGCCACTATGCCTGGTTCATTTTGTTGATGTTTTGTAGAGACAGGGTTTCAGCATATCGCCCAGGCTATTGAACTCCTGGGCTCAAGTGATCTGCTCGCGTCTGTCTCCCAAAGTGCTGTGATTACAGGTGTGAGCCACTGTGCCCCGTCTCACTTGTAATACTTGTAGTTCTTTTTTTTTTTTTTCTTTCTTTCTTTTTTTTTGACAGAGTCTCACTCTGTCGCCCTGGCTGGAGTGCAGTGGTGCGATCTTGGCTCACTGCAATCTCCACTTCCCCGGTTACAACGATTATCCTGCCTCAGCCTCTGTAGTAGCTGGGATCACAGGGGTGCACCACCATGCCTGGCTATTTTTTGTATCTTTAGTAGAGATGGGGTTTTGCCATGTTGGCCAGGCTGGTCTTGAACTCTTGACCTCAGGTGATCCACCCCCTGCCCCATGCTCCCAAAGTGCTAGGATTACAGGTGTGAACCACCGTACCTGGCCTCCTCACTTGTAATTCTTTAACTTCCTGTTACTTCCAATGCTTGGTTCCTGTGGTGTGCCTCCTTCCTTTCAGTGCTTTGGCCAAAATAAGGACTCACATTTCTTTGTTTTTCAGGGTTGGAAAAGGCTGAGATTTTCAGAATAGGCTTACTTATATATCTAGGGGTAGAAATAAGGAAAAGTTCCTGAAGATTTGTCCTTGCCCTTTTCCACATATATGAAGCGTTGTCCTCTCTTTCGGTTTGATTTTACCAGTTTAGAATGCCAAAAGGGACATAGCTTAACAGGTGGCTTTTTTGACCTGCCTGTGTTTGGAGGGCGCCGTCTTTCAACCTGCCATACAGAAACTCCTGTCTAGACATTTTGACACCTTTATGGTTCAGATTAATAGAACCTTTTCTAGCCTTCCATGCCCCATAGTTCGCGTCTCTAGTTTACTGACTCCGAAAATGACTTCATCTTTGAGGGAGACTACCTTCAGCCATCCCTTGTATAAGAGTTTAGTGTTGGCCTGGCGCGGTGGCTCACACCTGTAATCCCAGCACTTTGAGAGGCCAAGGCGGGTGGATCACCGGAGGTCAGGAGTTCGAGACCAACCTGACCGTGTAACATGGTGAAATCCCCTCTCTACTAAAAATACAAAAATTAGCCAAGGATGGTGGCACATGCCTGTAATACCAGCTACTCGGGAGGCTGAGGCAGGAGAAGTGCTTGAACCCAGGAGATGGAGGTTGCAGTGAACGAGATCGAGCCATTGCACTCCAGCCTGGGCAACGAGCGAAAC
>NW_012112697.1:4271197-4277968 GCF_000951035.1 Colobus angolensis palliatus
CTCGATCTCCTGACCTCGTGATCCGCCCGTCTCGGCCTCCCAAAGTGCTGGAATTACAGGCTTGAGCCACCACGCCAGGCCCATATATTCTATAACTGATCAAATAGGTCTTAATTGTTTACTCAAGGCCTTTTTTGTTTACTTTAAAATAAACTCTTTAAAGTTAACATATGGTAGAATTGACTCTTCTGGTTTGCTGTTTTACAGTTCTCTGAGGATTTTGTTTGTGTTTTTTTGTTAATTTTTTTTGTTTTTTGTTTCTTTGAGACAGTCTTGCTCTTGCTCTGTTGCCCAGGCTAGATTGCAGTGGTGTGATCTTGGCTCACTGCAATCTTGCCTTTCAGGCTCAGGCAATCCTCCTGCTTCAGTATCCCAAGTAGCTGAGACTACAGGTGTGTGCCACCACGCCAAGATAATTTTTGTATTTTTTGTAGAGACGGCATTTTGCTATGTTGCCCAAAATGATCTTGAACTCCTGGGCTCAAGCAATCTGCCCACCTTGGGCTCCCAGAGTGCTGGGATTACAGTCATGAGCCATCACACCTGCCTGGTTCTGTGAGTTTTAATTCATGTATAGATTTATGTAATCATCACCACAGTTAGAATATAGTTTATTGTCTCAGAAAAATTCTTACTGTCCCTTTTTAGCCATCCCCCAACCCTAACTACTGGCAACCACTGATCTGTTCTCCATTGCTATAAGTTTATCTTTTCAAGAATATCATATAAATGGAATCACTCAATACATAACCATTTGAGACTTTATTTCAGCATAATACTTAGAACTGTGTATGTTATGGTGTGTGGTAATAGTTTACTCCTTTTTATTGCTACATAGTATTCCATTTTATAGATTTACCACATTTTGTTACAGTTTTTGGCAATTATGAACCGAACTTCCCTAAACAGTTTATGTACAGTTTGTGTGAACATAAACTTTCATTTCTCTAGGGTAACTTCTGATTGCTGGGACATATGCTACATGTATGTTTTAGTCCATAATCAGCTGCCAGACAGTCTTCTAGGGTGGCATTATCATTTTGCATCCACACCAGGAATATTTGAGAGTTCCAGTTGCTCTGCATCCTCCCAACATTTGATATTTAGCCAATCTAATAGGTGTCAAGAGATTCTTATTGTGATATTAATTTGCATTTTTCTAATGCCTAATATAGTTGGGTATCTTTTTTTTTTCTTTCTTTTTTTTTTTTGTTTTGTGATGTTGTCTTGCCCTTTCACCCAGGCTAGAATGAAGTGGCACGATCTCGGCTCACTGCAACTTCCGCCCACAGGATTCAAGTGATTCTCCTGCCTCAGCCTCCCGAGTAGCTGGGATTAATAGGCGCCTGCCACCATGCCCGGCTAATTTTTGTATTTTTAGTAGAGACAGGGTTTCACCATGTTGGCCAGGCTGGTCTCAAACTCCTGACCTCGGGTGATCCATCTGCCTTGGCCTCCCAAAGTGCTGGGATTACAGGCATGAGCCTCTGCGCCCGGCCTCTAATTTTTGTGTTTTTAAAATTTATTTATTTTTGAGACAGAGTCTCGTTCTGTTGCCCAGGCTGGAGTGCATCTCGGCTTATTGCATCCTCCACCTTATGGGTTCAAGTGATTCAAGCAGTTCTCATGCCTCACCTCCTAAGTAGCTGGGACTGCAGGCATGCGCCACCACGCCTGGCTAATTTTTGTATTTTTAGTAGAGACAGGGTTTTACCGTGTTGGCCAGGCTGATCTCTGCCCGCCTCGGTCTTCCAAACTGCTGGGATTACAGGCATGAGCCACTGTGCCTGGCCTAATTTTTGTGTTTTTGGTAGAGACTGAATTTTGCCTTGTTGCCTAGGCTGGTGTTGAACTCCTGAACTCAAGAGATCTGCCCACCTTGGCCTCCCAAAGTGCTAGGGTTACAGACACGAGCCGCTGCTCCTGGCCGTGTTCTGTTCTTGTTGGTTGGGGTATTCTATAAATGATAGTTTTGTTAGTTAATGTTAGATACATTTAGTTGGTGCTGGTCTTCAGGTCTTCGTATTCTTGCTGATACTCTGTCTACTAGTTCTGTCAGTTTTAGAGGGAGGCATGTTGAAGTCTTCTAACTATAATTCGGTATTTGTTTATTTTTCCTTTTATATCTATTTTTGTTTTATGTATTTTTAGCTCTATTGTTACATACATTCACAACGAGGATTTGTTGTTGTTTTTGGTGAATTCTCTCTTATCAATCAGTGAGTGGATAGAGAAGAGAAAGGAGAGTGACTTGTCCCATGTTATTGGGATTAAGCTCCATTGATCAGAGAAAAGAGGTCTCCTTCTCCAGTTTTTAGTGTCTACCTGTCTGTCACTGTTATTGCTGTTCTGCTACAGCCATGGCTATTGCAGTATTGCCTAGGGGTTGGGGGGGAGGGGGATGGAAGTGGTTGGGGGAATAAAGGTCCAAGGAGAGAACTTCTGTTGTCCTTGATCTTCCTTTTCCTGCTCCTTGTACCAGAAATGTTTTTTTCTTTGAGCTCTTTCTCTCTGCACCCAGTGAGTACTTCTTGGTTTTGGGCTGCTGTTGGGTTCCGGCTTGACAGCAATACTAGAGGAAAAATGATGATTTTTTTTCTCCAGTCCACTTTCTGTTACTTACTTTTCAGAGTCCTCAAGAAGCTGTGGCATACATTTTGTCTAGGATTTATAGTTGTATCCAAAGGGAGAGACAAGGTGGAGTGTGCTTGTTCCATCTTTCCTAGAACCGGAACTTTGATCTTAAAATGTTTTTTCAATGCTTAATTTTTTTCTTTTTTTGAGACGGAGTCTCTGTCATTCAGGCTGGAGTGCAGTGGCATGATCTCTGCCCACTAACCTCCGCCTCCCGGGTTCAGGCACTTCTCCTTCCTCAGCCTCCCGAGTAGCTGGGATCACAGGCACGTGCCACCACGCTCGGCTAATTTTTGCATTTTTAGTAGAGATGGGGTTTCACCATGTTAACCAGGCTGGTCTCGAGTTTCTGACTTCAAGTGATCCGTCTACCTCGGCCTCCCAAAGTGGGCATGAGCCACGGTGCCTAGCCTCAATGCTTGCTTCTTTACTGTATGTTAACTTTTGTTTTTCATCCATGCCTATTAAGATATTTTCTGATGATAAATAAATCAAATAGTAGTAAGTTATCAAAATTCAAAGAAAAAATTACTGCTTTTCTCTAAGCTAGAGGCAGCCTATTATTGGAGGAAGTTGGACTGAATTGGGGCATCACCAAAGGTGAGTCAGGCCAGTAACTAACTCTGTGACCTTGTACAAAGTAGATAAAGCCTGTATCCTCAATTTCCTCCATAAAAAGCTAGTGGCAAGAACTGTATTTCTGTGATTCTGTGAGTGATAGCTGGGAATTTACTCTAGATAACTTGTTTTTCTCTCAGCTGGCTTAAAACTGTTATGATTGTTTTCTCATTTGTCTGCATGTTTTAGGTCTAGATTTAAGCTTTTTTCCAATGGTCTTTTCATTTAGTTTGTAGGATCATTGAGGCCTCGGTAGAGAAAAGTTATTTTCTTCTTCTTTTTTTTTTTTTCTGAGATGGAGTTTCGCTCTTGTTGCTCACGCTGGAGTGCAATGGTGTAATCTTGGCTCACCACAACCTCCGCCTTCCGAGTTCAAGTGATTCTTCTGCCTCATCCTCCCGAGTAGCTGAGATTATAGGCATGCGCCACCACTCCTGGCTCATTTTGTGTTTTTAGTAGAGACGGGGTTTCTCCGTGTTGGTCAGGGTGGTCTCGAACTCCCGACCTCAGGTGATCTGCCTGCCTTGGCCTCCCAAAGTGCTGGGATTACAGGTGTGAGCCACTGTGCCTGGCGTGTATTAGGCCATTCTTGCACTGCTATAAAGAAATACCTCAGACTGGGTAACTTATAAGAAAAGAGGTTTGCTTGGCTCATGGTTCTTCAGGATTTACAGGAAGCATAGTGCCGGCATCTGTTTCTGGGGAGGCCTCTTCTTTACTCTTGGCAGAAGGCAAAGCAGGCACGGGCACTTCACGTGGCAAAAGCAGGAGCAAGAGAGAGAGCGTTGGGGGGGAGATGGTGCCACATACTTCATATGAACTCAGAGTGAGAGGTCACTTATTGACAAGGTGATGGCTTATGGTGCCACAAACGTTTAAATGACCATGTCTCATGTGAACTCAGAGTGAGAGCTTGCTTATCAATGAGGGGATGGGCCAAGCCATTCATGAGGGATCCCGCCCTGATGATCCAAACATCTCCCACCAGGCCCTACGTCCAGCATTGGGAATTACAATTCAACATGAAATATGGGCACGAGCAAGTATTCAAACTGTATCACTGTCTCCTCTCTCTCTCCTCAGTATTTTTTTTTCCTTGAGTATTTTAAAACCCAAGCAATCATATAATTTCCTCTGTAAATGTAATATACATTTTTATAATATTGGGAGAACTTCATCCTTGGAGTTCTAAGACCTGGTTCAGGTGTTAGGTTAGCTCTGTCCCTTATTACCTTTGTGATCTTGAGGAAGTTGCGTAATTGCTTTGAAATGAAGTTTCTTCATAGGAAAAATGGGGATAATGATCTCTACTCTTTTTTTTTTTTAAACAGTGCCTTGTCAGCCGAGCTGGAGTGCAGTGGCGTGATCTCTGCTCACTGCAACCCCTACCTCCTGGGTTCAAGCAGTTCTCCTGCTTCAGCCTCCCGAGTAGCTGGGAGTACAGGTGCATGCCACCATGCCCAGCTGACTGTTTTTGTATTTTTAGTAGAGATGGGGTTTCACCATGTGGGCCAGGCTGGCCTTGAACTCCCGACCTCAAGTGATCCACCCGCCTTGGCCTCCCAAAGTGCTGGGATTACAGGTGTGAGCCACCGCACTCGGCCAGTGATCTCTACTCTTAACTTCAAAATAGTCTAAAGGAACAAATGAGATAATGAATGTAAAAGTATTTTATAAACTTCAAACGCTAGACCTTTGAGTATTTTTATTAAAAACTAACAAAAACAGCACTATACAGATAGCTTTATATAGTAGTTTAAGATACACAACCTTAAAGGAGACAGTATATACGGCTCCTCTTGGAGGAGCATATCAGTACCTAGGGAGTTTTTCTAAATCCATAATGCGCTAATCCGTACTTTGAGGATTAATGCTATACTGACTGGGATATCCTGGTGTGTTGGGTTAGAAAAACCTTGAGAATCATTGACTTAAGGATTCCACAGGTAATAAGTACTGAAAAGGACTGTAATGATATCTTCATCAATTTTACTATTGTTTAAAATGTTCTTAGTCAACATTGTTGACTACACATTATACACAGTGATGTGTTTTTTGTTTGTTTGTTTGTTTTTTAATTGAGAACAGAGTCTTGTTCTGTCACCCAGGCTGGAGTGCAGTGGCACGGTCTCACCTCACTGTCAGCCTCTGCCGCTGGGTTCAAGCGATTCTTGTGCCTCAGCCTCTGGAGTATCTGGGATTACAGGTGTGCACCACCACGCCCAGCTATTTTTTTATTTTTAGTAGAGACGGGGGTTTCGCCATGTTGGCCAGGCTGGTCTTGAACTCCTGACCTCGGGTGATCCGCCTGCCTCAGCCTCCCAAAGTGCTAGGATTACAGGCGTGAGCCACTGCGCCCAGCCACACAGTGATGTTTTTTCCATCACTATGGATTAGCTTTGTCCTAGAATTTCGCGTAAATGGAATCATATAATATGTACTGTATTGTGTCTGCTGCCTTTGCTTAGCAGAATGTTAGCTTAGAATCTGAGACTCTTTCATGTTGTGTATAACTGATTCTGTTTTATTCTGATAAATATTCCATGATATGGATATACCATCATCCATTCACCTGTTTATGGGCATTTGGATTGTTTTCAGTTTTTGGCAGTTATAAATTAAATTTCTATGAACATTTTATGTACAAGTTTTGGTGAAGATACATATTTTCATTAGTCATGGGTAAATACTTCTCTTGGGTAAACATTGAGTAGATTTGCTGAATTATATGCTAAGTGTATGTTTAACGTCATAAAAACCTGCCAAACTGTTTTCTAAAGTAGTTGAACCATTTTTATTCCCATGGGCACTTTATGAAAGTTCAGTTGTGCTATATCATTGCCAAGTCTTGATATGGCAAGTCTTTAATTTTAGCCGTTTTTGTGGTATCTCATTATGGTTTTCTTCTTTTTTTTTTTTGTAACTGCAGTGATCTGTCATCATGGTTTTAATTTGGTTTTCCCTGCTAACTAATGATATTAAGCATCTTTTCATGTGTTTACAACCATTCGTATGTTTTTTTGAGAAGTGTTTGTTCTAATATTTTAGCCTTTTTTTTTGTTTACCCACTTTTTATTTTTTTTGAGACGGAGTTTCCCTCTTCTTGTTCAGGCTGGAGTGCAGTGGTGCAATCTCGGCTCACCACAACCTCTGCCTCCTGGGTGCAAGCAATTCTCCTGCCTCAGCCTCCAGAGTAGCTGGGATTACAGGCATGCACCACCATATCTGGCTAATTTTTTGTATTTTTAGTAGAGACGGGGTTTCTCCATGTTGATCAGGCTGATCTTGAACTCCCGACCTCAGGTGATCCACCAGCCTCGACCTCCCAAAGTGCTGGGATTACTGTCGTGAGCTACCACGCCCAGCCTTTTTACCCACTTTCTAATTAAGATTGTCTTATTATTGAGTTGTAAAAGTTACATATCCTGAATGCAAGTCCTTTGACAGATACGTATATTGAATATTTCTCCCTTTCTGTGGCTTGCCCTTTCCTTCTTTCTGTTTCTCTTTCTTTCCTTC
>NW_012112697.1:4278824-4283540 GCF_000951035.1 Colobus angolensis palliatus
GTGTTAGCCAGGATGGTCTCGATCTCCTGACCTCGTGATCCGCCCGTCTTGGCCTCCCAGAGTGCTAGGATTACAGGCTTGAGCCACCGTGCCCGGCCCATAATGATGTCTTTTGAAGAGCAAAAATTTTAGACTTTGATAGGGTCCAGTTATCAAGTTTTTCTTTTATACTTCATGGTTGTGTGTGAAGTCTCTCTGTTTAACCTGTTTCCTCTGTGTTTTCTTCTGGAAGATTTTTAGTTTTAGCTTTAACTTTTAGGTTTGTGATCCATTTTTAGTTAATTTTTGTGTATTGTGTGCGGTTAGGATTGAGATTAATTTTTTTGCCCCATGGAGAGATATAGTTGCCAGTACCATTCATTGAAAGACTGTCTTGCTCCTATTGAATAACTCTGGTCTCTTTGTTAAAAATTCACTTGTGCATATTTTTTTTTTTTTTTTTTTTTGAGACGGAGTTTCACTCTTGTTGCATAGGCTGGAGTGCAGTGGTGCGATCTTGGCTCACTGCAACCTCCACCTCCCGGGTTCAGGCGATTCTCCTGAGTAGCTGTGATTACAGGCATGTGCCACCATGGCCGGCTAATTTTGTATTTTTAGTAGAGATGGGGTTTTCTCCATGTTGGCCAGGCTGGTCTCAAAACTCCCGACCTCAGGTGATCCGCCTGCCTTGGCCTCCCAAAGTGCTGGGATTACAGGCGTGAGCCACCGTGCCTGGCCTGCTTCAGTATATTCTTAAATTCAGTTAGTTCCACATTTCTCTGATTATTATAGCTTTGTAGTAATTCTTGAAATTAGGTGGTACACATTCTGTTTTTTTTTTGTTGTTTGTTTGTTAACAATTATTTAGGCTGTTATATGTCCTTTGTTAACTTTTTTTTTTACTTTTAAAAGATATTCATGACACTAATAGCCTTGTTTTCTGTGATTAGTTTATTTTTTCCTCATCACATTTTCAAAGGATATGCAGTGTACTGAGATGATTACAGTTTGTTGAATGTGTTTTAATCTGACAGTTGGTCTTCTCAATCTCTCATATTTTGTTGAGTTGAGCTGTGATTGTGACCGTATTTATTTTTGTTGAGCTATGTTGTGTTTAACAGCAGTTGAACAGAAAATATCTATCTTTTTTAAGGTTAGGCATAGACCTTTCCTTATTACTTTAAGGATTGAGTAAAGATTTGAGTTGTATTAGTTTCTGAGATATTTTGATATTAGTGATGGACTTTACATATTTAGTGTATTCGTTGTCTTATTTTGCTTAATGTAATACTTAGCCATTTTTGTTTGTAGCCTTTCCAGAGGCTACAAAAAAAAAAAATGTACAGAGTTGAGAGGTCTGTATGTAATAGCTTTGCTGAAGCTTAGCAAGCTTTGTTTAGCTTAGCTGAGCTGGATTTGGCAAGTCTTGAATTCTTAAAAACTAGTCAAAAATTTAAATGTGAAGTTGCATGAATAGCTTTGGTAGTGAAAAATGTGAACATCTCTATTTAATGTCTTTCCATATCCAGAGGATGCCAGCCCCCATCAGATTGCGGGAGCTGATCCGGACCATCCGGACAGCCCGAACCCAAGCTGAAGAACGAGAAATGATCCAGAAAGAATGTGCTGCAATCCGGTCATCTTTTAGAGAAGAAGACAATACATACCGATGTCGGAATGTGGCAAAATTACTGTATATGCACATGCTGGGCTACCCTGCTCACTTTGGACAGGTAGGCTGGGCTGAGACTACATGTAGCAAGGGTATTCTTTGACACTGTTGCTCAGGGATTATCCATCTTTTTCTGGTGGGGAGGTGCTTTTGATAGCCTTGTAGTCTGATTATTGTGGAACTGAGGGTAAGATTGAGAGAGCAAGCTGCAGACCTGGAAAGGCATGATACTGCCATCAATTATCCTTTCCATTGGGAGTCTCATTATGTGGATGAGAAAATGTTTTGATGTGATAGCTAGCTTGCTTAAAGATTGACCAGGATTATGTGATTGTTCGGCCAGAGTGCCTGGACTATAATGAATATTTAAGAAAATGTTTCTTGCTGGGCATGGTGGCTTGTGCCTGTAATCCCAGCTACTTGGGACACTGAAGTGGGAGAATCACTTGAGACCAGGAGTTTGAGATCAGCCTGGGCAACATAGTGAGACCCTGCTCTTAAAAAAAAAAAAATGCCTGGTATAATAGAGCATGCCTTTAGTCCCAGCTGCTCAGGAAGCTAAATCAAGAGGATTTCGAGTTTCGAGGCCTCAGTGATCTATGATTGCACCACTGTGCTCCAGCCTGGGTAACAAAGTAAAATCCCATTTCTTTCTTCCTTTTTTTTGGGCACAATGTTATGTAGAGAAGTTCATAGTTTTTTTTTTTTTTTTTTTGAGACGGAGTTGTTTCGCTCTTTTTGCCCAGGCTGGAGTGCAAGGGCACAATCTCGGCTCACTGCAACCTCCGCCTCTCCTGCCTCAGCCTCCCGAGTAGCTGGGATTACAGGCACGTGCCACCGTGCCTGGCTAATTTTGTATTTTTAGTAGAGACGGGGTTTCTCCATGTTGGTCAGGCTGGTCTTGAACTCCTGGCCTCAGGTGATCCACCTACCTCGGCCTCCCAAAGTGCTGGGATTACAGGCATGAGCCACCGCACCCAGCCCACAATATGTTTTTAAGTTAAGGAAATTAGGTGGTTGCCAATTGGTGGCGTTTATTTTCTTCTAATTACTTTGTGCCTTGATTGCTATAACTTGAGCAGATCTGGCTGCTGATTGTCTCCCATGCACAAATGGTTACTATTTGATATGTCCAGTGTGGGTTTTGAGAATGATAGTCTCAATGATAAGTCCTTTCTTCTTTCCATGTTTGTATTGTCATGAGTGGAATTTAGTCATGGAAAAGGAAATAGTGGGTTATTTTTTATTTCATATTAATGCTATTAAATTTTATTTTAATAATTTAAGAATTGTATTATATGCTAAATAGTCTCTCTAAGGAACAGACTGCAGAACTGAAAGAAAGAATGTACAACACTATCAGGAAAGATAGCCAGCAGCTTATTTTCTGTTTAGGTCAGTAATTTCAGTGGAAGGCGATCTCCTGCCCCCAAGTTAAAACAAAAAAGTACTGGATTTAATGTTACCAGACTGACTTGGGTTTTATGCTCATCTTTGAGTTTGGAGTGGGGTCAACATCTTTAGAAATATATGATCGAGAGTGGGAGTCCATTAGTTTCCCAAAGAAAAATTGATGTGTTAGTATCAGAGGAAAGGGGACTGGATAAAAAGAAAAGGGGCCAGGCAGAAGCAACTGCCAGTTCATCAATATATTCACGTATTTGGTTTGGGACACAATTAGTGTCATAATAGTACTCTTTTTCACATGAATAGTTTCTAAAATATAATACATTCTTTGAAATATATTTCATATTTCATTCATAGAGTGTTAGAAGTGGAATTAAACCCTGAAGCTCTCATGTTTCAGTTACAAGCTTTATCACATCAAAAATTGATCCAGGTGGTTATCCATATAGTACGTGTCATAGTATAAAGCAAATTGATGCCCATGTGTTCTTGTTGATTGATTGTAAGTATTAGGTTAGATTTACAGAAATCTGATATATTAGAAATTGGGCTATAAAAAAGTCTAGTGAGGGGGAAGACTCTTAATTCCTCAGCGATAACCATTATTAACATTTTGTAAGCAGTACATTTATATATTCCCAATTAAGTTCTTTAAGAGCATATTCTTTTTTTTTTTTTTTTTTGGAGGCAGGGTCTTGCTCTATGGCCCAGTCTGTGGCTCTGTGATGACTTACTGTAGCCTCAACCTGCTGGGCTCAAGCTCTCCTCCTACCTCAGCCTCTCGAGTCACTGGGACTGCAGGTGCGTGACACCACACCTAGCTAATTTTTTTTTTTTTTTGAGATGGAGTCTCGCTCTGTTGCCCAGGCTGGAGTCCAGTGGCGTGATCTCAGCTCACTTCAACCTCCTCCTACCGGGTTTGAACGATTCTTCTGCCTTAGCCTCCCAGGTAGCTGGGAATACAGGCGTGTGCCACCACACCTGGCTGATTTTTGTATTTTTTGTAGACATGGAGCGTTACCATATTGGCCAGGCTGGTCTCGAATTCGTGACCTCCTTATCTGTCTGTCTCGGCCTCCCAAAGTGCTGGGATTATAGGCGTGAGGCACTGCTCCCGGCCCGCCAGCTAATTTTTTGAGACAGAGTCTCACTCTGTTGCCCAGGCTGGAGTGTGCAGTGGACACCACAGGCTTACTTTCTACTCAGCTCACTGCAGCCTCGACCTTCTGGGAACCACACCAGGCTAATTTTTGTATTTTTTGTAGAGACAGGGCTTTGCTGTGTTGCTCAGGCTGATTTTGAACTCTTGTGCACAAGCAATCCACGTGTCTTGGCGTCTCAAAGTACTGAGATTACAGGTGTGCACTACCATGCTTGGCCAGCTAATTAAAAAAAAAAAAATTGAGGTGGGCATGGTGGCTCACGCCTATAAACCCTGCACTTCGGGAGGCTGAAGTGGGCGGATCACAAGGTCAAGAGATCGAGACTATCCTGGTCAACATGGTAAAACCCCGTCTCTACTAAAAATACAAAAATGAGCTGGGCATGGTGGTACGCACCTGTAATCCCAGTTACTCGGGAGGCTGAGGCAGGAGAATCGCTTGAACCCAGGAGGTGGAGGTTGCAGTGAGCTGAGATTGTGCCACTGCATTCCAGCC
>NW_012112697.1:4284355-4286673 GCF_000951035.1 Colobus angolensis palliatus
TCAAACTCCTGACTTCAGGTGATCCACCTGCCTTGGCCTCCCAAAGTGCTGGGATTACAGGCATGAACCACCACACCCAGCCTGCAGCCACTCTTTAATTGCATTTTATTTGTTAGATGCGGTGTTCATTATGGTAACCAGTAGCTGCATGTAACTGTTGACCTCTTGGAATGTGGCTGTTTCAGCTCAGGTGAATCCTAAAGGAAAATAAGATTTTTTTGGTAGTTGATTTAGTTATTGGAAAACCTGTTTTTTTTTTTTTGAGATGCAGTCTTGCTCTGTTGCCCAGGCTGAAGTACAGTGGCACGATCTCAGCTCATTGCAGCCTTCACTGCCCAGGTTCAAGCGATTCTCCTGTCAGCCTGCTGAGTAGCTGTGATACAGGCACCCGCCACCACACCAGCTAATTTTTGTATTTTTGGTAGAGACGGGGTTTCACCATGTTGGCCAGGCTAGTCTTGAACTCCTGACCTCAAGTGATCTACCCGTCTCAGCCTCCCAAAGTGCTGGGATTACAGGTGTGAGCCACCACACCTAGCTTCGTTATTATTGGAAGACTTTTAAATATGTTTTAAACAACTTGGGTATGTTAGTGTACTTTATAAACAGTAAATTTTATGAACTCTAAATACAGTTCAGCTATTTCTTTTTTTTCTTTTTAGTTCAGCTATTTCTGATGAAAATGTACAAATTGAGATGTGCTGTAAGTGTAAAGTACATACTATATATAGAAACTTTAGTGGAAAAGCAAGTGTAAAATACCTAATAATAATTTTTGTGTTGATCATATGTTGAAATGATATTTTAGATATATTGATTAAAGAATATTATTAAAACTAATTTTACCTTTTTAAAAACTTTTTTACTGCAGTATCTAATATGATGCTGATAGAAATAAAATATAAGCCACATTAGAAATTTAAAAATTTCTGGTAGCTATATTTTACAAGTCTTAAGTTTTACAGTAAAACTTAAGGAGTAGGGTAGGATGGACACGGTGACGTATGCCTGTGATCCCAGCACTTTGGGAAGCCAAAGTGGGGGGATCACCTGAAGTCAGGAGTTTGATACCATCCTGGCCAACATGGGGAAACTCTATCTCTACTAAAAAGGCAAAAATTAGCCAGGCGTGGTGGTGGGCGCCTGTAATCCCAGCTACTTGGGAGGCTGAGGCAGGAGAATTGCTTGAACCTAGAAGGTGGAGGTTGCAGTGAGCCGAGATCATACCATTGCACTCCAGTCTGGGTGACAGAGCAAGACTCTGTCTCAAAAAAAAAGAAAAAAAAAAAAAACAACAACTTAGCGCTTCCTTGCTGTACAAAGGATTTGAGATGGCATAAACTACCAGCATCTACATTAAAGAGAAAAAAAATAGTAGAAATTGAGAGTTGGAAAAAGGAAGCATTTAGAGCATAAGGCCTGTGTAGTTGCTGTTGGCGTGACAGCTAAGGCAAGAAAAGAGACAGTCACCTGTTAGGTAGTTGTTATTGCCAAGATGGAAGAGCAAAACTGCAGAGAACCAGACTGCCTGGATGTGACTTCTGACTTTGAGCATGATCTTTAACCTTTCTGTGTTTCAGTTTCCTCATCTGTAAAATGGGGACAGTCTTAATGCCTACTTTATAGTGTTATTATGAAGAGTAAGTTAGTAAGTGTTAGACACATATTTTGTATATAGAAAGCCTCAGATGTTATGCATTTTACCGTTTCCTAAAGAACGGCAATGTTTTTTGAAGCACTGAATTCTAAGAGATTTTTTTTATATGGACCTTTGGTCTAGGAGTCTCTTAATAATGTAAGAGACAGTATCCTCACCATTTTTATAACGAAAGTGGTCATAGATTTCCTGTAGTGTGTGTAACCTTTTTCCGTGTGTGGGTTAAGCACAACCCAGAAATATTAATGAATTATCTAAAGAAGTAGGTAGATTGCAGGAGTAGAAAACTGGTGGCTCGGGGCCAGATTCTTCCATAGATGTGTTCCTTTTTTGTCCTGTATGGTATTTAAAATGGTTTCTGCCAGTACGTAAGAACAAAAAAGAATTTCCATAGAAATCTGGATTCCTAATTTCTCTTCGAAAAATAATAAGATTTGTGGAATGGAAATCTGTGTTTCCACATGTCAGTAGTATGCTGCTCCAGGCTGGGCCTGATTCTGTTTTTCCCCAGTTCCAGCCTTGCTTGCTGTACCCAATTACCTGGGTAGGATATTCTTCCTTTCCATCTGTGTAGCATAGGACTGCACTTTAGCTTCTCTAAATTTTACAATGTTCTCCATAAATTCTTATACATCTTTAAAAAAAATTTTTTAAAAATTTC
>NW_012112697.1:4286853-4291709 GCF_000951035.1 Colobus angolensis palliatus
AAAAAAAATACAAAAAACTAGCCGGGCGAGGTGGCGGGTGCCTGTAGTCCCAGCTACTTGGGAGGCTGAGGCAGGAGAATGGCGTGAATCCGGGAGGCGGAGCTTGCAGTGAGCCCAGATCTGGCCACTGCACTCCAGCCTGGGCGACAGAGCGAGACTCTGTCTCAAAAAAATAAATAAATAAATAAATAAAACAAAATTTTACATAATTATGTTTTAGATCTATAGTGATACAATTGATTTTTAAAAGTATTTATCTACTTTGCCACATTATTGAACTTGGTTCTAAGAGTCTCTGTAGATGTCATTGTTCCCATGTAGTCAGTACTACTATTGTCTGCAAACAATGGCAGTTCTGTTTTTTTCCTTTGACATCCTTATACATTCTTATTTTCTTATTACACTGTACAGGTAGTACATTATTACAAATAAGCGATGATAATAACCACTCTTGTTAAAGCTGTAAACAAATGCTCTACAGTAATATGTGGGTGATTCATATAGGGTTTAGTAGACACGCTTTTTCACACTAAGGAATTTTTTCTTAAAGTGCTTAAGCTGGTACTATGCCTTGAGAAGCCTCAGAATTAATGACCAGACCCATAGCAATGAGCTATCCTTAAGCCTAGATTGTGGTCTGCAAATACTGTTTTCAGCCCATTTGAAAGATGGCTGATCCCAAATCCAGGGTAAGAAAATGTACAAAATAACGATGTTACTATGCCAGAAAGCAGGAAAGACTGCAAAGATCATGGCAGAAGGTTTCAGTAGTCACCAGAAGAGGCTGTCATACCCCCAAAAGAGATACTTTGAACATTAGTAAGAATAATAATCGCCTGGGCATGATGGCTCACGCCTGTAATCCCAGCACTTTGGGAGGCCGAGACGGGCAGATCACAAGGTCAGGAGTTCGATAACATCCTGGCCAACATAGTGAAACCCCGCCTCTACTAAAAATACAAAAAATACAAAAATTAACCGGGCGTGGTGGCAGGTGCCTGTAATCCCAGCTACTCAGGAGGCTGAGGCAGGAGAATTGCATGAACCCGGAAGGTGGAGGAGGTTGTGGTGAGCTGAGACTGTGCCACTGCATTCCAGCCTGGGCAACAGAGTGAGACTCCGTCTCAAAAAAAAAAAAAAAAAAAGAAGAATAATAATGGTAGGCGGGGTGCGGTGACTAACACCTGTAATCTCAGTCTTTTGTGAGGCTGAGGCAGACAGATGGCTTGAGCTCAGGAGTTTTGAGACCAGCCTGACCAACATGGTGAAACCTCATCTCTACTAAAAATACAAAAATTAGCCAGGCGTGGTGGCAGATACCTGTAATCCCAGGTATTCCGGAGGCTGAGGCTTGAGAATCGCTTATACTTGAGAGGCGGAGGTTGCAGTGAGGCGAGATCGCACCACTGCACTCCGTCCTGGTTGGCAGTAAGACTCTGTCAATAAAAAAAAGGATAATAATTGTAATTGATTGAAATAAACATGTATATTACCTTTCCTTAGCAATAGTATGGCCTTTGTTCTATATAGAGAAGTTTCTTCTTAGAGCTGTAGTCCAACTAATAAATTAAGGAAAGAATTCAAATATAATCATTTTGCAACCCATGATGATCATCAGTGCTGCTAAAGTCACAAAAGAGAGACAGGTACCAGAAATAATTATATGCCTCCTGATGAAAGTTCATACCACTGGCTCTAAGTGGTGCATATTTGCAAAGTGAGATCACAACAAAACAAAGCAAAACCTGAAAAATCTGAATTTGATCAAGCCTCCTTAGGTATATAACCTAGATAAACTGTCCAGTATACAAAAAGTACTTAAGCTGGTACTATGCTGGGGTACTACCCCCCAGGTAGATAAATTGTCCAGTATACAAAGACATGTATGTATAAGAGTATTCATTTCAGCAGTGTTTCTAATAGTAAAACATTGCAAACAAGCTCTTTGTCCTCAGATAATAGGTAAGTTTATATTCAGAAGTGGGATACTATGTAGCAATGAGTTTTGACTGAATTGGAATATCTTGTCTTGATGTGAGTAATACTCAAAGCTGTTGAGCGAAAAGAGCAGGAATATAGTTTGATATTTATTTAAAGTTTAAAACATTTCAAACCACCTGTCTCTCCATGTGCAGTAAGAATATATGGCATGGCAGTCATGAGCAGCAGTTTGGGGTTTTGATTACTTCTGGGATGGAGAAATGAGATTGAGGCCCCGTACGCAGAGGGCTTCAGTTGAATCTGTAATGTTAAAAACTTTAAAATAAATAGGGTGAAATGTTAAGATTTGATAAAGCCGCTTGGTGGGTCAGTGACTGCTAAGTGAATTTTATGTATTTTGAGTGGAATATTTCATCATTTTCTCAAAAGAAAAAATTGGATTCACTAGGAATGTCAGGTTTTTGTTTTTTTGTTTTTTTGCTCGAAGAATGAAAACACAGACTCTGCTCTATGTAGATTTTATGTTGCCAGGCCTACATAGTGGTAATGCAGTTATAACAAGCTTGCTTTTCAAAAATGATGATTTTAGGTGTGTGTATAAACCAGGCAGTTATTTCTGAATATTAAAAAGAAATAGATTGGGTATGGTGGCTCATGCCTATAATCCCAGCACTTTGGGAGGCCGAGGTGGGCGGATCACTTGAAGCCAGGAGTTTGAGACCAGCCTGGTTAACATGGCAAAACCCTATCAATAATAAAAACACAAAAATTATCTGGAGTTGGTGGCACGCATCTGTAGTCCCAGCTACCTGGGAGGTTGAGGCACGAGAACTGCTTGAATGCGAGAGTCAGAGGAGGTTGCCTTGAGCTGAGATAACACCACTGCACTCCAGCCTGGGTGACAGAGTGAGACTGTCCCTCCTACCCCCCCAAAAAGAGAGTCATCTAGAAAAATTTTGTAAAAATTAAATTGTTGGTGTCTACATCAAATTTACTCCATCATGATATCGGCAGGAGTGGGGCGGGGGCGGTGACTCATCATTTTCAAAACTCTCCTACCTGTTCTGACTAGTTAAGTTTGGGAACCACTTCTTCAGGCACTGTATTTGTTACAAAGGGGGCTGAAAACTTCGGTCTCTTAGGCTTGTTGCTAATCTCTGACTAGAATGCTTCTGCTGTGAAGTAAAAGTTTTCCGTTAATTGTGTGGAGTGTGGATATAAAAGCTGGACTGTTTACTCTGGTCTTAAAGCGTCTGCTAGAGTTGTAAATGTTTCAGGTGGGTTTTTCGAGTAGCTTTAAGTGGAGTAGTAGTACTCCACTGAAATATTTGAGATTGTTACCTAAGGGGCAGATGCATGTAATTGATTACTTTTTTCCTTCTGTTCTTTAACTCATGCAACAGTGTGGAGTTTTATTTTTGGATATTTGGAGATTGCTGTGGAAAAATGGATGCCCTCCTTTTGCGTGCATCTCCCCCATTGTACTTTTTTCCCCTAACCTTTATCTTTCTTTTTCAACATTTGAAAACTGATAACATTTTTTTTTTGAGATGGAGTCTCGCTTTGTCGCCCTGGCTGGAGGGCAGTGGCACGATTTCAGCTCACTGCAACCTCCGCTTCCCGGTTTCAAGTGATCCTCCTTCCTCAGCCTCCCAGGTAGCTGGAATTACAGGCGCACGCCGCCACGCCTGGCTAATTTTTTGTATTTTAGTAGAGACAGGGTTTCACTGTGTTGCCTAGGCTGGTCTAGAACTCCTGAGCTCAGGCATTCCACCCGCCTTGGCCTCCCAGAGTGCTAGGATTACAGGTGTGAGCCACTGCGCCCGGCCTTGATAACATTCTTAAAGATTAAACATGGTATATTCTTAGCACTGTTGCTGGCCACTTAAGTATAAAGTGTGATCAGAATTAATCCATCACTGGAGTGTATATATCAGATGCTATTTCCAGTCATGTAACCTTACGTTTTCCCTTAGATTTGTCACCTTCAAAAAGCAAATGCTTGTTTTTGAAGCAAAGTCCCTGTATAAATGGGGGAATATTGAAATAATGCTTGCCCCTTTAACTTTTAGTTTTTCTTTTTGCTGTTTATGTTTCAGGTAAGGGTTTTTTTTTTGTTTTTTTGCTTGGTTTTTTTGGTTGATTGTTTTGTGTTTCCCCCTCTTCTCTATGCCTGCTGCACACAGAGAGAGGGGGCAAAGTTTAGGTATGTCTTAAACAAATGTCACAAAAAACAACAGCTTGTATTCATCAGTCACTGATGACTTAGTGTGTCTATCTTAAAACTTGACCCAACTGAGCAGCCACTGCTGCTGTTGCTGCCACAATGCCAGATTCCAGCCTCAGTCACCATCCACCGTCTAGGGCACCTCTGTCTTGGCCCTGGGACCCTAGCTCCCTGCTAGCCCCAGTCCCAACACCGTGTTGGAGAAAAGTGTGGAGGCAGTAGCTGAGTTGGGCACCAAGGACATGAAGGAGAAGGTGGAGGAGAAGGCAAGCCAGAAAGAGTGAAAGAAGGAAGTGGTGGAGGAGGAGGAGAACTAGCCCAAAGAGGAAGATGATGGTGATGAAGGGCCCGAGCTGAAGAGAGCTGCTGAAGAAGAGGGTGAACCGGATCCATAGCAGCAGAAGACAGAATGGGGCATTGGCATGAGCCCCTGCCAACAGGCTGGGGATGGGAGGCGTCTCTGGGCCTGGAGGTTGGGTGGGAGCAGACAAGTGCAGCCACTCTTCACCTGGCTCCCTGCTCTGGGCCTGCACCAGAGCCCCCACCCTCTTCTTTCTACCCAGCTTTCTCATTTCCACCTCTCCAGACACTGACCCCTCCATCCTCACTCTGCCATTGTTCCACCTCCTGACCTGCTCCATCTGAGCTCTCCAGCTGGCCCCAGTTACTCCTCTCTTTTCGTTTTCTT
>NW_012112697.1:4293879-4302248 GCF_000951035.1 Colobus angolensis palliatus
TGAACCCAGGAGGTGGAGGTTGCAGTGAACTGGGTTTGCACCATTGCACTCTAGCCTGGGCTATAAGAGCAAAACCCTGTCTCAGAAAAAAAAAGCCAGGCGCAGGCATAGTGGCTCACGCCTGTAATCCCGGCACTTTGGGAGGCCGAGGCAGGTGGATCAGCAGAGGTCAGGTGTTCGAGACCAGCCTGATCAACATGGTGAAACCCCTTCTCTGCTAAACATAGAAAAATTAACCAGGTGTGGTGGCTAATTCCTGTAATCCCAGCTACTCGGGAGGCTGTGGCAGGAGAATGGCTTGCACCTGGGAGGCAGAGGGTGCGGTGAGCTGAGATTGCGCCATTGCACTCCAGCCTGGGCAACCAGAGTGAAACTCCATCTCAAAAAAAAGAAGAGTTAGGTAGTTTGATGAAACACGTTTGTACTTTAGCCAACTGGGGACTCTGGGTTAAAAACATTGCTTTTCTAGATTATGGTAGCAAGTTCTTAATTTCTTTTTTTTTTTCTTTTTTGCAGTTGGAGTGCCTCAAGCTTATTGCCTCTCAAAAATTTACAGACAAACGCATTGGCTATTTAGGGGCAATGCTGCTGTTAGATGAAAGACAAGATGTCCATCTTCTCATGACCAACTGTATCAAGAAGTAAGTCTTACTTTTCTTTCTTCTAACAACTATTAAATACTTTGTTCTTTTTTGTATTTTCTTTGAGATGGAGTCTCGCTCTTTTGCCCAGGCTGGAGTGAAGTGGTGATCTTGACTCACTGCATCCTCCTCTGCTGCCACCGCCCTCTCCGCTACCCGCCCCGACCTGGGAAGTGATTCTCCTGCCTCAGCCTCCTGAGTAGCTGGGATTATAGGTGCCTGCCACCATGCCTGGCTAATTTTTGTATTTTTAGTAGAGACGGGGTTTTGCATTGTTGGCCAGGCTGGTCTTGAACTCCTCACCTCAGATTATCCACTCGCCTCGGCTTCCCAAAGTACTAGGATTACAGGCTTGAGCCACTACGCTTGGCCTACTTCGTTCTTTTAAGTCTTTTTTGTAATATAATATCAAGAACTTCTATTTACTGAGTTTATATTTACTTTCCAGAGTATATTTGAATTGCTCTTAGTTCAGTAGTTTGTACGTAAAGAGGTTAAGCAAAGGATTAAAATTTGTGTAGGGGGCTGGGTGTGGTGGCTCATGCCTGTAATCCTAACACTTTGGGAGGCCGAGACGGGCAGATCACGAGGTCGGGAGTTCAAGACCAGCCTGGCCAATGTGGTGAAACCCCGTCTCTACTAAAAATACAAAATATAAAACTAACTGGACATAGTGGCACGCTCCTGTAGTCCCAGCTACTCGGGAGGCTGAGGCAGAAGAATCTCTTGAACCTGGGTAGCTACTCAGCCTCCCGAGTAGCTGGAATTATAGGTGCCTGCCACTACGCTTGGCCAGTTTTTACAGTTTTAGTGGAGATAAGGTTTCACCATGTTGGCCAGGCTGGTCTCGAACTCTTGACCTCAGGTTATCCACCTGCCTTGGCCTCCCAAAGTGCTAGGATTATAGGTGTGAGCTCCCCCCGCCACCCACCAAGTTGGCTGAGTTTTCTAAAGTGTATGTCTTTGACATCCAGTAGATAACAAGGTTTTCAACTTCTACTGCTTTGGTACCTGAAAACATTGGCTTGTAAGCCTATAGGAGGGACTGTCAGTCTGTTTACTGTATTGATAATATGTAATAAATTTGGGATAAACATTTTCTGCAATAAATAATTTCGTTAGTTGTTTTTGTTATTGGAGAAATCTTGAGTTATTCTGCACTAGTTTGAAATTGTGAAGCTGCTTCTTGGGGAGCACCAGGCAGAGCATGCTTGTTCCTACCTTCCTCTTTTCTTTTGCAGTGATCTTAATCATAGCACGCAATTCGTGCAGGGGTTAGCACTTTGTACCCTCGGCTGCATGGGCTCCTCAGAGATGTGCAGAGATCTTGCAGGAGAGGTAGAGAAGCTCCTGAAAACCTCCAACTCTTACTTAAGAAAAAAGGTAACTTTTAATGAACCAAGTATCTGTTTGGATTAGGGAGTATTATGGAGATCAGAAGGCAGATTACTAATTTTTGAAAGATCTGATGATAATGTAAAGTCATTTTTCCTGTGCAGTAAATCTGTTTTACATGATTGTATATTAACCTTAATTCCTCTTTTTTTAAGGAAATGATTTATAAACAAACAAATGTTACTGGATATATCCTAGGTGGTGGCATACCAAATTCCTAAGTTATCTGATTCTAAACAGTAATACAACAAGGTGATTATGAACAGATTTTTATGAATTTACTTTTGTCCTAATAATTAGTGCCTATATCTTTGTATTAGTGCCTTTGTATCTCTGGAAGGGCAGTTCTATTGGTACCTAGATAATTATTAGGGAATGATGTAGAACCCACTTTCCGAATGAATTAGTAATAGAAGAGAATTAGTCTTCTATCTGATTTTATTTGTTGATATAAACATTTTATTGAGTTTTTAAAAATTGCTTGAACCTTACAACCTTTGAAAATGAAGTGTATGGAATTTAGAAGTCCAAGAAATGAACATAAACTGTGATCCGTTTGGCATTTACTGTGCCTATCTATTAATGGTGTGGGAAAGAGGCATTGAAAGGGCCAAGCCATTTCCTAGGATGATATGCAGTTAATGATGGCTGCAAACAAAGTTAAATTATCTTTTTAATTTGTAAGCTGGTCCTTTTTCTTAAAGAATATGTGAGCTACTCTTGTTCAGAAAGCTCATTATCATATTAAAATGAAACATACTTTCAGGTTAGAAAAAAAATTATTTTTCCTCCCAAATACAACATGGGTGGAATTAGTAGAATTTTTTTTTGTTAATATATCTAACTTTTATGGTATTTGACTGAAACATTTAGTAGTTATAGTTACTTTGCGGAATATGCAAAATCAGTGTTTAAATGTACTTTTATTTTCCAGTGAACAAACTAGTAAGACCATCTTTAGTAGAGACTAAGTATTTTTCAAATGATTTTCTTGATGTCAGCTGAGTCATTTGAGGGCCACATAGATATTATTAAACATAACAGTAGATTATAGCATTTACAGTATATATCTTTCAGTTGTGTGATGTTTTTTAGCCTGTTAGTCATCTTACTCAGAGGTATGATTATCACAGATTGAGATCCTTATCTATTTTTACCTCCTCAAAACTCCACATAAGTTATGTTTAACTTGTTTGATAAATTCATATTAACCATACATAGTCTAATGTAGGAAGTTTTTGCCTACTTGTCTAGGCAAAAGGGAGAGGTGAGCTAGAAGACCTCTTTAATATAACAGTATAAACTGGAAATCCCCAACCAGTTAATAAATACTTTTCTCTCCTCTTAATTTTTTTTTTTTTTGAGACGGAGTCTTGCTCTGTTGCCCAGGCTGGAGTGCAGTGGCTCGATCTCGGCTCACTGCAAGCTCCGCCTCCTGGGTTCACGCCATTCTCCTGCTTCAGCCTCCCCAGCAGCTGGAGTACAGGTACATGCCGCCACGCCCAGCATATTTTTAGTATTTTTAATTTTATTTTTAGTAGAGATGGGGTTTCACCGTGTCAGCCAGGATGGTCTCCATCTCCTTTACCTTGTGATCTGCCCGCCTCGGCCTCCCAAAGTGCTGGGATTACAGGTGTGAGCCACCACGCCTGGCCTCCTCTTAATTTTTTTTTAAATAGAGGCGGGTTCTTAATGTGTTGCCCAGTCTGTTCTTAAACTCCTGGGCTCAAGTGATTCTCCTGCCTTGGGCTCCCAAAGTGCTGGAATTATAGGAGTGGACCATCACCATTACCAGCCGTAAATCTAATATCTAACCTCTTTCTTCTTTACTTTTCTAGTGGATGAACCAGTTGGTGAGATTTTTGTGTTGGTGGTTTTTTTGTAAGATTGGTTGCCCTGGCATAATTGAAATAAACCTTTTGTTCTTTTATTGTTTTTTTTATAGGCAGCACTATGTGCTGTTCATGTCATCAGGAAAGTTCCTGAACTTATGGAGATGTTTTTACCAGCAACAAAAAATTTATTGAATGAGAAGAACCATGGTAATGTAATTTGGATGCATTCATGAAGTATTGAGGGAGAAAGGGAAAGAGAAAAGGCTTAAGGTTGTATTAGTCCTGTGTCTGTCAGTGTAGTAGAGTCACCTTTCTGCTGTGCCTTAGACACTTTTCCAGGAAGGTCTGGTCTGACAAACCTTTCTACTCACATATCCTAGTTTTATATTAGAGATTTGATTCTTTTTTTTTTTGAGACGGAGTCTCGCTCTGTCGCCCGGGCTGGAGTTCAGTGGCCGGATCTCAGCTCACTGCAAGCTCCGCCTCCTGGGTTTACGCCATTCTCCTGCCTCAGCCTCCCGAGTAGCTGGGACTACAGGCGCCTGCCACCTCGCCCGGCTAGTTTTTTGTATTTTTTAGTAGAGACGGGGTTTCGTCGTGTTAGCCAGGATGGTCTCGATCTCCTGACCTCCTGATCCGCCCGTCTCGGCCTCCCAAAGTGCTAGGATTACAGGCTTGAGCCACCGCGCCCGGCCGAGATTTGATTCTTTCATAGTAAACTTATCTTTCATCTCTGGTCTTCTTTTACTATATAAAAAATATTAAGTTATTAATATCTAGTGTAATATACAAATGAGCCTACTCATAATTTTCATGTGTAAAATCCTTTGATTTCTTGCCTATTTTACAGTAAAAGAAAAAATTTCATTATCATGTGGTAGGAGTGTAAGATTTGTGTGTCTGGGCGTAGTAGTTCATGCCTGTAATCCCAGCAGTTTGGGAGGCCAAGGTGGGCAGATCACTTGAGCTCAGGACCAGCCTGGGCAACAAAGTCAGAACCCATGTCTGCAAAAAATATGAAAATTAGCTGAAAGTGGTGGCACATGCCTGTGGTCCCAGCTACTTAGGAGGCTGAAGTGTGAGGATGGCTTGTGCCTGGGAGGCAGAAGTTGCAGTGAGCCAAGATTGTACCACTGCACTCTAGCCTGGGCTACAGAGCCAGACCCTGTCTGACTCAAAAATTGTGAAAATTCTTTTGGGTTATTTCTGACAGAAGCTTGTATTAGGTACTCAGAATCTTTATATAAAACAGAGGAGTTAAATGGAATGTGGCTGTTCTTTTTCCCAAACATTTTATTCTTATTTGAAGTCAGTGAAATAAGTTTTTGAATAGAGAAAATTCATGTGTCTTAAATGCTAAGAGAAAAAATTGTGTGGTATATTTAATTTGACAAATTCAGTGCTGTGCCCAGAATGCTCCAAATATACTTGTTGAACAACTGAATTATTTAGAGCACATATTTATTACTTAGTGAAAAGCATTGTGAGATTGTTTTTACTGACTCTGGAGCAAGTAAATTTACTCTATCATCCACAGTTAATCTCAGAGTTTTGATACGTTTTATCTGGAAATTTAAAATCTTACTAAGATTTTTGCCTCTTGAATTATCTGTTAGAACTCAGATAATAGCTTATTGATTAAGTATAGAACAGATGATACCTAGCTTACATTGTATGTTTTTATGGATATTCTCAGATGGAGAGACACATGTATTGGTCGTCACTTTTTAGTAATTATTTTGGTCACATAATTGTTGAAAACATTCGGATTTTACTGACTTGGCCAGTTTTAAATCAGGCATCTGTTAAGTTCCTCCTTTGTATTCACTTAAATGCTTAGATTCTTTAGGGGATCAAAAAGCAAAAGTAGCAAGTATCCTTTTGGAATTGACCTTCAGGAACTCAAAGCCCTGTTCTATAAAATTGAATAATAGGTCTCATTTTTAGTTTTCCTTTGATCTTTTCTTTCAGGTGTCCTCCACACATCTGTAGTCCTCCTCACAGAAATGTGTGAGCGAAGCCCAGACATGCTTGCGCATTTCAGAAAGGTAGGTGCCATTCTGTATGCCTAAGCCTTTCTTGATTGAAAAATGATTTTCCTGAAAAGTACATGATTTTCTTATTTATTTTTTTGAAAGCAAGCTATGGATCTGAATAAGAGTTTTAACTAGCCCTGCTGTGCAGTTGGGCTGGAAGCCAGATTTAGGCATATAAGTAAGAGCTGGCACTAGTATTGTGTGTTTCTTTGCATGATAGAAGTTTTCTCTCATTGTTGGCAGACACACAAATTTCACGTGTTTTATCTGCTGTTTCCACATTTGAGTCAGGAAACATAATCTGAGGTCAAATTAAAAATAGGAGTTTTGTGTGTTTGTGTGTGTGTTTTTTTGTTTTTGTTTTTTCGAGACGGAGTTTTGCTCTTACTGCCCAGGCTGGAGTACAGTGGCATGATCTTGGCTCACTGCACCCTCCGCCTCCTGGGTTCAAGCGATTCTCCTGTCTCAGCCTCCCATGTAGCTGAGATTACAGGCATGCGCCACCATGCCCATCTAATTTTTGTATTTTTAGGAGAGACGGGGTTTCACCATGTTGGCCAGGCTGGTCTTGAACTCCTGACCTCAGGTGATCAGCCCGCCTCAGCCTCCCAAAGTGCTGGGATTACAGGTGTGAGCCACTGCTCCTGGCCGGTTTTTTTTTTTTTTTTTTTTAATTATAAACAGAGTTTGGCTCTTTTGCCTAGGCTGGAGTACAGGGGTGCGATCTCAGCTCACTTCAACCTCTGCCTTCCAATTTCAAATGATTCTCCTGCCTCAGCCTCCCAAGTAGCTGGGATTACAGGCGCCCACCACCACACCTGGCTGATTTTTGTATTTTTATTAGAAACGGGGTTTCACCACGTTGGCCAGGCTGGTCTCGAACTCCTAATCTCAGGTGATCCACCCGCCTCGGCCTCCCAAAGTGCTGGCATTGTTACAGGCATGAGCCACTGCTACCAGCTGCCTTTTTTGTGTAGTTTAATAAAGAAACGGTCATCCTTAAAAAACAAACAAAAAAAAACTTGACCCTAAAACCACAAAGTATTATTAATGCCTAAGAGTATGTCCTATTCCTAGTAAAATGTTTTTGGATAATTTATTTGTGCAATGCTTGGAGTTTGTCAGAAGTAGGATTGAATGAGTATGATGACAATTCTGGTATCTGATTCTTGGAACATTTGCTTTCACTACTAAAATATTTACAGAATTATGAAATGAGAAGCTTGAAAAACCAGTTTGAAAAAGAGTAAGATTTGTTTGATAATATTTTAGCTTCTGATTTTCTCATTCACCTTAGTAAATTTTCTGTTGACATTGTAAAGATGACTTTCATCAACTTCTGTTTCAGAAATTGCTTTTCAAATTTTAATTGAATGTGAAGAAAGGGAAGGTTTGTTACTTACATAATCTTTTCAGTTTCACAAGGCATTTATGTTTTCCTTTTTGATCCTGGTTATTTTCCTTGGAGACTTCTTTGAAATGCTTGTGATAGTATTCAGCTAACTTTAGATGTTTTTAATGCAGGTACATTGAGAAAGCAATTTTTAAATAGCTTGAAACAACTCTGTGGAACTGTTTTACTTTCCTCAATTTCACTTTCGAATTTAGTAGATTAAATTCATAATGGAAAGTAGTCTCACGTGATTTTAACTTCTGTTACACAGGTCTCCATTTGAGCCCCTTTCCTTGGGATGTATGATTCTAAAGGGGATCATGGTTTTTAAAACTCTTCTTTGTTAGTCTGTCTTGTGTTCGCCCTTTGAATACTGCTGTAAAGGTAATGTTTTGGCCTTTTCCATGTTTGTCAAGATAGAGTGATAAAGTATGTCAGTGATTTGGAAGGTGTTTCAAGAAAGGCCAGATAGAGGGACAAACTAATTTACAAGAACTCTTAAGCCGTAAGAAGCTATTTCTATCAATGATGTAAAGAAGAAATCATGTAAATCATTTTAGCTTAATTCCACTACTGAGTTCTCCTGTTTTTTGTTTTTTCTGTATTGGATTCCTAAACCCTTGCCCTCTCCCATAGTACTTGGATCAAGCTCTAAATGTACTTGATTCACATACTTTCCACATTATATTAAACTTAGTTATTGCCTCTCTTTTTTAAAATTAATTATACATTCCTTATGATTAGAACGGGTTGGTGTATTTCCAGTTATTAAGTTTTTTAATTCCCAAAATGGAACCATACCTTAAACACACGTTAGGTGCTCATTTAATGTAACTTGGAGATTAAGAATTTGAGTTGTTAATCTCTTATTATAATACTTCTAGTTTATGTTTGTGTGAATCTGCAAAACTAATGTAAAACTGAGAGATTGTTTGAATGGCAAATATCATGAGGCCTTGCTAAAATGATCTGTTCTTGAACTTGATTTCTATTAAGATATGCAAAGGTCTTAAATCTTTGCCTTCTAAAAAGATGTAGGGTCTTTGGCCAGGCATGGTGGCTCACACCT
>NW_012112697.1:4307593-4317507 GCF_000951035.1 Colobus angolensis palliatus
TGCCTCCTGGGTTCAAGTGATTCTCCTCCCTCAGCCTCCCGAGTAGCTGGGACTGCAGATGCCCGCCACCATGCCCAGCTAATTTTGTTTTGTATTTTTAGTACAGACGGGGTTTCACCATGTTAGCCAGGCTGGTTTCGAACTCTTGACCTCAGATGATCCACCCACCTCAGCCTCCCAAAGTGCTGGAATTACGGGCGTGAGCCACTGCGCCCGGCCTTTTTTTTTTTTAACTAGTATTTTAAAGTGGACATTTCTATTTCTCCACTTAATTTTAGAAGACAGTAGTAAGGAGGACTCAGAGGAAGACTGTTCTTTGGGTAGTTATATGTGTTGAACTTCTTTTATAGGATGCTGGTCATTCCATAAATAGGACTCGCTTTATACTTTAGATCTAGTAAGGCTCTAACAGGAGTCTTTTTTTGGCTTTTTTTCCCTTAGATGTTCATGTGTTGATTAAATTATTGTAATATAGTATGAGACCCGTATCTGTCCCTAATGCTTGCTTTGTATGTTTTGTTCCTGTTGTCTGTTTGGAATCCTGCTGTATGTTAGAATGAAAAGGTAAGAATTAACCCTCTTTTAGATGGTGCATGCTGGCATTAGGTCCTTAGTAGCTTTTGTGTATCCATCCACAAATGTGGCTTTTAAAATATACTAATGCTGAAGCTGTGCTTAATACTGTGAGTTATTGTTCTAGCATTTTTGGCTAACTTCCTAGTCTAGTTTTTGTTCCGTCACTTAAACTCCTGACTCCAAAGTCAGCCTTGGATTTCAGTTGCAGCCTTTCCTGAATTGTAAACCTTCTTCTCTGCCTTTTCTTTATCTTTACTTGAGAGACTTTGAGCAGTTTTCCAGTGGCTTTGGTGATGGCAATTCCAGATTAGTCTGGAGCTTTGACACAAAATGCTGCTGCTTTTTGAAGTAGATATTTTAGAACAGTATGTGGGTAACCTCATACTTTAAAAAGCTCTGTATGTACTGCTGAGCTTTCAGTTCAGACTTAGAGCTTTTATTTCTCCCTTACCCGTACTTACTCTTACACAGAAGTTTTGGAATATTAAAAGGATTTTGAGGTAGAGTAGTGGGCACCAACTGATTTTCATGGCTGCAGCCTTTCCCTATGTCATCTTATTTTGTTTGTCCTGTCATCAGTTTTAATAACTTGCAGTTTTGTCTGAAAAATGAAACTGGGTTCCAAGAATTGTATGCTGAACATTCAGACATTTGTGCTCTGTGTCCCAGGGTAATCTTATGTGATGTGCTGGCCTTTTGGCAGTGGATAAAACAATTTCTGAATTTAGTAGCCCAAGGAAAAATGACTTTTCCAAGAAATAAACCAGATAAAAAAGAACTTGGGTTATGAGCATTGGGAAGTGTGCAAAATAAGCTTGGTAACTACTTGGTCTTCATTTTATTACAAAAATATTGATTTAAAGCGGTTTTAAAAGGTATATTATTATCTCTAATATAACTTTGCCCATAGTTGACAGATGTAATGAATTTACAGATCTCCATGGCTTAGATTTGTCTTATTTGGAGTTGTCCAAATTAGACTTTTGTTTAGGTGACTTATAAGAATTAATTCCGAACTGTTATGGCTCACCTTACTTAAATTCATACATATTGTGTTTTCTTGTATTTAGAACTGGCCTTAATGTTTTGAATGCTTTGAGTGCATGCGTTGGATATAGCTTGGCTTTTCATTTCAGTCTTGATCCTCTTTTAGGCTTGAGGAGTAGGGAAGGGACAGAGTCTAAATACAGTGAGAAAAAATAATTGAGTTGCAGCAGAGTTGTAGCTAAAATTGCCTGCGAAAGAGATGCAATGCGGTTCACTTTGCACACTTTTTAACTAATTTTTGGTCATTAAAGTTGTTTATATAGCTAAAAATTGGGTTTTTAGTTGGAAACGTAAAAAGTTCCTGTTGCGGCAAAACTTTCGTTTTAATATCGAGTAATTGATCGACAGAAATGAAATGAGTGCCAATATTTAAAGCATCTTCGGCTTGACAGTAAAATTGCTTTTACAATGTGTTAGGACTCTTAATAGATAAAGGAAGGACAGGAAGGAAATTCCCGATTATAAGGAATGTATAGTCTCATTGAAAAGATGAGTAAACAGACCACAAAGCCATATATGTAAATAAGTCCTGAAATTTAAAAAAATTGTATCATATGAGTTAAGAATAGGAAGAGGAAATTATTCATGGCCTTGATATCTCTTAAGATGAAAGATGTAATTTTTTCATGTGTCTTTTCCATTTGATTACTGTATTACTGTTGTCAGCTTTGGTACTCCCTGTTGTTTGTTGGAAAAGGGTATAACTCTTCTATCTTAAGAGTTTTTTTTTCTCTATTTGAGGTTGTATGTTCTAAAGCTATAATGTTAATAAGATCACCAGTTGTATTTTGGTGTGATGACATGTTATATGCAAATGTTTGAATGGATGAAAACTGAACATGTTTTTGCCACCTAGGCATGTCAAGTTCTGCAGAAGTAGAAATGCAGTATGCCCCACAGGCATCTGTTTTACCTGGTTCCCATAGGCTTTCTGACCCAGTATTATTTGTAATATCTTCACATATAACTCTGGCATAAAAAAGTCTGGTTTGGTTTTATCCAGATAAAATACATGCTTCTTCTTGAATATTGGCCTAATTTACTCCTAAGTTTATCAAACATCTGCAGTATGCTAGTATATTAAATCAGTAGAATTTGCTTGGACTCGGACCCTTACATCCTTTTTCTAAACCAAAGGACCTGCTTATTCATGAGATATTCTTCAATATTCACTGTTTTTTGATGCATCTTTCTCTGCAGCTTGTGCCCCAATTAGTTCGTATTTTAAAGAACCTCATCATGTCCGGATATTCACCAGAACATGATGTTTCTGGTATCAGTGACCCCTTTTTGCAGGTGAGGTTGAAAGAATGTTTTAATAAATGTTATATGAATTTAATATCTTTTAAGTAGACCATTTCCTTCCTCTTAAGTTTGTGTTGAGTAGAAATTTGGTAGTTAATTGATTAATTATATTAATGAATAGTGACACAATTCTGTATTAGATTGTGAGGATACAATTACAGGTTTGTTCTTTTTTTTTTTTTTTTTTTTTGAGACAAAGTCTTGCTCTGTCACTTAGGCTGGAGTGCAGTGGCACAATCTTGCCTCACTGCAGCCTTGACCTCCCAGGGTCAAGTGATCCTCCCAAGTAACTGGGATTTCAGGTGCACGCCACTGTGCCTGGCTCATTTTGTATATTTTGTAGAGACAGGGTTTTGCCATGTTGTCCAGGCTGGTCTCAAACTCCTGGACTCACGCAACCTGTCCACCTCAGCCTCTCAAGGTACTGGGATTACAGGCGAGAGCCACTGTGTCCCACTTGAAATTACAGTTTTAATAGTCAAAATCATTTACTGTTTGAATTATTTACTATAGCTCTGCAGGTGGTAGTATGTGGTAGTATCCTTTAGCTGTGGAGTACTGAAGTGTGGGTTATCTTATAATAACTTTATTAGATGTAGAAGCATTTATAGCTTCTCTAAAGAAAATGTTTTCAATTCTTCTGTTTGATTTTTGACCATTTCTGATATGAATAAATGGTTTCAAATGAAGTTCTAAGACTTCATTTAGTCATTTGAATTTCATACCAAGATGAGATTTCTTTGTGTGAGACATATTTTGTTGACACCTCTCATATTTTGCACATTAGGTACGCATTTTGCGGTTATTAAGAATTTTAGGACGAAATGATGATGATTCAAGTGAAGCTATGAATGATATATTAGCACAGGTGAGTAGACCAAACTTAAATATTTATTTTAGTTTCGCAGGGAGTAGAATGATTATGGTTATATGGAGCAGTTTTTATTTGTGTTTCCTCATTCATAGCTGTAATCAAAATGCCTCTTGTTACCTGTGGATATTTTTTGGAAGCATTGTTTTTATCACTTACGTACTGCCCTTGATATGTCTTTTCAGGTTGCCACTAATACTGAGACTAGTAAAAATGTAGGAAATGCTATTCTTTATGAAACGGTTTTGACTATCATGGATATTAAGTCAGAGAGTGGATTGCGTGTAAGTCATTTTAAATCTTTTCTTCCCCCCTAAATGTTTCATTTAGAATGGTTGACTTGGACTGGAGTACTTCAGAATTGTATTCCATTTGGAACTCAACTTTAAGAAAGAATGATGCAAAATGTGGAATGCTTGATTTTTGGTATCTGAAATACCATTCCTTCCCGCTGAAGGCTTAACATTGATTATAAGAAACTTTGGGAGATCTTAGATGTAGCAATATAGTGAATATATTTGTCTTATCATTGTTGATGTTAACCTTGATCATTTGGTTGAGATGGTGTCTGCTGGGTCTTTCTACTGTAAAGTCATTATTTTTTCCTTTGTAATTAAAAATATTTTGGCAGATATTTTGAGACTGTGTAAACATCCTATCCTCAGATTTTTACCTATCAGTTTTAGTATCCACCAGAGGATCTTGCCCACAACAATTATTAAGATGGTATTCTAATGACAAATTTTCCATTTCCCTCATTTTTTTCCTCGTTAAATAATTGGAATTCTTCTATAGAGAGGAGTTGTCCCTTCTCCTTCATGAATTTGTTCATTCTGTCATTTATTAATATTGGAACTGTTGGCCAGGCGCGGTGGCTCAAGCCTGTAATCCCGGCACTTTGGGAGGCCGAGACGGGCGGATCACGAGGTCAGGAGATCGAGACTATCCTGGCTAAGATGGTGAAACCCCGTCTCTACTAGAAAATACAAAAAACTAGCCGGGCGAGGTGGCGGGTGCCTGTAGTCCCAGCTACACGGGAGGCTGAGGCAGGAGAATGGCATAAACCCGGGAGGCGGAGCTTGCAGTGAGCTGAGATCCGTCCACTGCACTCCAGCCCGGGCGACAGAGCGAGACTCCGTCTCAAAAAAAAAAAAAAAAAAAAAAAAACTGTTAGCCCATAGCCTTGTAAAAAACAAATGTACTAGAGTATAATATTCGTGTACAGTTCTTTTTGTCTTTAGCATTATAGTATCTAGTCAGATAACCAAAGTAATTTGGGTTAAGTTCTTTTCCTCTCCCCACCTTTCAAACAGAATGGTGACATACCATATATATTGTTCTGCACCGTACTTTGTTCACCTAACATTATCTTGGAGCCAGTTCCAAATTCATGTATAGAGATAAGTCTTGTTCTTTTTTTCTTAATTGTGATAATATATATATAACACAAAATTTACGATTTTCAGCATTTTTAAATGAACAGTTAGTACACTCGTTGTGTAAAAAGTTATCTCCAGAACTTTTTTGCCTTAAAGTCTGTATCCATTAAACAATAACTCTCCATGCTGTAACTACCTCTAGTCCCTGGCAACCACCATTCTACTTCTGTCTGTGAATTTGACTACTCTCAGGTACCTCTGAAGAGATATAAGAAAAAACCCAAAATATTTTTTCTACTCTTTACTGTCTACTCTCACAGAGTCATTCAGCACTTCACTTCTTTTTTGTTTTGTTTTAGAGAGACAGGGTCTCTCTCGGTTGTTCAGGCTGATCTTGAACTCCTGGCCTTAAGCAATCCTCCCACGTCAACCTCCTGAGTAATGTGCCCATCATGTCCAGCTCCACCATTTCACTTGTGACACCATATGTGTTGGGGCTATTTCCCTATACATCAGGCGGTTTTCTGGTAGATACTAGCTGGGTATCCTCTAATTGAATTCAGTTCTGACACTGTCTCCCTGGAGATAAGATGCCACATCCCGCCGGGCGTGGGCCTGTAATCCCAACACTTTGGGAGACTGAGGAAGGTGGATCACAAGTTCAGGAGATTGAGACCATCCTTGCTAACACAGTGAAACCCTGTCTCTACTAAAAAAAAAATACAAAAAAATTAGCCGGGCGTGGTGGCGGGTGCCAGCTACTAGAGAGGCTGAGGCAGGAGAATGGCATGAACCTGGGAGGCGGAGATTACAGTGAGCCGAGATTGCGCCACTGCACTCCACTGGGCAACAGAGCAAGACTCGTCTCAAAAAAAAAAAAAAGGTGTCACATCCCACAATTTGAGGGCTCAGTCCCACAAGACTGCCGCCCCCCCAACTTCAGATGCCACTCCCAAGCTCAGGTTGTGACCTGTGCTTCTAACCAACCAGCTGTTAAGTCAGGGTTCCCACAAACCCTCTTCAGGTTTGGTTAGTTTGCTAGAGTGGCTCACAGAACTCAGGGAACACTTCACTTATGCTTGTTGGTTTGTTATAAAGGATATAGATGAACAGCCAGATGGAAGAGATGTACAGGGCAAGGCATGTGGGAAGGGGTTGAAAGCTTCCATACCTTCTCCAGATGTGCCGCCCTCCAGGAAGCTCCACATATTCAGCTATCTGGAAGCTCCTCTGAACTCTGTCCATTTCAGATTCTTGGAGGCCTCATTATGCAGGCATGATTGATTAAATCATCGGTGATCAGTTTAACCTTCAGCATCTCTCCCCTCCCCAAGGTCGGGGGATGGGACTGAAAGTTCCAACCTTCTAATATCATGGTTGTTCCCCTGGCAACTAGTCTCCATTCTGAGGCTATCTGAGGAGCCCATTGAGAGTCATATCATTAGAACTAAAGATGCTGTCACACAGGAAATTCCAAGGGATTTAGGATTTGTATGCCAGGAAACAGGGACAAAAACCAAGTATATATTTCAACATATCACACTACCTCATATAAGTAGAATCATACAGTTTTTATCCTTTTGATAAGCATATTATTTAACATAATGTTGTCAAGATTGAACCATGTGTCAGAATGCATTATGTCTTAACGGCTGCGTGACATTCCATTGCATGGGTATGCCATAGTATAATTAGCAAATTTGCTATTAACGGAGTTTTAGGATATCTCCTATCATTTGCAGTTATCAGTAGTGCCACAGTAGACTTTGGTCTATATGTACAGTTGTTTGGCAGATCAGTTCCTAAAAGTGAAATTGATAAAACAGAGAATATACTTTCACTTTAAATATAGTTATTTCCAGATTTCCCTCTAAAGAGGCTGTACTAATATTATTTTTCCACTAACAAAACACTGTCAAAACATTAAAACGACCTTCCAGCACTTACCTTTAGTGTATGATTTTAAGAGTTTGCCTTTAGATTTTTCCTTTTTTTTTTTTTTTTTTTGAGACAGAGTCTTGCTCTGTTGCCCTGGCTGGAGTACAATGGTACGATCTTGGCTCACTGCAACCTCTGCCTCCCAGGTTCAAGTGATTCTCCTGCCTCAGCCTCCTGAGCAGCTGGGATTACAAGCATGCACCACCATGCCCAGCTAATTTTTATATTTTTAGTAGAGACGGGGTTTCACCATGTTGGTCAGGCTGGTCTTGAACTCCTGACCTTGTGATCTACCGGCCTCGGCCTCCCAGAGTTCTGGGATTACAGGCATGAGCCGCCGTGCTCGGCTCCAGTTTTTTTTTTTGTTGTTGTTGGCTAGCAGTCTGTGAAGCACCAGAGGCCAGAAAGTTATCCTTTAAACACAGGAAACAATATAAAACTTTAGTTTTCCTAAATTTTGACCTATGCTATTTCTCTTTAGGTCCTAGCCATAAATATCCTGGGTCGTTTCTTATTGAATAATGACAAGAATATTAGGTAAGTCAACTGAAATATGTCTTTTATCTTGGATATTGTAAGCCCAGTATTTTAAGAGTGATTTTGCTCAAGATTACACATGTATTGAGTCACATATCTAGAACTTTTAGCTCAGAATTTTTATGTTTTTCTGGTCTTAAAACTACTGTTTTGTAAAGACTTGAGGATTTGTCTCATGGCATATATTCCTATTTGTTCTGTAAATCGGGAGTAAGCAGAATTTTTCTGTAAAGGGTCAGATGGTAAGTATTTTAGACTTTGTGGGCCATGGAATCTTTGGTAACTGCTTACCTCTGCCCCTTAGCATGAAATTAGCCGTAGACAATATGTCGTGTGGCTGTGTTCAATAAAATTGATTTACAACAAACTTGGGAACTAGTATGAAAAAAATATTTTGATATACAAAAACAGCAGAGAGCTGGATTTTACAGGTAGGCTGTAGTTTGTTGACTGACCCCTGCTCTAAATTAAGAAAAATGTAACATTTCAGGTAGCAAATCTGGAATGTCTTTGTGAACTCCAGCTAGTTTTAGCTAGTTTTTTAGGTAAATGAATTGATCAGTATTATCTTTTATTTTGGTATTTTCCTGTATGTAGTACGTATTCCTGCTTACCTGTTTTTCTAATCAGGAGAAGTTTTTCTTATACTAAACATGAAAAGATGTGGAAGCTAGGTGTAGTAGCTCACACCTGTAATGCCAACACTTTGGGAGGCAGAGAAGGGTAGATCATGAGCCCATGAGTTCGAGACCAGCCTGGGCAACATGGGAAAACCCTATCTCTATATAGAAAAATACAAAAAATGAGCCAGGTGGCTTGGTGGTGTGCCCCTGTAGTCCCGGCTACTCTGGAGGCTGAGGTGGGAGGATCACCTGAACCCAGGAGGTTGAAGCTGCAGTGAGCCGTGATCATGCCGCTGCATTCCAGTCTAGGTGACAGAATGAGACCCTGTTTTTTTTTGTTTTTTTTTTTTTTCTCTTGAGACAGAGTTTCGCTCTTGTTGCCCAGGCTGGAGTGCAGTGGCGCGATCTGGCTCACTGCAACCTCCGCCCCCTCAGTTCAAGTAATTCTTTTGTCTCAGTCTCCCGAGTAGTTGGGTTTGCAGGTGCACGTCACCACGTCCAGCTAGTTTTTTGTATTTTTAGTAGAGACGGGGTTTTACCATGTTGGCTGGGCTGGTCTCTAACTCCTAACCTCACGTAATCCACCCGCCTCGTCCTCCCGAAGTGCTGGGATTCCAGGGAGTGAGCCACTGCCCCTGGCCGAGATCCTGTTTCAAAACAAAAAAAAAAAGATGTGGAAATAATTATTGTGGCACCCTGAATTATCTTCTCCTTCTAAAGAACACTTGGATTGCCAGACGCGGTGGCTCACACCTGTAATCCTAGCACTTTGGTAGGCTAAGGTGGGAGGAACGCTTGAGCCCAAGAGTTTGAGACCAGCCTGGGCAACATAGCGGGGGACCACATCTCTATTAAAAAATAAATACATAAATAAAATTTTAAACCTTAACATACTAAGTTAAACACGTGGATTTTAAACTCAAATTTTTATGGAGGCAGTTTTGGTACCAGTATCAAATAAAAACAGAGAAAACTCAAATGGTAAAATTAAAATTGCATTATGAGGCAAAGGCAGCCCTAAAAGGCATATTATATGCTCTCTTTGTTTTACTATTTGGAAAACTTTAAAAGAATTGAGTCAATCACTTCTATTTATTTTATATTTAATTTAATTTAATTTATTTTTTTTTGAGACAGAATCTCGCTCTGTTGCTTAGGCTGGAGTGCAGTGGCATGATCTCGGCTCACTGCAAGCTCTGCCTCCTGAGTAGCTGGGACTACAGGCGCATGCCACCACGCCCGGCTGATTTTTTGTATTTTTAGTAGAGACGGGATTTCATCATGTTAGGTAGGGTGGTCTTAATCTCCTGACCTCGTGATCTGCCTGCCTTAGCCTCCCAAAGTGCTGGGATTATAGGCATGAGCCACTGTGCCCAGCCCCAATTTTATTTTTTTTGAGACAGAGTCTTGCTCTGTCGCCCAGGCTGGAGTGCAGTGGCGTGATCTCAGCCCACTGCAACCTCAGCCTCCCATGTTCAAGCAATTCTCATGCCTCAGCCCCCCGAGTAGCTGGGACTACAGGCACCTGACACCCATGTGCCCGGCTAATTTTTGTATTTTTAGTAGAGATAGGGTTTCACCATGTTGGCCAGGCTGATCTTGAACTCCTGACCTCAGGTATCGCCCGCCTCAGCCTCC
>NW_012112697.1:4317557-4321353 GCF_000951035.1 Colobus angolensis palliatus
AACCTCCCAGGCTCAGGCAATCCTCCCACCTCAGCCTCCCAGAGTAGCTGAACTACCGGCATCCACCACCACACCCAGCTAATTTTTGTATTTTTAGTAGAGATAGGGTTTCACCATGTTGGCCAGGCTGATCTTGAACTCCTGACCTCAGGTATCGCCCGCCTCAGCCTCCCACAGTGCTGGGATTACGGGTGTGAGCCACCATGCTCGGCCTACTTTTAGAAGTTTAAATGGACTCGACCGTGAATGCAAATCTAAAATCCAGAGCTTCTCCTGGTTGCCATTTTTTTAGATTATGGTATTGCTTATACCTTTGAAATACTACTTTTATGCTAACTTTCTTTTAAATATTTAAAAATGTATGCTTTCTCTTATCCATTAGACGTCTTTCTATTATTTAAACAGAAACCTATCCCGAATTTTACATTTTAACTCTGTTATTTTGAAACTGTTTCATCTAGATACGTGGCTCTGACATCTTTGTTGAAGACTGTACAGACAGATCATAATGCAGTACAGAGGCACAGAAGCACAATTGTGGACTGTCTTAAAGATTTGGATGTCTCAATAAAACGGTAACAAACTGAGAGCCTTTCTCAGTCTAGTGTTTTTGGTAAACTGAGTGACAGATTATTGATAGTTCTGTGCCCCTGCCATGTGATACTTTGTAATAGTTTTTGGAGCAAGAGTGTTGACATTTGTGTATTTAGTCATTGTGTTCATAGATGGACTCTGCTGAGTGAATCCTTTTTTAGAAAGGATTGGCAGGGAGAAGTTTAGGTTATTAAGGAGGCCAATAAGAATACTTAAGTGCACACTGAAGTTGTCCTTGGCTCTTTGATAAATATAACAGGCACAGAGAATCTTGGCAAAAGTTTACCTAAGGGAGGTACTGTGCTTTGTGTGTTGGAGGATGAAAGTACGGAGTGATCCATCGGCTAAGTGTCTTATCACAATGCTGACACTCAAACTGCTGACAGCACACGTTTTTCACAGTACTTACCCCCAGGATCCTGAAGGCAGCGTGTTTCTTAGAACTGTGTATCCTGAAATGACTGTTAGGCAGCAGATAGCACTCTCAAAAAACATAAATCCCTTCCCTCAGTGGAGTAATTCTACTGGATCTCTTCTTAGAACTCTAGGTGTTTGTAGAACCTAGCTAAAGTTGGCCTCTGAACTTTTGGTTGTATGTTCAAATCTAGAACAAAGTATATTTAAAGTGATCTCTGAAACCATTCAGTCAGCAAACATTCATTGATGCTGAGTTCCTTTGATTTGCACAGAACAGGTACAAATAAAAGGTGCTAAGTGCTTGAGCAATCTAAAGATAAGACCTAAACTTGATAACACCAACTTTTATGTAGCATTTTGCAAAAGATTTTTTAAGTACCCTCTCAGTGGGTTCTCAGAGCAAGCCAATGAGAGAGCCTAAACAACTACTTCTGTCCCTGATTAACAGGTTAGTTAAAATTCAGTCCCACAGGGATCAAATGACTTAACCTAAACCTTAATCCTTGTAAGGGGCAGTCCTGGGAATAGATATTAGCTTTCTGACTCTTTTTGTGTTGTTTCTCTCTAGCTCATTACTGGGTTGTGAATTTCAAAAGAAGTGAAACCTGTGTCTCTTTGACAGGATATATAACAGTAAGAGCTTAGACTCTGGAGCCAGACTGCCTCATTTCATATTCTGACTCTATCTTTGATAGACTGGGTCAAATTACTTAAACTTTCAGTGCCTCAATTGCCTCATAAGTAAAATGCAGATAGAAGGGCAACCACTTCATAGGGTTATGCAGGATAAATTGAATTAATATATGTAAATTACATAAGCACCCTATAAGTTATTATATCTAAGGATTGAATTTTTGCTACTTATATGTTAGCTTAGCTAAGATGAAAGTATCCCCTACTTGTTAATTTTTTTTTTTTTTTGGAGACGGAGTCTTGGTCTGTTGCTCAGGCTGGAGTGTGGTGGCGCGAACTTGGCTCATGGCAACTTCTGTCTTCTGAGTTCAAGCGATTCTCCTGTCTCAGCCTCTTAAGTACCTGGAATTATAGGCGCCTGCCACCACGCCCAGCTAATTTTTATATTTTTGGTAGAGACGGGGTTTTGCCATGTTGGCCAGGTTGGTCTTGAACTCCTGACCTCAGATGATCTGCCCGCCTTGGTGTCCCAAAGTGCTGGGATTACAGGCGCAAGCCACTGTGCCCCACCTAAATTGTTACTTTTGAAAGTCAGTGTACATACAGTGTTTATTATTGACCAAGTATGGAAAGATGATAGTAACCTTACAACTTTTACATGTTAAACATTCCTATTTTTCACTTCACTGCCAACTTTGAATAGGCAGTTATAGAAACTCTTATTTGTCCTCATAGCTGGATGCCATTTTTTTTCCTTCTCATGGCCCTCATTTTCCCTTTGAAAAAATTTTTTTTTTGAGACAGAGTCTCGCTCTGTTGCCCAGGCTGGAGTCCCTTGCCTCACTGCAATCTCTGTATTCCGGGTTCAAGCAATTCTCCTACCTCGGACTCCCTAGTAGCTGGGACTATAGGCACCCACCACCATGCCTGGCTAATTTTTGTATTTTTAGTACATAAGTGGTTTCACTGTGTTGGCCATGCTGGTCTCAAGCTCCTGACCTCAGGTGATTTGCCCACCTTGGCCTCCCAAAGTGGTGAGAAAACAGGTGTGAGCCACTGTGCTCGGCCTTGAATTCAGTTTTTAATCTGAATTTCTGCATACCTTTTTATAGAAACTATGTTACATCGTCTTTGGACAGAGTAGGGTGTAATAAAAGGAGAATATGGTGACTTCTCATGTCACATTTTTAAGGAATGAGACATTCCTTAAAAATGTCTTATTATTATTATTGGGTAATACATTTGCCCCTCTTTTTGAGACTCTTAGGTATTCTAACTTCCACATTTGTAGAACAGCCTGTTGAACCCAAACTGCATGTTTGGACTTTAGTGGTATATCTCATAGGGACTTTTGAGGAAAAATATTGCATGAAGATTCAAAATATCAAAACTAACTTTGATTACATAAAAATACATCTCCTTGGTTATTTTGTGTGCAAAGATTGGGATCACAAGATTGTGCAAGGACGTTAGCACATCTGGCAGTGCTTGGTGTTCACGGAGTGCATATTGTTTCATTTCCACTATAAATTTCGTAACTGTTTTTAATTTTTCCCTTCTGCAAGGCGTGCAATGGAATTGAGTTTTGCCCTGGTAAATGGGAATAATATCCGAGGCATGATGAAAGAATTACTTTATTTTCTGGATTCGTGTGAGCCAGAATTTAAAGCAGACTGTGCATCTGGAATCTTTCTTGCTGCAGAAAAGTAAGATTTAATTTTTACCTTTATTGGTAAAGTCTGCTTGGAACTTTTGGAAGTGTCTTTAAAACATGGGGAGGGGGCTGGGTGCGGTGGCACACACCTGCAGTCAGCAGTTTGGGAGGCCGAGGCAGGCGGATCACGAAGTCAGGAGTTTGAGACCAGCCTGGCCACCATGGTGAAATGCTGTCTCCATTAAAAATACAAACATTTGTTGGGCCTGGTGGCCTGTGCCTGTAGTCCCAGCTTCCCGGGAGGCTGAGGCAAGAGAATCACTTGAACCTGGGAGGCAGAGGTTGCAGTGAGCCGAGATTGCGCCACTGCACTCCACTGGGCAACAGAGCAAGACTCGTCTCAAAAAAAAAAAAAAAGGTGTCACATCCCACAATTTGAGGGCTCAGTCCCACAAGACTGCCGCCCCCCCAACTTCAGATGCCACTCCCAAGCTCAGG
>NW_012112697.1:4321968-4323820 GCF_000951035.1 Colobus angolensis palliatus
TCATTTTCTCTGAAACTGAAAACAAATCTCATTTCTCAGCTTAGCAACTCTTACTGCGATCTTATGGGAAAGATCTGAGTTTGACTACATACTCTTTTTTTTTTTTTTTTTTTTTTTTTAGTTTTAGAAATGGGGTCTTGCCCTGTCAGCCATGCTGGAGGGCAGTGGGCCAGTCATAGCTTACTGCAGCCTGGACTGCTGGGCTTAAGCCATCCTTCTACCTCAGCCTCCTGAGTAGCTGGGACTAGAGGCGCAAATCATCATGTGCTACTAATTTTTTAATTTTTATTTTGTAGAGATGGGGTCTTGCTGTGTTGCCCAGGTTTGTCTGGAACTCCTAGCCTCAAGCACTCCTTCCTCTTTGGCCTCCCAAAGTACTGGGATTATAGGCATGAGCCACTGAAGTCAGTTGACTGTATACCATTTTATCACTCTCTGAAATGGCATTTGTTGCTAGATTTGAAGTTGAAATGTTTCCAGATATGTTCACTTATCCAGGGAACCTAGAAAAGACTGTAGGACAGGATTTTCTTTTCTTTCTTTCTTTCTTTTTTTCTACAGTGAGCCGGCTCACTGTAGCCTCAACCTCCCAGGCTCAGGCAATCCTCCCACCTCAGCCTCCCAGAGTAGCTGAACTACCGGCATCCACCACCACACCCAGCTAATTTTTGTATTTTTTGGTGACACAGAGTTTCACCATGTTGTCCAGGCTGGTCTCGAACTCCTGAGCTCAAACGATCTCCCACCTCAGCCTCCCAAAATGCTGGGATCACAGGTGTGAGTCAACCTGCTTGGGCAGGATTTTCTAGTCACTGAAAACAGTGTATTTTGCTGGTTCCAATTGTCTCTTTCCATTGTTTTTTTCAGGTATGCACCTTCCAAACGATGGCATATAGACACAATTATGCGTGTTTTGACAACGGTAAGTACTTTTTTCAGACAGCACATAAAGAGTGCTGGGGATATACTAATAAATGTGGCATACAAATCCTTTGTTATCGTGAGGTTAATGTTCTAGTCAGGGAGGTAAGAAATTCACAAGTAAATAGGTAACATTAATGTCAGTTAAGAATAAATGCTGTGAAGAAAAACCTAAAGCAGCGTGGAGGAATATAATGATGGCAGGATAAGGTGGGATATAGGGCAACTGGCCAAGTGTTTTAGATTAGAGTAGTCAGGGAGGTCTCTCAGAGGAGATAACGACATAACATTTGAGTAGAGACCTTAGAGACATGAGGTACGAGCCATGCAGAGATCTTGAGGAATAGTGTACCATACAGAGGGAACACTAAGTGCAAAGACCGGAGGTAGGAGCAAGCATGGCTTGCTTGGAGAGCAACAGAAAGGCAAGTAAAGCCGTAAAGTGAGAGAGGCAGAGAATGGTAGGTTGGATGTCAGAGACATAAGCAGGGGCCAGACTATGTAGGCCTCATGGGAGCTTGCATTTTATTTTGAATATGTTAGGAAGCCATTGTAGGGTTTTGAATGGCTAAAGTTACTCAGGATTTGAAATCCTGTTTTGGATGGGATCCTTTCTTTGGCATTCTTGCAGAAATTTGGGGTTTCTGTGTTTATTATTCAATTAGTAGGCAAGGATTAGGTATTTAAGAGTAAAAATGCAAGTGCAGTGACATGTAAGAAAAAACCATTTCCATCTAATTCATTAGAAGTAGATACTGTAAAGGAAAAGTCACAAATTTAACCATATTAAAATTAAAAACTGGAATAACAAAAAGGGAACAGTCTACAGATTTCAAAGGCAAATTAGGCCGGGCGCGGTGGCTCAAGCCTGTAATCCCAGCACTTTGGGAGGCCGAGATGGGTGGATCACGAGGTCAGGAGATCGAGACCA
>NW_012112697.1:4324485-4329472 GCF_000951035.1 Colobus angolensis palliatus
ATAATTTTTAATCTAATTCCCAGTATTAGAAAATAGAGAAACAGGCAGTACTCTTCACTTTATGGGAGTGTGGGATGATGCCATCTTTTTACTGTGCAGTTTGGTAGTATGTAGGAAAAACCTTAAATTGTACCCTTTAATTAATTCAATTTTTAGGACTTTAGCATGAAAAAATAATAGTACAAGTACACAAACGTGTGTATGTAAAAGTATTCATCCTAATCTTGTTTATAGTAGGAGAAAACCAGAAACAACTAGTAGTTCCCAAATGGGGATTAAGTAAATTATGAAACATCTGTAGGGAGAGAATGATATCATTGAAGTTATGACTTACGTGTTTGTTGACATATGAAATTATGACATATGTATTTGTTGCTGTGGAATTCTCTCTGGGGTGTACTCATGTTTTAGTTTACTTACAATGAATTAACTTGGTAAAAGGTTAAAACTTAATAAATTTGATTAACAAGGGGAAAAATTATAATCTAACAAAATGTAATGAACATAATGATGAATCAGGACATATTTTCCTAGTTTTCACGAAGCTTAAAAGAAGGGAGAAATGGGCACTCCTGAAGGAAAGTGTTTGTAAGAATTCAAAACCTTTTTTTATATGCGCCTGATTTTATTTTTCTAATTGACTTGTGTTCTCTTATTATGATCATGTGATTTGTTTTCTTTAGTCTGTTATGTGCTGGGTTACACTGATATTTGAATGCCTAACCAGCCTTACATACCCAGGATACATGGTCAGGGGTTTTTTTTTTTTTTTTTTGAGGCAGAGTCTTACTCCGTCACCCAGGCTGGAGTGCAGTGGCCGGATCTCGGCTCACTGCAAACTCCGCCTCCCGGGTTCACGCCATTCTCCTGCCTCAGCCTCCCGAGTAGCTGGGACTACAGGCGCCCGCCACCTCGCCCGGCTAGTTTTTTTTTTTTTGTATTTTTTAGTAGAGACAGGGTTTCACTGTGTTAGCCAGGATGGTGTCGATCTCCTGACCTTGTGATCAGCCCGTGTCGGCCTCCCAAAGTGCTGGGATTACAGGCTTGAGCCACCGTGCCCGGCCTATTTTTTTTTTTTATATATTTGTTGGGTTTGATTTGCTAATATTTTGTTATTTTTATATCTATATTCATCAGAGAGATTGGCCTATAGTTTTCTCTTATAAAGTTGTTTTTGACTCATGTGTTATTTAGAAGTATGTTCTTTTAATCTCCAAATATTTTGGGATTTTTTTGCAGCTGTCTTTGTGTTGCAGATTTCTAGTTTAATTCTGTGTGGTCTAAGAACATACTTTGTATGATTTACGTTCTTTGAAATTTGTTAAGATATTTTTTATGACCCAGAAGGTGATCTTTCTTGGTTCAGTGTTAAGTTTGAGAAAAATGTGTATTCTGCTGCTGTTGAATGAAGCAGTCTTATTATACATGCCCATTAGATCACCCTGATGCTTCTTGTATTTAATGCACTCTGCTTTAGGGAAGGATGTAAATAAGCTATACTGCAAATTACCTGCTTTTTAGCTTCTCACCTTTCCTTTTGACCATTTTCCCAAAATTCTTCCTGTTTGTGTTTCTTAACCATAGTGGCCTGATAAAACCCTGATCACCTGGCTGTTTTTTTTTTGTTTTTTTCCTTTCCAAAATACACATGGTTAGGACTAGTCTCAGTCTTATAAATTAAATCTATTGTTCTATTTAGGAATGGGAGATTGACCAAGGTTGGGTGATAAAGTTTTAAACCTTTACATCATCATCATCATCATCATCATCATTATTATTATTATTATTAGTAGTAGTAGTAGTAGTAGTAGTAGTGATGGAGTCTTGCTGTGTGGCCCAGGCTTGTGTCAAACTCCTGGCCTCAAGCAGTCCTCTTGCTTCAGCCTCCCAAAGTGCTGGGATTACAGGTGTGAGCCACTGTGCCCAGCCTTACTTTTAATTTGGACAAAGAGAAAATTTTAAAAAATAAAATTTAAAAATTTAACATATTTAAGTAAGACTTTGAAGTTTGAGCTGTTATGAACCTGAGAATTGGAACCAAATTTATCTTTGAGGGTGTTTTGTAGAATTCTTCTTTTAAAAACAACAATAATAGCTGGGCGCAGTGGCACACGCCTGTAATCCCAGCACTTTGGGAGGCCAAGGCAGGTGGATCATCTGAGGTCAGGAGTTCGAGACCAGCCTGACCAACATGGTGAAACCCCATCTCTACTAAAAATAGAAAAATTAGCCAGGCGTGGTGGTATGTGCCTGTAGTCCCAGCTGTTTGGGAGGCTGAGGCATGAGAATCACTTGAACCTGGGAGGTGGAGGTTGCAGTGAGCCAGGATCGCGCTATTGTACTCCAGCCTGGGTGACAGAGCAAGACTCTGTCTCAAAAAAAGAAAGAAAGAAAGAAAGAAAGAAAAAAGAAACAGTAATAATAATAGCTAACACTTGTTATCACTGCTGTGTGTTTCTAGGGGTAATTGTCTGCATTTCCTTTTAGGCAGGAAGTTATGTTCGTGATGATGCAGTCCCCAATTTAATCCAGTTAATAACTAATAGTGTGGAGATGCATGCCTATACTGTCCAGCGCCTGTACAAAGCAATTCTTGGTGATTATTCTCAAGTAAGTACTTCATTCAGCTATTTTAGCTAAGAGGTAATTTTACTCTCAAATTTTCTGGTATATTTTTCTTCTTTTTTTTCCCCCTCTCCCCTTTGATATGTCTTTATTTCTAATACTCTAGATATGCACAGTTTTGATCTTTATTATGAGATGACCTATGATTTGCATTAAGTAACTTTGGAAAAATTGAAGTCCTTAAGAAATGTTGACTTTTCTTTTCACAGCAACCTTTGGTACAAGTGGCTGCATGGTGTATAGGTGAATATGGTGATCTTCTTGTATCTGGCCAGTGTGAAGAGGAAGAGCCTATTCAGGTACTTCTTGTCACTCTTGGTTAAGTGGGGGAAAATAGTGGTTTTGGTTATAGGAGAGTAGTGTTTAATGGGGAGTTGAGGTTGATTCCTTGAAAACTTTTTAGGCCAGGTGTGGTGGCTCATGCCCATAATCCCAGCACTTTGGGAGGCTGAGGTGGAAGCATTGCTTGAGCCCAGGAGTTTGAGACCAGCCTGGGCAACGTGGTGAAACTCTGTCTCTACAAAAGACACAAATATTAGCCAGGTGTGATGGTATCTAGTCCCAGCTACTCAGGAGTGAGACCCTGTCTCAAAATATTTTAAAAAATACCCAGCTTTTCAAAGAATCGAACTAGAATTATATGGGAAAACCTGCCATTTTTTGAGATGGAACTTATTGAGCCATTGTGAGTTTTTTTTTTTTTTTTTTTAAAGACAGAGTCTCACTCTGTCACCCAAGCTGGAGTTCCATGGCAGGATCACAACTCACTGCAGCCTTAATCTCCTGGGTTTCAAGCGATGTTTCTCACCTCAGCCTCCTGAGTAGCTGGGACTATAGGCATTCACCACCATGCCTGGCTAATTCTACTTTTTGTAGAGACAGGATTTCACCATGTTGCCCAGGCTGGTCTTGAACTCCTAGACTCAAGCAGTCTGCCTGCCTTGGCCTCTCAAGTGTTGAGATTAACAGACGTGAGCTACTTTGCCTGGCCCCATTGTAAGATTTTAAAACCACTTTAGGTCCAACTCCCTGTCCTAGTGGACTGAATTGTTGTTTCTCTTACCTTCTGGCTGATAAACAAGAAGAAATGAGACATGTGTCTATGTTCTTATTTGCACATTAAAGGACTGGCTTTAAAAGGGAAAATTGTGGCAACAACACTTGAACTCTGTATGTTTTTCTTTTCTTCTTCTGTTTCTGCCACTTGAAAGTTCTAATATTGCTTCTTAGCCCCAATGGTCATTTTTCACTCTTTTTACCCCCACCTACTCTGTTAATAGAACAGCTTGGACAGTTACTCTGGTAAAGCACAGGTTGAGTTAGAGGCTTTTGTAATGGTAGGATTGTCTTTCTGGCTGCATCCCCTGACTTGATACCAGATTCATATGCTTAATCATGCTACTCATTCTTCATCGTCTTCTTTTTCCTCCTCCTCCACAGGTAACAGAGGATGAAGTATTGGATATTTTAGAAAGTGTCCTAATCTCTAATATGTCCACCTCTGTGACACGAGGTTATGCCCTCACTGCCATTATGAAGCTTTCTACTCGATTCACTTGTACTGTAAAGTGAGTATTGAAGAAACATAGGGTGAACAGGTTTTGTAATTAAAAAAAAACAACAAAAAAAACTTGATATCATGGAAAATTTCAAGCATAGACAAAAGTAGAGGGAATAATAACACAAATTTGCGTTACTTATTTCTCTTTTTTTTTTGGAGACGGAGTCTCGCTCTGTCGCCCAGGCTGGAGTGCAGTGGCCCAGTGGCCGGATCTCAGCTCGCTGCAAGCTCCGCCTCCCGGGTTTATGCCATTCTCCTGCCTCAGCCTCCCAAGTAGCTGGGACTACAGGTGTACGCTGCCACACCCTGCTAATTTCTGTTTTTTTTTTTTTTTGGTAGAGATGGGGTTTCACTATTTTGTCCAGGCTGGTCTTGAACTCCTGGACTCAGGCGATCCGCCTGCCTCAGCCTCCCAAAGTGCTAGGATTACAAGCGTCAGCCACCACACCTGGCCTATGGTGCTGTTTTAATAAAGGGAATAGAAAAGTTACAACATCTGAATTGCTGCTCTATGCAGAATTTTGAGGAAGTACCTTATGATTTTAGTAGTATGGCTATTCTTTCTCTTCTTTCCACTCTGAATTTAAGGAAACAAATTTTTAGTTCTAATGTCATTGTCTTGGTCTGTAAACGGTTCCTTTTTTTCTTTGTTCTTTATCCTCTCCTGCCCTGACTGAATGATCATTTTCTCTGAAACTGAAAACAAATCTCATTTCTCAGCTTAGCAACTCTTACTGCGATCTTATGGGAAAGATCTGAGTTTGACTACATACTCTCTTTTTTTTTTTTTTTTTTTTTTTA
>NW_012112697.1:4330352-4341492 GCF_000951035.1 Colobus angolensis palliatus
AAAAAAAAAAAAAAAAATGGTATTGAATTACTTTTAAAATTCTGAACTGGAAGAATGTGGGGTCAACATTTTGATGCTCTGACCCTTTTATAGATTAAAAATTATTTAAAAATTATCAAAGAAGAGAATGAACAGTACAAATTTTTTTTGTGGCAAAGTAATAGTTGGTACTTTTGTCTAGCAAAGTTTAGGGAGTGGCATATATATATGTTTTTTCCACACCATCATTGCTGCAGAAGGGGGGTGGCATGTTTAACAGACAAAAATCTAGTGTTGCAATGAGAATAGTATCATGTGAATGTCAGAGAAATGGATGAAAATGAAGTGTTTTGTTTTTGAAAAATTATATAAATTAAGAAAAGATGAGTATTTCAGTATTATAACCAGAAAATTCTGGCTTATTAAACATCTCTGCTTATTTGTGAATTTTCTTTTGGGTATTTGATTTTGTTTGTCATTTTATCCTATAGCCGAATTAAGAAAGTGGTTTCCATCTATGGAAGCAGCATTGATGTGGAACTCCAGCAGAGGGCAGTAGAATATAATGCACTTTTCAAGAAATATGACCACATGAGGTGAGCGAAAGAAACTAAGCAATGCGTGTATATCTTAGCATCCTGACTAAATTGTCATGGTAATCCATAAAGAAGATTCATTCCTTCTGCTTTATTAATTGGTCCTCATATCCCTATTTAGTTCTAATTGCTTGACTGCTTTTGTTTTGTCCATTTTCTGTTCTGCCTAGTCTCTAAAGAAATAAATTAACTCCCTTCTTTCATTCCACCTCCAACCCTTACATTTTTTTTGGTATGGAAAGTTTGCTTTATTTTCTATTTTATTTAGTGAAGAAGTGGGAGGCCGGGTGTGGTGGCTCACGCCTGTAATTCCAGCACTTTGGGAGGCCAACGTGGGCAGATCATGAGGTCAAGAGATTGAGACTGTCCTAGCCAACATGGTGAAACCGCATCTCTACTAAAAATACAAAAAAATTAGTTGGGCGTGGTGGCGCACGCCTGTAGTCCCAGCTACTCGGGAGGCTGAGGCAGCAGAATCATTTGAACCTGGGAAGTGGATGTTGCAGTGAGCCAAGATCATGCCACTGTACTCCAACCTGACGACAGAGTGAGACTCTGTCTCAAAAAAAAAGAAGTAGGAGTTGTATTTTTTTAAGACAAATAATCTCATTCAAATTCCATTACTGTTAACATTTTAGTGTTTGTCATCTTGTTTTCTTCTATTATGTAGTATCTTCTTGACTGTTAATACCTATGGATTTACCTTTCTTTCATCTCAATCTCCCTACCACTGAAATATATGCTTTGGGATTTAGCTGGACAGTCTTTTTATTCAAGATTTTTTTGTCTGCCCTTAATCCAGCCAGGAATTTAGGTCATGTATTCTTGTAATCTACCTTCTATTTTAGTGTGTGTGTTGGATGGGGAGGGGAGATGGATCTCCATGCCTGGGCTCAACATAGTTAATGGTGATTATTTTAGGTAGGGAATCTAGGTTAACTGCCTAGAATTTAACCACTTCAGATTCTTCTAGGTCTGCCCTACTTGAGAGAATGCCTGTCATGGAAAAAGTGACCACAAATGGCCCTACTGAGATTGTGCAGACAAATGGAGAGACAGAACCAGCTCCGCTAGAGACCAAACCGCCACCCTCTGGGCCACAGCCCACCAGCCAGGTAGCCAGCCTTTCACTTGCTCATCTGGGGCTTCTTACGATTTTATAGTCCCTTATAGCTTGTCTCTTAGCTGAGTCCTTTTAATGTTCCTAGGTTCGTTGATGATTTCCTTCCTTATTTTTACATATTGAAAGAGCTTTGCTTTAGATGTAAACTAGACAAATAATAATGAATTGAGGTGTTGTTACCTTGTTTAGGCCAATGATTTATTGGATTTGTTGGGAGGAAATGACATAACACCTGTTATTCCAACTGCACCTACAAGCAAACCATCTTCTGCTGGTGGAGAACTTCTTGATTTGCTGGGAGACATCAACCTTACAGGTGAGGCCAGTCTGGAGCTATTTAATACCTGGGAAAAGATAGAGGCCTTGGGGAAAAACTAAACTGAACCCAGACTTTCCAGCATGTGAATTATTTGAAGATGGGAGAGGCTAAATGAGAAGCAAGAGTCAAATCTTCACAATATCCGGGTTATACGTTGTCATGCTAATGCTCTTAAGATAATTTATAGGGATTTCTTAAAGGCAAACTTCTAATTTTGGGTGAATAAATTATTCATAGTTTTTTAAGATAGAAACTACTTTCCTTGGCCGGGCACAGTGGCTCACGCCTGTAATCCCAGCACTTCGGGAGGCCGAGGCAGGCAGATCACCTGAGGTCAGGAGTTCCAGACCCGCCTGGCCAACATGGTGAAAGCTCTCTCTATTAAAAATACAACAGTTAGCCGGGTGAGTTGGTGCATACCTATAATCCCAGCTACTCAGGAGGTTGAGGCAGGAGAATCGCTTGAACCTGAGAGATGGAGGTTGCAGTGAGCCGAGATTGTACCACTGTTTACTGCAGCCTAGGTGACAGAGCAAGACTCTGTCTCCAAAAAAAAAACTACTTTCCCTTTCAAGCTCAAAAAATATATCCTGTATCACCTTTGCTTTTAGTGTCCGCAGACATGACTTCTTCTTGGTTCCTTCCCACTCATGGTTAGTTTTCAGTAGCTGTGACCATTTGTGGAGAGATGTTAACCTACTGCCTACCTTTTATCTTACTTCCCTTCCACACTTTCTGTAATTAAAGCAACTGAAGGAGCAATCACTCATAATATTCAAACATAACTTTTCATTTGGGAATATTTTTTCTTTTGTTCGTATATAACATTCATTTGTAATCGACATGTTCAGCAATATGATAAACCCAAGTCCAATACAACTTTTTTTTTTTTTTTTTGAGATGGAGTGTTGCTCTGTTGCGCAGGCTGGAGTGCAGTGGCACAGTCTTGGCTCACTGCAACCTCCACCTCCTGGGTTCAAGCGATTCTCCTGCCTCAGCCTCCTGAGTAGCTGGGATCACAGGTGTGCACCACTGTGCCCTCCCTAATTTTCGTATTTTTAGTAGCAATGGGGTTTCTCCATCTTGGTCAGGCTATTCCCGAACTCCTGACGTCATGATCCACCTGCCTCGGCCTCCCAGAGTGCTGGGATTGCAGACGTGAGCCACTTTGCTCGGCCTTTTTTTTTTTTTTGAGACAGTCTCACTCTATCACCTAGACTGAAGTGCAGTGGCGTGATCTCAGCTCGCTGCAACCTCTGCCACCCGGGTTCAAGCAGTTCTCCTGCCTTAGCCTCCTGAATAGCTGGGATTACAGGTACCTGCTACTGCGCCTGGCTAATTTTTGTAGTTTTAGTAGAGACAGGGTTTCACCATCTAGGCCAGGGTGGTCCCGACCTCGTGGTCCACCCGCCTTAGCCTCCCAAAGTGCTGGGATTACAGGTGTGAGCCACCGTGCCCAGCCCACAACTTCTGTCCTAAATAGCAGTGTAAAGTATAGCTGAAAGGTTAAAGTGTCTTTTTTTTGGAGACATAGTCTTACTCTGTCAGCAAGGCTGGAGTGCAGTGCAGTGGCACGATCTCGGCTCACTTCAAACTCTGCCTCCCGGGTTCAAGCAAACCTCCTTCCTCAGCCTCCCGAGTAGCTGGGATTATAGGTGAATGCCACCATGCCCGGCTACTTTTTTGTATTTTTAGTAGAGACGGGGTTTTGCCGTCTTCTTTAAAAGGATAATGGAGAGTTAAAGCATACCTGACCTTGAGTAAAAAATAGACATAGGATAACAAGTTGGATGGTTAGCTAAGCTCATTCCCACAGGCTGATTTTTTTTTTGGAGACGGAGTCTTGGTCTGTCGCCCAGGCTGGAGTGCAGTGGCCAGATCTCAGCTCACTGCAAGCTCCGCCTCCTGGGTTTACGCCATTCTCCTGCCTCAGCCTCCCGAGTAGCTGGGATTACAGGCGCCCGCCACCTCGCCCAGCTAGTTTTTTGTATTTTTTTTAGTAGAAATAGGGTTTCACCGTGTTAGCCAGGATGGTCTCGATCTCCTGACCTCATGATCCACCCGTCTTGGCCTCCCAAAGTCCTGGGATTACAGGCTTGAGCCACCGCGCCCGGCCCTGATTTTTTTTTTTTTTTCCCTAATACAGTGGAGTCAGAGAGTATAGGATTTATATCTATGTCTTAACAAAATTTCAAAATGTAACTTGTCATGTACTTATGAATCATTTATAAATGGTCAATTTCAAATCCTCAAATGCCAAAACTATACTGGATAACTGGCAAAGAAAAAACAACCCCATAGTTAAACCATAGCATATACTTCACCAAACATGTTAGTATTTCCATGTTAGTATATAGCCTTCATAATTATAATTTTAGGTGACTAATACTTTATCAACAAGCTAGCACTATTGTTTACTCAGTTCCTTAGTATTGGGTAGTTTGGTTTTTTTTTTTTTGTTTGTTTAAAAACAGAGCCTTGCTCTGTTGCCCAGGCTGGAGTACAGCAGCACAATCTCAGCTCACTGCAGTCTCTGCCTCCCGGGTTCAAGTGATTCTCCTGCCTCAGCCTCCCGAGTAGCTGGGATTTATAGACATGTGCCACCATGCCCAGCTAATTTTTGTATATTTTTAAGTAGAGATGGCGTTTCACCATGTTGTCCAGGCTAGTCTTGAACTCGTGACCTCAAATGATCCGCCTGCATTGGCCTTCCAAAGTGCTGGGATTACAGGCATGACTCACCGTGCCTGACCAGTATGGGGTATTTTGTTTCTAGATTTTTCTTACCTAGTGGCCTCAACAAATATTACATCAATTTGTTCTTATTTTAGATTAATTTTGTAGACTAAGTAACTTAGTCCTTCTGAATCTGGTTAAAATTAGGATGATTAATACTTACTGCATAAGGTATTTGTCAGGCCCATTGACCTATTCAGTGCATGATACATAGTAGTCACTTGGTAGATATTATTTACCTTTTCCTCAATTTATATGTTTAACTGCACAATCATAAGCATTGTATATTATTATTTTTAAAAGCCCTATTGGGTGAAAATTTGGTCTTATTATATTTTATTTTTATTATTATTTTTAAAATTTTGTAGCCCTCTGCCGGACTTGACCAGCAGGGAGGGGCCCTATTATTTTTTGATCACAGGGAATGTTTAATATTTATTCACATATTTGTATTATAGATGAGGTTCCTTTCTGAACATTCTCCTTGTATCCTTAACTCATTTATTGTGAAGTCTTTTTGTTCCTACTTTCTTGTTTTCCTAGTGTTATATGCTAAAGCAAAATGATAAAATATTAAAAAGTCTGGGTTTTCTTTCCTTATTCATAATGTGTTTTAAAGATGTTTTTCCACTTTTTACATTAAATTTTAAAATTTTGAATTCTAGATCTCTTAATTTATCATTACAGTTTTACCCCATTATATAGAAATTTAAGTCAGTAGAAACTCAGAAGTAGATTTAGCATGTGTTTTTAAAGGATTTGGAGCAGTAAGTTTCTGCTCTTCTCCCGAACTACCTTGCTATACTTTTACAGGACCAAAAAAAGTGAAAATTTGAGGTAGTTGGGGACCTATATGCTGCCTGTATATCTTGAGTAGCCTCTGATTTTCCATGAGAATACATTTCTAAAATAGTTTTGAAAATGGGAATTGGGGAAAATTTTGTCGATTAGATTTTTTAGACTAGGAGAACCATAGGAGTTTTTGTTTGTCTACTTCATTGGTAATCTGCTGGACTGCACAAATGGTGTTTGCATTTATTTCAGCTTCTTGTGCTTGCTTAGCCATCTGTATTTCTGTTTTCTTTGCTAATTTTTAGTATGTCATTTACTTTGTTTTTGAGACAGTGTCTTGCTCTGTCACCCAGGCTGGAGTGCAATGGCGCGATCTCTGCTCACTGCACCCTTCACCTCCCAGGTTCAAGCCATTCTCCTGCCTCAGCCTCCCGAGTGGCTGGGACTACACGTGCGTGCCACCACACCTGGCTAATTTTTGTATTTTTAGTAGAGATGCTATGTTGGCCTGACCTCAGGCCAACTCCAGGAGGTCAAACTCCTGACCTCAGGTGATCCACCTGCCTCGGCCAAAGTGCTGGGATTACAGGCATGAGCCACCACACCCAGCCTGTCATTTACTTTTCTAGTGTTCTTTAGTATCTTTTTTTCTCCTCATTCTTGCTGTCAGTTTCTTAAAAAAAAAAAAGATGATATTCTAGCCTTCCTTTATTTCATTGTGTTAATGCTTTTGTAAATGGCATATTTTCAGTTAATTTCACAAGTAGTTTGAAATCTATTTAAATATAAAATACATTCTCTTACTTTTGCTGTATTTTCTTACGCTGCTTCTTCGAATCTTGATTTCCCCCATGTTCTATGAATTATCTTCTATTGTGTGATTGTCAAGTTGTTCTTACTTGGAAAGATTTAATAAGAATGGTAATCTATTTCTTTTTCCCACCCCACTTTATACCACCCCTCACAGGGTGTGTGTGTATGTGTGTGTGTGTGTTAAAATTTGTTATACAGCATTTAACATCTACAAAATTTAATGAGTGTTTTGATCTACCTAGTTTGTAAAATAAAATATTAAGAGGGTTGATGTTCGTTGTGTATTTCCCTCTCATCCCATTTCTTTTTGATTCCAGAGGTAACTACTGTCTATCCTAAAGTAATGTTTAACATTGGTGTTTGCCATTCCTGTGCATTTCTTGATATAGTATATAGTATTGTTTTGCCAGTTTTTACCTTTTTAGACATGGTATCCAACTGAATGTGTTCTTTTCTGCACCTGTTTTTGCTAAACGTTGTAATTGTGAGAATGAGTTATCAATAATCCATGTTGTGTATTTCTAGGGAACTCACTTTTTACTGTTGTACATGTGTAGTATTTTAGTATATCAATATATCAGTTTACTTATTCATTATCAAGATGACATTTTGGTTGTTTCCAGTATTTCACCATTAGAAGTGTTCCTGCTATGAATGCTTTTGGATGTATCTCCTAGTGAACACATGCAAGAATTAATTAAAAGCATTCCTAAGAAGGGGTAATGGGTTTTCAACTGGGGAAGATTGTGCCCTCCAGAGGTTGGCAGTGTCAAGATATTTTTGGTTGTTACAACTGGGAGGATGCTACTGTCCAATGCGTAAAAGCCCAGGGGTGCTACTTAATATCCTACAATAAACAAGGCAGCCCCCTACAACAAAGAATTAGGAAGCCTAAAAGCTGTTACCGTCAAGGTTGAGAAACCTCAGTTTAAGGATATACTGATGTTCAACTCTACTGTTGCCAAATTACTCTCTAGATTGGTTGTACCAGTTCACCTTCCTATAGCAGAGCTTAAAATTTCCCATTGTTCCATGTTCTTGCCAACATCTGGAATTATCAGGTATCGAAATTTTCACCATTCTGATAGACAGGAGGTAGTATCTCACTATAATTTTAAATTCCACTTCCATCATTACTGGTAAAATTGAACATCTTTTTGTAAGATTCCCTTTTCATTCAGGTTTCCTCTTTTGTGACTTGTTTTTATATCTTGACACTTTTAAATTGGGTTATCCATTTCTTACTGGTTTATAGAAGACAGTATCGTTTGGATACTTACCCATTCATTACTGTATAGCAAACATTTTGGCACGTCTGTGGGCTCTCTCTCTTTACCTTTTTTTTTTTTTTGGTGACAGGGTCTTGCTGTGTCCCCCAGGCTGGAGTTCAGTGGTGTAAGCACAGCTCACTGCAGCCTCAACTTTCCAGGCTCCAGTGATCTTCCCACTGCAGTCTCCCAAGTAGCTGGGACTACAGGCACACACCACCATGCCCGGCTAATTTTTGTATTTATTTATTTATTTATTTTATAGAGACAGGGTCTTGCCATGTTGCTCAGACTGTACTTTTTCTTACAGTATTTTTTAATAAACAGAAGTTGCTTGTTTTAAAGTACTTGAGTTTTTAGTTCTTTCTCTTTGTGGTCTGTGCTTTTTGCATCTTGTTTCAGGAATCTTTTCCTCAACCTGAGATTGAAGTAATTTTCCCTATAATTTCTTGGTAAGCTTTGTCATGCTGTCTAAGGTTAACTTTCCATTGAAATATTTCCTTTAGGTGCTCCAGCTGCTGCTCCTGCCCCTGCCTCAGTCCCACAGATATCCCAGCCCCCCTTCTTGTTGGATGGGCTTTCATCACAGCCTCTCTTCAATGATATTGCTGCAGGTACGATGACTGTTGTTACCATCATTACATAGAGCACTGAGTAATGAGGTGGTTATTAAGAAAAAGAAGTAATAATTCTGCAAGCATTAGGCTGACTACAATAAGACTTATCTCCCTGTACTTTCTCAGGCATCCCCTCCATCACAGCGTACAGTAAGAATGGCTTGAAGATAGAATTCACCTTTGAACGGTCAAATACCAACCCCAGTGTAACAGTGATAACGATACAGGCCTCCAACAGCACAGAGCTAGATATGACGGACTTTGTTTTCCAAGCTGCAGTACCAAAGGTACTACAATGTCTTCTTTAGATGTTTCCTTTGATTAAAGATTGGCTGATTTTTTTTTTCATGTGTTTGGTAAAGGATATGTTTTAATTTTTACAGACTTAATTCAAACTAACAATAAGTTACCTATGGTTCACGGAAGCATATCATTTTTAGTGAATAATTTTTACTAGGTTACAAGTATTCTGATGGTTAGTATTGTAGGATAAAGAAAAACAATTCTAATAGTAGTGAGAGCAGAATTCTATGAGGTGATCAGTTAATGCTCAGGGCATTGAGGATAGGTTAGGCTTTAGTAATACAGTGTTAAAGACCTAAAAACATAAAATCTGGCATAGGATGAAAGTTAAGTAAGATGAGAGACTTTGTCTATCTGGTATTATCTTCTAGTTAACCAGATCAGAATTGAAATTTTTTGTGTCTTGATACATAAGTGAGAGAAACATTCCTCCTTCATTAACATCCAATTTATTATAGATATAGTAACTGTTTTTGTGAATCAAAGTTTGGTTTACACCAAATTTTAGTTTAAGGATATTTATGTTCATTTTTCTTTTTCTTTTTTTTTTTTTTGAGACGGAGTCTCGCTCTGTCGCCCAGGCTGGAGTGCAGTGGCCGGATCTCAGCTCACTGCAAGCTCCGTCTCCCGGGTTCACGCCATTCTCCTGCCTCAGCCTCCCGAGTAGCTGGGACTACAGGCGCCCGCCATCTCGCCCGGCTAGTTTTTTGTATTTTAGTAGAGACGGGGTTTCACTGTGTTAGCCAGGATGGTCTCGATCTCCTGACCTTGTGATCTGCCCGTCTCGGCCTCCCAAAGTGCTGGGATTACAGGCTTGAGCCACCGCGCCCGGCCTATGTTCATTTTTCAATAGTGAAAAGTCTTGAAGTCGGGTGCAGTGCCTCACGGCTGTAATCCCAGTACTTTGGGAGGCTGAGGCAGGCAGATCACTTGAGATCAGGAGTTCAAGAACCTGGCCAATGTGGTGAAACTCTCGTCTCTACTAAAAGTACAAAAAAAAAATTAGCCGGGCGTGGTGGCGGGTTCCTCTAATCCTAACTACTTGGGAGGCTGATGAAGCAGGAGAATCGCTTGAACCCAGGAGGCTGAGGATGCAGTGAGGTGAGATTATTATGCCACTGCACTCCAGCCTAGGTGACAGAGCGAGACTCCATCTTAAACAAAGAATTCTGAATAAAGAAAAGTTGAGAATGAGGAGTGGGTAGTTTTTCTTAAAAAGATGAGACAGTAAGTATTTTAGGCTGCTATCTGGTCTTTATTGGTACTCAGTTCTGCTCTTATAGTACAGAAACAGCTGTAGATGACATGTCAATGAATGAACATAGTTCTGTTCCAATAAAATGTTATTTGCAAAATCAGATGTTGGGCCATTCTTGGCCAGTGGGCTATAGTTTGCAAGCCACTGGTTTAGACTGCGCTAACCTAATCTTGGCAGTGGCATGTGAAATACGGCATTTAGACATTCTGACAACACACTTTTGGAAACTGAGGATGTTTTATTTGTTTGTGGGTACTGCTGATTTGCACTCTTTTTTTATTTTTTCTCCATCCTCTGACTCTCATGCAAGCTTCTTTGCTTACACTTTGTAGGAGCCAGAATAATTTAGATGTTTAAGAAGCAGTTAGCTGGACAGGGTGGCTCACACCTGTAATCCCAGCAATTTGGGAGGCTGAGGAGGGTGGATGGCTTGAACTCAGGAGTTTGAGACCAGCCTGGGCAACATGGTGAAACCCCGTCTCTACCAAAAATACAAAAAATTAGCCAGGCACAATGATGTGTGCCTGTGGTCCCAGCTACTCAGGAGGCTGAGGTGGCAGAATCACTTGAACCCAGGAGGTGGAAGTTGCAGTGAGCCAAGATCGTGCCACTGCACTTTAGCCTGGGTGATAGAGCGAGACCCTGGGTGATAGAGTGAGACCCTGTCCAGAAAAAAAGAAGGAAAAAAAAAGGGGGAGCAGTCGTGTCAAGTGGTGAAAGACCACTAATGAACTCTAGAGCCATTCTGTTTGGATTTCAATACTAGTTGTATAACATGAAGAAAGTCACTGAACCTCCATGCCTTGGTGTCTTCATTTGCAAAGAGGGTGGTGATAAAGATAGCTACTTCCTAAGGTTGCTTAAAGGAATAAATAAGTGTTTTGAATTAGGCACTGTTTGAAGCACTTTTCATCTGTTCCATGCTCAGTATATTTAGGTGCTGCAACTTAGGTTTTATACTTGTTACTTTAGGCTGCTGCTCCAGACTTATCACCTCTGCTATTAAAACATGACCTTATTTTTGGTAGTACCCTTTATAGTGCAGCATGATAATGTATTTTCAACTTAAAATGTCATATTTTATAGGTTCTACTATGTACTATTTTTGTGTTTTAATGTTTCTGAAATTGGGGTATATTTTAAAATTGATATCGTCATAATTCAATGGGCAGCATGTTTTCTGTCTCAGTGGTACATAAAATAATGTTGTGAATTACAATTGATGGTATCTTACATTTAATGAAATATAGTAGTAATGAATAATATTTTAGCTTATATAATTTAATGTGGCAGTAGAATTATGAATAAGACCCAATATTTTTATATATTTTATATA
>NW_012112697.1:4342137-4352255 GCF_000951035.1 Colobus angolensis palliatus
TGCTAATTTTTGTATTTTTAGTACAGATGGGGTTTCACTGTGTTGGCCAGGCTGGTCTCGAACTCCTGACCTCGTGATCCACCCGCCTTGACCTCCCATAGTGCTGGGATTACAGGCGTGAGCCACCACTCCCGGCCAGGACTTTCATCTCTTATTTCTATAAGTAAGCAAATAAACCCTACCAGCATTCAACAAAGTAATAGTGTTTGGCTTATCTAGGTCTTTTGCTGTATAGGCTGGTTCTGCAAGTCTTTCCTTTCCTTCTGTCATGTGGCGAGGAGGCTCTGACACATTCTAGATTATGCAGGCTTTAAAAAACAAAAGTTCAAGTCTCTGGGTCCCAGTCATCCAATCACACAAAAGCTTAAAAGCTCATAGTTGGTGACCCGTATGTTGGTTTGCTATTTTTGGAAAGCATTTCTTTTGGTTTCTGCCTGTTTTTTAAGCCAAAAGCACCCATATTTTACTTGCATAGTTGAACAGTTACTATTAAGTGAAGTTGCCAGAACAAGAATTGGTCAGCTTCTGAAAAGAGGTAGGCTAAAATTCCTTCTGCCAGAAAGGAGAATGTGGTTTATTGCTATTGGTCATGATCAAGGAACTGAACAGTGGATTTTTACAAATACCACAGTGAGTCAGCTCATGTGCTGTGAATTCCTGATACCTAGAAAACAAGTAGTAGGCAAAACTTAGTAGTAGTGAAATCTGTTACTTGACCCATCATCTGGCTGTCTAAATGTTTTTTGATATCTCGGACCTAGCATTGTGTATTTCTTTTTCTGAAGAGTGCCCTTTGTTCCCCCCTAGACATTCCAGCTGCAGCTTTTGTCTCCTAGCAGCAGCATTGTCCCAGCATTTAACACGGGGACCATCACACAAGTCATTAAAGTTCTGAACCCTCAGAAGGTGAGTAGCACATTTGTAGCCAGTATCTGAGCTGAAGTGTAAGCATATTTCCTGAAATAAAATTCTGCTTTGTTTCTTTCTTCTGACTCATAGTTAGAGAAGAGATCAATGAAAATGCCTGGTCTAACTTCCTTGCTCTTTTGTAAATAACAAATGGAACCCAGAGCCATCAGGTGGCTTAGTGGCATCTTATTAAAATGCAACTTCAAGAAAAGCTAGATTAAAGGTCTAGTTTTTGGCGGGTAGGGGAGAAGTTTAGACATTTTAATTTATACACAAGTTGAAATCTGAGGTAAGAGCATTTGTTGAAACCAAATATCTACATTTACTGCTACAGTTATTAAGAATGAATAGCAAAAATGGAGGCATTTTAAATGAAGCAGCCAAATGAAAAGTAGCTTTAGAAACTGAAATTAAGCAATATTTTTATTATCTCAAAGAAATAAACTCACCTTAATAGTAATCAATTGGTTTTCAAACAGTTTTTGAAAATGGTTCAGAGAATTTCTTTAATAGAGCTCTACTAGTTGCTCATAAATAACAGTATACTTTCCTTCTCTTATAACACTTGCCTTTTCTCTGCTATTCACTATATTTTGAGCATCTGCCTCTATAGTACAAGCACAAATTCCTTTGACCATCTGAAACAGAGTAAAACATTTCTTAGTGCATTTGTATTTGAAATCTGCCACATAAAGTAAAAAGTACCTAATTGAGTTCTTTTAAAACTACTGTTGTTACCTGTGAGTTAAGTCATTTTTAAACATTTTATGCCTTAGGAACAAAAGGCACATTCACATTTACTGTAGGTTTTTCAGGTAAAGCAACAGTATATCTGAATGGAGAGCATATGATGAGTATATGTTCATCTCATTTTTTAAGAGACTTGGACACAAGGTTTGAATCTTTTTGAAAAGGACTCAGCAAAATGTTACTAGGAAAATGCTTCACAGTGGCTCACGCCTGTATTCCCAGCACTGTAGGAAGCTGAGGCGGCCGTATCACTTGAGGTCAGGAGTTCGAGACCAGTCTGGCCAACATGGTGAAACCCCATCTCTACTAAAAATAAAAATATTAGCTTGGTGTGGTGGTGGGCGCCTGTAATCCCAGCTACTCTGGAGGCTGAGGCAGGAGAATTGCTTGAACCCGGGAGGCACGGGTTGCAGTGAGCCAAGATCGTGCCATTGTACTGCAGCCTGGGCAATAAGAGCAAAACCCTGTTTCCAAAAGAAGAGAAAAATGTTCCTGAGGGGTTCTGTCCTTTTAATGCAGTTCAAGGATTAAAGCTAACCATGTGTTCTGGAGATGTGCTTTCTCTACTTGGTGGCATGATGTTGTTAGCTTCTTGACTGAAGCCTAGAGTACTGGGTATTTTTTGTTGTTGTTGTTGTTTGCCTGTGTGTCATTCTTTTTTTTTTTTTTTTGAGACGGAGTCTTGCTCTGTCGCCCGGGCTGGAGTGCCGTGGCCGGATCTCAGCTCACTGCAAGCTCCGCCTCCCCCGTTTACGCCATTCTCCTGCCTCAGCCTCTAACAGATAGCTTTACTTCAAGTTTTGACCTCTAAGATTAAAAGTCTATTTGTGGGCTGGACAGATGCTGGAGATTTTATTTCAGTATATAATTTGCACTTCTCTTTTCCTCTTATAGCAACAACTGCGAATGCGGATCAAGCTCACATATAATCACAAGGGCTCAGCAATGCAAGATCTAGCAGAGGTGAACAACTTTCCCCCTCAGTCCTGGCAATGAGGGTTTGGCACCGTTCTCATTCTTATCCCACTCAATCAAAGGAACTCTGGGAAGGTGGTTGTGATTGCTGGCAAGTCCCCCCAACTGTACCACAGGCATGAGGAGGTGAAGAGAACTGCTGAGGAGGATTTTCCTAAAGTTACTGCTGACCTTGAAGCATTGTTAAAGACTAATGTCCTCTCCTCCACTGTTGAGGCTGGCTGCTTCTGGAGGCTACTTTGCACTCTTCCTCTTCTTCTCCTTTTTCCGCACTGCTCCACCCCTCCCACATTTACAGCCAGAATCAACATTCCCTGGGCCCCTGAGGAAATAAGCAGCTGGTCTGGAGGAGAGGACTGCAATCCATGGCGAAAAACACTCACTTTGTCTCTGCAGCAAAGAGTTGCCCCTTCTTTCTACTGTTGTTTCTCTGTGGACTGGGCAAGGTGGGGTATTTATTCCTCACTAGCTGGGTTACCATCTTCAGGCGCTTTCAACATCTGGTATTCAGAATGGAAATGTAATAATGGACATTAGGGAGCCCTGCCTTTTTCTACTGGTTCCCCCAATGTTTGAAAGAGGCATTAGGCTCCTGGTAGCCTATTCTGTGCATTGCTGTATACACACAGACACATGTATGTTTGTTATCAAGAACTGGTCAGACCTTGCGAGTTTTTGTAAACACTGGACAGATGGAGTTAAAAAGAGCTTTTGTTGAGATTTGGCATGAAGGATATGGTGCTCTATTTGTAATAGAAACTTCCAAGGCTCTTCCAGCTCCCCTTTCGCTCCATTCTTTAGCTGTAGTCATGAAGTTTCCATGATACTCAAAACTGATTCCCTTTAAAGTACAAAATGGTCACCTTCTAAAAGATATATTCATAGTTATTAATGACCCTGTTCCCACCACAAATTTTAAAGTGCTCCTAAGCCCATAACTTGCCTGTTTGAACTATGGTAATGGGTGGAAGAGGAGTTCACCAGTTTTAAAGATCAGACTCTGTATCAAAAGTAACTTTGCCCTTAGGAAGAGTGAGTATTGGAGTGATCTATTACTCCAAACCTCCCTTTTTATTTCCTGAGCCTGGCTTGGACCTTGGCATTCCGTTTGAATTCCTTCTAACTGGAACATTTGTGTTGTATCTGTAACACTGGCACTGAAATAAAGACCACACGGTTAAAGAAATCTTTCCTATATTGTACTTTATGGTGTTGGAGTGAAGCCTTGTAGCTTCCATACCCCTATGTCAGAGGAGGTCTTACAGACACCATAGGGTAGGAATAACCTTTCCTCAGTCTGAGAAATTGGTCTCTTTTAAAAGACAAATCTCATGAGTATCCACATCAAAGACTTGAGCTTTTTAAACTAGTGAGAGTGCCAAGTGCTTTTAAGAAAGGACCCATGTGTTATCAAACTTTGAAATTGAGTAGCTGGAGTGAAGTAGAGGTGACTCTCTCTGTGGTACACGTTGAATGTACTATGTACGTTCAAGTATTCAGGCACCGTGTCTTATATACTAAAGAAAGAAAAAGTGAGGCCCACCTTGCACTTACAATGTTTGCAATTGTTACTGTATTGAATACAGTATAATGACTACTATGCTTCAATCTTAAACCTGAAAACAAATACCTTTTTTTCCCCCTTCATTTCACCAAGCCTTTACTTAAAATCTTCAGTGTCTTGTCAAATCTAGCTCTGTATCAGATGCTGGACTATTCCTAACATTTGACAAACTGAAGTTGAACTAAAGGCTCCATAGGGGAAAGTTCCTGGTCTGATTAGGATGTATGAGCAATATCTGCTAAAACTTACTCCAGTGGGTAAATGGTTGACCGAGTCAAAAACAGGATATTATCTCCTGCGTAGTTTTCAGTAATGTAAGTGTGGACTAGTGCATATTTCAGACAACTGCTCTGCCTGTGCAATGAAAAATGGCCCTTAAGGGTTTCTTTGCAGACTGATTTCATTGGATGGATACTTAATGCTGTGAAACATGATAGGATTAACATAATGTTGGTGGATTTCTTGAATAGAATTTGTCTTAACATTCCTCTTTGTGTAGAGGCTTTATTTTCTCTCTTATATTTGTAGCTAACCAGCTCAGGTTTTTTTATTTGAACTGGGTTGAATTTCTGAAGAAATCTGTTCAAGACCATGCTATAAGACACTGTCAGCTAATGGAGCTGGGAAGGGTCTACTCTGCTGACAAAGCATTTCCTTGGGTGATCATAGTTTTGAGGTAAAGTTTATGATCATTCATAGCTTTGTCTAGAAGGAGTAAAATATCATGGCCTTAACACAAAGGGTGCTGTGTAGAATATGAATTGATTTCGGAATCTGAACACAAGCACCATACTGAAGGACTAGCAGCCAAATAACTGCCTAGGATACTGATGGTTGTGAAGACTGTTTCAAATGATTGGATCTTTGAAAGCTTCAGCGTGCCTTAGTTTCTAGGATCAGAATTAGTTTTCCTCTCACTTGGCCTTGCAGCTAAATGGAGAAATGTTTCAATTTCTGTGAATACTTGCACATTTCAATAATTCCTTTCCCGAGTATAACCACTCAAGGGGGAGCAAATTGGGATGGATTTACAACTTCAGAGGCATTGTGAGGAAAGAGCATTTTCCAAGGCTATTTTAATAACCCTGGGGTGATAAGCAGTGAGCCCTCACACACTTACTTTGACAATTTCACATGCACTTGTACCTCATTATTTCCCTCTTCAAGAGTCGATTTATTCTAGTCTCTGCCCCATCCCGGGGAATCCTAAGGGAGAATTAATTCTTCTAAGTAATCTCAAAAAACTGTAGGAAGGGTGCTCTCCCAGAGAAGCTTCTCCCATAGTGCTTTGGTGCTGTTTCCTTGAGGTGGTTAGGACAGTCATGGAAGTTTTAGGCTGTGCATAGTGATCATCTGTTAATTTTAAGGTCTTTCTCATTTAAAGAAACATTCCTCAGTGTAACATTTGTGGGGGATTCTTTCCTCTTGCTGGTTTAAAGGTGTGATTCGTACTCCTTGTTTGTCCCATTCATATATGAAAATAGACTTTTAAAACTGTCCAACACTAATGATTTCTATAACATGCTTCCCATTTTTTTTTATGTCGTAGAAGAGATTGGAAGTTAGGGAGTAGTACTTTCAAGGTTCAACTTCATTGTCTTCTGCATTGGAAAATATTTGGGCCATCAGAACTAGGGGAAAGGAGTTTGAATGTGTATATTTTTTTCTAGTGAATGTATTTTAACCACAGTGTCCTAAACTGAGAAAGCTAGAGAGGAAAAAGTGGGTGTTCATGAACTTTGTGGTTGGGAGAGTGGTTTTACATGTCTGTGTATTCATGACTTTGGGAGTGGGGAGGATCATTGGAGAGAGAATTGCACAGAAAGTCCTGAAGTTTAAAACACTTTTGACCAGCTTTGGCTCGGGAGAGTGGGGCTGCTTATAGAACTGGAAGTGAATAACTTTTTCAAGCAATATCAGTGAGTGGGTCCCATTGACAGGGTTCCAGGACCTGGAACACCTTTAACAGAAGGAAATGCTGAAGCAGCTTGCACAGTTGCTTTACAAACTTCCAAGACGCTGATTCTGGCTTCAAGATGGAGCATTGGAGTTGGTTTTTTGTTTTTTTGTTTTTTATTTCCTCAAAGAACCTGCGGTTGCGCTTTGTGTGTTTTGTTTTTGTTTTTGGTTTCTATTTGGGGGCCCCATGGGAAAGAGCTTCTGAACTCTTTCCTTTATGAACTCCCACTGTGTTCCTATAAAGTCCCTTTTCTTTCATAGTGTTGTAAGTTACATTTTCATTATGCCCCATCACATCTTCTTTACTGTAAAAATATTAAGAAGCTGTTTCCAAGTGGGACAGCTAATGAAGCTCTAATTATTGCAGACATATTTTTGAGATGTAAAAAAAAAATTTAAAATTAAATGATAAGTCTTAGAGGCGAGTGAGGAATAAAATGGATGTAAACATTTACATGGGATGCATTAGAATTCTGCTGTGTGTATTGTCTTTTGGTTGAAACAAATTATGAACAGTGACTAATAATAAAAAGTCAATACTCAATGATTTAAAATTTGCTTCCTTGCTTCTTACAATTGGATTAGAAGACTTAGACGAATTCTTATTCCAGAGGTTGAACTAAACTTACTGACCTGTTAGTATTCCTTTTACACGTAAGTCTCACCAAGAGATGAATTTGAAACACTTCAAAACTTGTGGTAGTTAGGCGTGGTGACTCACGCCTGTGATCCCAGCAGTTTGGGAGGCCGAGGCGGGTGGATCACCTGAGGTTGGGAGTTCGAGACCAGCCTGACCAACATGGAGAAACCCTGTCTCTAGTAAAAATACAAAATTAGCTGGGCGTGGTGGCGCATGCCTGTAATCCCAGCTACTCAGGAGGCTGAGACAGGAGAATTGCTTGAACTAGGGAGGTGGAGGCTACGGTGAGTTGAGATCATGCCATTGCACTCTAGCCTGCGGTGACAAGAGTGACACTCGGTCTCAAAAACAACAACAACAAGAACTTGTGTTATAGACAGTGAAAAAGTCCTAAGTGCAATTGGACATTTTAACTATAATATGATTAGTTTCATGCTTAATCTTCTATATAGGTGAACTCTCAAGGCAGAGAAATCAAGATGAAATGTATGTTAAGGGTGGTTTGGGTTTTATTTATAAGCTGTTTTTTGTGAATTGTTCACGTGTACCTGTGACGGGGCAGAGGAAGGCTTGACCAGTCAAAATGAGCTATATTTCATGGTCTTTTATATGAACTATGTATTTTGCATATATTAATCTTTGTAGGGATGTGGTCTTGCTGTGTTGCCTAGGCTGGTCTCGAACTCTTGGCCTCAAGCAATCTTCCTGCCTCTACCTCCCAAAGTGCTGAGATTATAGGCATGAGCCATTGCGCCTGTCTTATGAACTCGTTTTGTTTTTTTAAGACAGAGTCTCGCTGTGTCACCCAGCTGGAGTGTAGTGGTGCAATCACTGAACACTTAAGCCTTGACCTCCCTGGTTCAAGCAATCCCCCCACCTCAGCCATTCTAGTAGCTGGGACTACTGGCATGCACCACCATGCCTGACTAATTTTTATATATATTTTTTCTTTGGTAGAGACAGGGTCTCACTATATTGCCCAAGCTGGTCTGAAACTCCTGGGCTCAAGTGATCCACTAGCCTTTTGGCCTCCCAGAGTTATGGGATTCACGCATGAGTCATCGTGCCTGGCTGCCAACTCTGTTTTCTGGAGGTTGGAAGCTTTAGATTTTCTGTTACTCTGATGATCCCTGACAGTCCCTTGATTGAGAGAGGGGAGGGTGTGATAGTCCCGATTGAAAAGGAAGGGTGTAGGCCCTGGCAGTTATCTAGTTTATGCAGAAGTGCCCTTTGGTACTGTTTGATAAGCAACATTTCTATAATCTTATGTATGAGTTAGTTAAAATTCATAGTTGTTTCTAATATTAAATTTAGTTGGCACCTTCATGTAATATAGAGGAAAATATAAAAGCTACAATAGAAAAGTTTAGCTAATGATAGACATTTATTTAACAATACAACAAATAAGCTGGGCGCAGTGGCTCAGGTCTATAATCCCAGTACTTTGGGAGGCTGAGGCAGGTGAATCACAAGTTCAGGAGTTCGAGACCAGCCTGGCCAACATGGTGAAACCCCGTCTCTACTAAAAATACAAAAAATTAGCCGGGCGTAGTGGCGGGCGCCTGTAATCTCACCTACTCAGGAGGCTGAGGCAGGAGAATAACTTGAACCTGGGATGCGGAGGTTGCAGTGAACCGAGATCACTCCACTGCATGCCAGCCTGGGCAACAGAATGAGACTCCATCTCAAAAAAACAAACAACAACAACAAAATACAACAAATAGTATTCAGATTTGAATTTCAATTCAGAAGCAAAAAAAAAATTAATTTTTATCATTTTTAAGAGTTTTCTATCCTATATCCTCTCCCCAGTTCAATTGTCCCCATATTTGAACAATACCAAAATGTTAACGGAAAAAAAATTCTCCAAACTTTGAAGCTAGGTAAATACTGCCTGTTTATTTGGAACCAAAATTAGGAATATCCAAATCTGTTCAACCTATTGGTAGAATAACAGGATTTAGGTCCAAAGATGACTGTGGATCACTGGAGTAGATACTAGATACAAATAAATATGTCTTTTATGATTCCTCTCCCAACATCTGATAGGAATGAGCTTTCCTTCTCCAGACTTCCCATTTTGTAGTGAAGATCTGGAAAAGCTCCTGGCATAAAGAATGTGTGTGTGTGTACATACCAGAGAGATGGAGAGGTGAAGCACAGCTGCTACAGGAAGGAGACAGAAAGGAGAGATCCTGATGACTTCGATGACTTCTCTGTCTCTTGGCTTGATCTAAACAGTGATCTTTGTAATGATGAACCTGCAGTGAGGGCAGATGGATTTTCGCATAAAAAAATCCCAGAGGAATTTATTTTTAGGGTTAGTCTCAGCTGTTTACCATTTCCAGAAATTGTAGTTACATAACCCTTGGCATACATAATGCACACTGCCTTGAACTGGGGGAGAACATCAATATGTGACCTTTGAAACAAAGTATAAAATGTTAATGGCACTACATGATTTGAAAAAAATCAACTGGTTGTCACTACTGAATTGGATCTTAAATCATGGGAACCATTAAAGGTAGTTACAGCATAAATTAGCCCCTGAAACTTTTGGGTGGATGGATTTTGTTTTTTTTTTTTTCTTTCATGTTTTCCCTTTTGAAAGAGGGACTACTGTTGCCAGAATGAAGAAGTAAGTAACAATGCTTTTGCCCACTATTCCTTTAATTAAACAATTATTCACCACTGCTGTTCCCCACCATGAGCTTAAACTTTAGTTCTGGAACAAGATCTTTCCCTTTTGTGTAGTCAGTCAATAAAGAGCTTCTACTCATGAAATCTGGAAAACGTAATGTATAATGCCTCAAGAAACAGGCTCTTACAGCCAGGTGTGGCTCACATCTGTAATCTCAGCACTTTGGGAGGCTGAAGCAGGCGGATGGCTTGAGCTCAGAAGTTCGAGACCAGCTTGGACAATATGGTGAAGCCCCATCTCTAAAAAAAGGTGGCGCTCACCTGTGGTCCCAGCTACTGGGAGGCTGAGGTGGGAGGATCACCTGAGCCCGTGGAGGTTGAACTTGCAGTGAGCTATGATTGTACCCATACTGTACTCCAGCCTGAGCAACAAAGCGAGACTCTGTCTCAAAAATAAAAAAATATGGTCGGGCGCGGTGGCTCAAGCCTGTAATCCCAGCACTTTGGTAGGCTGAGACGGGCGGATCACGAGGTCAGGAGATCGAGACCATCCTGGCGAAGATAGTGAAACCCTGTCTCTACCAAAAATATACAAAAAACTAGCCAGGCGTGGTGGCGGGCGCCTGTAGTCCCAGCTACTCGGGAGGCTGAGGCAGGAGAATGGCGTGAACCCGGGAGGCG
>NW_012112697.1:4353415-4354802 GCF_000951035.1 Colobus angolensis palliatus
AAAAAAAAAAAAAAAAAAAATTATCTCCAAATGGATACATATCTCAGATGGGGGACACAGACTGCCCTGCTAAATCTAAAAGTCTTGTACTAAGCCTGCAATTAAAGTATTCTAGACATACAGTTAGTCGGAATGAGGCAAACTGAAGCAATGGATAATAGGTGATTTTTTTTTTTCCTTTTGAGACAGGATCTCGCTTTGTCGCCCAGGTTGGAGTACAGTGGCTCGATTGGCTCACTGTAACCTCCGCCTCTCGGGTTCAAGCGATTCTCCTGCCTCCGCCTCCCAGGTGGCTGGGATTACAGGCGTGCGCCACCCTGCCCAGCTCATTTTTTTGTATTTTTGGTAGAGAAGGGGTTTCCCTATGTTGGTCAGGCTGGTCTCGAACTCCTGGCCTCAAGTAATCTGCCTGCGTTGCCTTTCTAAAGTACTGGGATTATAGTTCTTCAAAACTGAAGAAATTACTAATTTTTTTTGCTGTCTAATTTCTTACACGTTACTTGAAGATTCAACAACCTGTGTACGAGGTGAAGCCCTAAAAATCCGCAAGTCTAGAAGCCTTCCTAGAAAAATTTAGGAGGAATTCAGAGTACTTTCCGAGAAACCGATTGGATCTTCAATTTAGAATTTCAGAATTATAATTGCTATTATGAATCCCCACTATACGTTAGGCACTTTGTATGCACTAAATCTTCATCACTACTTGGCAGATTTTAATCTCTCACAGCTTAAGAACGAAAGGCTTAGATCAAGTAACTTGCACAGGGGTATAGAGCTAAAGAAGGGCAGAGTGGAGATCTGGAATCAGGTTGGCTGACTCCAAATTTGGTTCATTGGCCACAAAACTACCATCACTGAAAGAACGAACAGAAAAATACAAAACAAACAACGAAAAGAAAATGTTACCTTTCAAAAGTTTTTTTTTTCTGAATCAGCCTTGCAAATAAATCATAAAACGGCTCACAGGCCATATTACTGCTTGAAGCAGAGCACTGAATTCTGATCATTTTGCTCCAGGAGGAGGAAAGGGAATTAAAACACGGCTGGGAGGTGAGCTGACGTTTTGTACGAGGTTGGGTTGAATTTGCTTAAGAAGGTCACACGCATCTCTGATAAGGAAGAGAAAAGGCCTTGCCAAGGTGAGTATTCTCAACAGTTCGTCCAACGGCTTGGCAAGTGAGGGAAGTTACAAGAGCCACCCTGGGCGGAGGACAGCGTCCTGTCACAATTGACAGGTGCCGGCGCCACCTGCTTCTTCCTCCCGCGGGTTTCTTAGAGGGCAGGGAAAGCAGCAAATAACCCTCCTTGCGCTCTAGTCCTCCAAGCCTAGGGCGGCGGGCAGTGGAGGCCCCGCGCCCTGCGGTGGCGCCAGGTTACGCCACGCGGG
>NW_012112697.1:4356752-4358992 GCF_000951035.1 Colobus angolensis palliatus
GCCTCCCAAAGTGCTGGGATTACAGGCATGAGCCACCGCGCTCGGCCTCATACAGAAGTTTTCTTAAGTAGCTGAGTGGTTGAATTTTGTGCCAAGTGATGCTGGAAAAGTAGTAGTACAGTAGAAGACTCTGAATTGGAAAGAGTCATCTCCCACCCATTTTTCTCCGAAGACCCTTCAAAAACTTCGTTCTTTTTTGTAACTCTTTTATACCTCATACCAAATCATGAACATCATTATTGTCAAATAATACAGATATTCGTCAAAAGACTAATATAACTAAGCCAGTCTAAGCCAGACTAGATCCAGTTCCATCTATCCTGGGATACTGGAAAATTGCCTTCAAAATGTGCCCCCAGATTTATTTAGTGAATTGGTGGACCATAGGTTTGTAAGTTTTCCAGATGTTTCCTACAATTTGGGATTTATGGTTTTATTTTAGTAATGGTTAACTTTTTTACTCAGCTTATAGAAGATATGAAGTTACAACTAATGTCGGTGTGTGCCATGAGATTCATTTTTTTTTTTTTCAATAATAGTTTTGGGTGTTTAACAAAGTATGTATAAACAATTAATGCCAAAAAATAAACCTAAAAAGTTTTTTTAGAGACATAGCCTTATTGTGTAGCACAGGCTACACAGTAGTTCAGTGGTGTGATCACAGCTCACTGCAGGCTCAAACTCCTGAGCTCAAGTACCTCAGCCTCCCAAGTAGTTACGACTATAGGCACATGCCTGGCTCATTTTTATTTTTATTTTTGTACAGATGGGGTCTTGCTATGTTGGTCTCAAGCTCCTGACTTCAAGTGATCCTCTTAACGTTGGACTCTCAAAGCACTGGAATTACAGGCATGAGCCACTGCACCCAGCCCAAAACATTATTGTTACTATTTTTTTGAGACAGAGCCTCTCCTGCCCAGGCTAGAATGCAATGGCGCGATCATGGCTCACTGTACCTTCTACCTCGTGGGCTCAAGTGATCCTTTTTCCTCAGCTTCCTGAGTAGCTGGGATCACAGGCACTTTTGGTTTTTTTTTTGAAGTAGAGATGAGGTCTCACCTTGTTGCCTAGGCTGGCCTTAAACTCCTGCGCTCAAAGGCTCTCTCACCTCGGCATCCCAAAGTGCTGGGATTACAGGCATGAGCTACTGCACGCTGCCCCAAAACATTTTTAAAGCACTGACATATTCTTCCTCTATCTCATCCCACCCCTCCGCACCCCTTTCACAATATTTCATAACGTGTATATTCCCAGATATAATAAGTCTATATTGTTTTACAGTTTCAAATGCAGAAACATCTTCTACCTAAGAGTATTTAACAGTTTTTTTTCTTTTGTTTTGTTTTTTGTTTTTTGAGATGGAGTTTCACTCTTGTTGCCCAGGCTGAAGTGCAATGGCATGATCTTGGCTCACTGCCTCCCAGGTTCAACCAAGTCTCCTGCTTCGGCCTCCCGAGTTGCTAGGATTACAGGCATGTGCCACTGTGCCCGTCTAATTTTGTATTTTTAGTAGAGACAGGATTTCTCTATGTTGGTCAGGCTGGTGTCAAAGTCCCGGCCTCGGGTGATCCACCCGCCTCGGTCTCCCAAAGTGCTGCGATTAAAGGCGTGAGCCACTGCACCCAGCCATATTTCACATTCTTACAGAACTAACTGAATATGGAGAGTTACTTTATCAGACCCTGTTTATACCGTGTATATTTTTTTATTGTATGTGAATGTGTAATAGTATATCACCTTTGGACTGATCATTGCCCTCATAGATCACCTTTATTTTTAGATTTAAAAGTATAAAACTGGGCTGAGAACAGTGGCTCACTTCTGTAATCCCAACACTTTGGGAGGCTGAGGCGGGTGGATCACTCGAGGCCAGGAGTTTGAGACCAGCCCGGCCAACGTAGTGAAACCCATAGTGAAACATAGTGAAAAAATATATATTATTTTAAAAATTAGCTAGGCATGGTGGTACACACCTGTAATCCCAGCTACTCAGGAGGCTGAGGCAGGAGTATCGCTTGAACCTGAGTGGCGGAGCAGTGAGCCGAGATCACGCCACAGCACTCCAGCCTGGGCAACAGAGTGAGACACTGTCTCAAAACAAACAAACAAAAGTATAAAATTGAAGCAGTGGGTACTTAATTAATGGTTTACCCTCAAGACTTTTGCTTTCTAGAAAGATTTTTTTTTTCTTTCTGCGACGGAGTCTTGCTCTGTTGCCCGTGCTGGAGTGCAGTGGCGCA
>NW_012112697.1:4359483-4360486 GCF_000951035.1 Colobus angolensis palliatus
GTGGTTTATAGATAAAAGTTTTTTTTTTTTTTTTTTGGGGAAAGGCTCCCTCTTTCCCCCCCCCTGGAGTGCAGTGGCACAATCTCGACTCACTGCAACCTCCTGTATTCAAGCGATTCTGCTGCCTCAGCCTCCAGAGTAGCTGGGATTACAAGCACGTGTGCCACCACACCCAGTTAATTCTCTTGTATTTTTAATAGAGACAGGGTTTCACTATGTTGGCCAGGCTGGTCTCGAACTCCTGACCTCAGGTGATCCCGCCCGCCTCAGCCTCCCAAAGTGCTGGGATTATAGGCATGAGCCACTGCACCCGGCTAGAAAGATCTTTCAATCTTAAATATGCTCTTTGTATACTTGTTTGATGTAAGAGATGATTGTAATTGTGTTCCCTTTTAAATAAATTTGCGATAACAGTTCTATAAGAGTGAGGGGAAAATAGTTTTCTCAACCTAGCAATTCCAGTAGAATGGTGATTCCAAAAGTTGAAAGCACCTCAGAGGACAGTGTCATCTGCAGTCCTGGCTGCTAGGAAGGTTTTTCTAGCAGTTCACTGATGTGTTAAGCAGTGGAGCAAGACATTCTTGAGAAGAAGGAAACACTAGGCAATTCAGCAGTGGCTAATAATAGCTAAACAGTCCATCTAGATTATTGCTATAAGCCTTTGCTTTGCTTAATATCTAGGCCTTTTAAGTGCCCATTGGTCAGGTTTAAGAGAATGATATATACTGAAATTGTAACTTAGCAGTTTATTTTCTTAGGGTGGAGTATATCATGTAGACCGGAGATAGATCCTTTGAGGTAAATGATGACCAACAGCATGTATATTTTGCTGTTGTTTTAATCTTTTATTTCATTTTAATTTTTTTAGAGACGCAGTTTCACTCTGTTGCCCAGGCTGGTCTTGAACCCCTGGCCTCAAGTGATCCTCCCGCCTTGGCCTCCTGAAGTGCTGGGATTACAGGCATGTGTTTTTTTTGTTGTTGTTTTTGTTCTGTTTTTTTTT
>NW_012112697.1:4360886-4374149 GCF_000951035.1 Colobus angolensis palliatus
TCTTGGCCTCCCAAAGTGCTGGGATTGCAGGCATGAACCACTGTGCCCAGCCGCATGTATGTTTTGATAATGTAAAGTTCCTTAAGGAATTTATAATCTAGGGTAAATATGTGCTAAAAATGACTGTTAAAAATCACAAGGCCAGGCGTAATGACTCATGCTTGTAATCCCAGCACTTTGGGAGGCCAAGGTGGGTGGATCACGAGGTCAGGAGATTGAGACCATCCTGGCTAGTACGGTGAAACCCCGTCTCCACTAAAAAAACAAAAAATTAGCCAGGTGTGGTGGCGGGCACCTGTAGTCCCGGCTACTTGGGAGGCTGAGGCAGGAGAATGGTGTGAACCCAGGAGGTGGAGCTTGCCGTGAGCCGAGATTGTGCCACAGCACTTCAGCCTGAGCGACAGAGCGAGACTCCATCTCAAAAAAAAAAAATTTCTCACAGAAGAAAAATCAGGCCTGGTGTGGTGGCTCATGCTTGTAATTCCAGCACTTTGGGAAGCTGAAGCAGGAGGATTGCTTGAGTCCAGAAGTTCAAGACCAGCCTGGGCAACGTAGGAAGACCCCATTTTTTGTATTAAAAAAATACAAAAAATTAGCTGGGTGTGGTGGCGTGTGCCTGTAGTCCCATCTACTCTGGAGGCTAAGGCTTTAGTATCACTTGAGATCAGGAGTTCGAAGCTGCAGTGGGCTATGATCACGCCACTGTAGTCCAGGCTGGGTGACAGAGAGAGACCTCATCTCAAAACAAACAAAACTTCCTGGGATCTTCCTTGACTTTTCTAAGATTTAGAAGGTTAGTGGACCATTATTTGACCTTAGAAAGTTTTTCTTTTTTTTTTTTTTTTTTTGTTATTGAGATGAAGTCTTGCTCTGTCGCCCAGGCTGGAGTGCAGTGGAGCCATCTCAGCTCACTGCAAGCCTCGCCTCCCTGGTTCACGCCATTCTCCTGCGTCAGCCTCCTGAGTAGCTGGGACTGTAGGCGCCCGCTACCACACCTGGCTGATTTTTTTTGTATTTTTAGTAGAGACAAGGTTTCACCGTGTTAGCCAGGATTACCTCGATCTCCTGACCTCGTGATCTGCCTGCCTCAGCTTCCCAAAGTGCTGGGATTACAAGCGTCAGCCGCTGTGCCCGGCAACCTTGGAAAGTTTTCTGAAGAAGACTTTTGTTGATTATGTGGAACGGTGTCTGCTTATTCTTTCTTCTCCACTGAGTACAGAATGCAGAGCTTCATATAAATATTGCTGCTGTACTATATGGAATACTGTTTTCAGATGTTCCAGTTAATCTTTCCAAAATATTAAAAAATAAGGCATATTTAAAATTTAGCAGTATTTACCTGCTAAATATTTAACTATTAGCAATATTTGACTATTCAGTGGTTAAAATTATTTAGTAGTACAAATACGATGGTCCCTATGTTTACACAGTGAGCGCTTGAAAGCCCTTTCATTCTGAGATATTCAGCTTCAAGAAAATGCATTTGATGAGAAAACTAGTTCTCACTTGTAGGAGGGGTTTATCCTACTTCTCTGAAGTTAGAATCAATAATCCTCATGGTTTTGAATAGCAATGCCTGAATTCCCGAGATCTGCAAAACAGTCAGTTTTCCTGAGTTCGTCTGCATTTAAGCAATAAAGTCATTCTTACTCTGATTTTTCTTTCTTCCCACGTAGAAATACCTGCTAACTTTTCATTCCTCTTTCTCCACCGTCTTTAGAAATGTATTGCCCTCAAATATTTAATTTTAGTAATTATAAAAATAGTATTTGCTGTATTTATAGGTATTTCTTTTTTCCAATGAGAAATACTACTAAAAGTATTTTATTTACTCCCATTCACTTTGCAGCTGCTGCAGATATGTAGGGCTCTCCATAGAAATGGGGATTTTTTTCCCTCCAAGTTTGTTCAGCTTCTTGCCAGAGCTAATTGGACTAAAGTACAGATTGGGAATAAATTTCTGTGATGTCAGCTGAGTTCTACAAACATTCCTGTGTCACCCAGGTGTTGACATGCTAGAAGTGGAGAAGAGGAAGAAAAATAAATAAACCCATTGTCATAGATGTAGTATTAAAGGTGTACTCAAGGTGAAGAAGTTCTTTATTCTGTCTAGGTAATTCGTTAATTCTATCTAGTAAAAATGTCTGGTAGTCATTAATTCTGTCTAGGGAGAATGAGGATAGGAGATATGGAAGGCTCCATAGAGAAGGTGATGCCTGAGTAGGATTTTGAAGAACAACTTGTCATATGGATGAGGTGCAAGTTGGAGAAGGACATTTTAGACAAGCCACAGCATTGTGGTGTACTTGGTGTGTCTGGAGAGCTGCAAGTAGTTGGATGTGATTGAAACATGGAGTAAAGGGCAGTAGTAGGGAATGAAGCTGGAGAGGTGCAGCTGTGGAAGTGTCAGTGGAAATTTCTTTTTTATCAAAAAGAACAGAAATAGCCCATCATGAAAATAGAGCAGGCAAATGTTGATCTTTAGAAACTTGTTATATTACCTGTAGATATTGTTTTTGCTTTGAGATAACTTCGCAATATATGAATTTCACATACCTAAATTATCAAATGCGACATTAATTTGTTTTAAACAGTGCAAGAATAGAAAGTATATTTGTGCAGTATTGTGCTGACATTGCACTTGGCTTGTTTGGGATGTAAAGCAAAGGGTTAGGACCATAGAGAAACACACATTTTCATAAGGAGACATGTACAAAAATGTTTATTGCTGAATTGTTTCTAGCAGTGAAAAATTGGAAGCAAACTAAGTGCTGTCAGCAGGAGAGTGGATAAAGTTTGGTGTATTTGTATAAGGGAATATTCAAATGAATGAACTGGGTATATTAACACAGTTGTATCTCTAAAGCAATACTGAACTAAATAAAATTACAGGGTGAAGCATAAGTATTGTTAAGGATTAGATGAAGTTTAAATTACATAAGACAATACTATGTGTGGTTTATAGATAAAAGTTTTTTTTTTTTTTTTGAGGTAGAGTCTCACTCTGTCACCCACCCTGGAGTGCAGTGGCACAATCTCGACTCACTGCAACCTCCTGGGTTCAAGTGATTCTCCTACCTCAGCCTCCCAAGTAGCTGGGATTACAGGCATGTGCCACCACACTCGGCTAATGGCTAATTTTTTTTTTTTTTTTTCATTTTTAGTAGAGACAGACAGGGCTTCACCATGTTGGCCAAGCTGGTCTCAAATTCCTGACCTTAAATGATTCACTCACCTGGGCCTCCTAAAGTGCTGGGATTACAGGTGTGAGCCACCTTGCCCAGCCTAACGTTTCTTTTTTTTGAGATGGAGTCTTGCTCTGTCACCCAGGCTGGTGTACGGTGGCACTGTCTTGGCTCACTGAAACCTCTGCCTTCCAGGTTCAAGCAATCTTCCCACCTCAGCCTCCCAGGTAGCTAGGATTACAGACATGTGCCACCACAGCTGGCTAATTTTTTTGTATTTTTTAGTAGAGATAGGGTTTCACCATGTTGGCCAGGCTGGTCTCGAATTCCTGACCTCAAGTGATCCACCCGCCTTGGCCTCCCAAAGTGCTGGGATTACAGATGTAAGCCACTGTGCCCAAGTAAAATACTAAAATTTCTATTTTTGAGAGGCAAGGTCTCGCTCTGTCACCCAGATAGGATTGCAGTGGCACAATCACGGCTCACTGCAACCTCAACCTCCCTGGCTTAATCTGTCCTCCACCTCAGCCTCCCAGGTAGCTGGGACTACAGGCATGTGCCACCATGCCTGGCTAATATAAAAAAAAAAATTGTAGGCTAGTCTTGAACTCCTGACCTCAAGCAGTCCTCTCACCTTGTCCTCCCAAAGTGCTGGGTTTACAGGCCTGAGCCACTGCAACCCGCTGTTTTGTTATTCTTGACACGTTTTTGAAAACACAAGAAAAAGAGAGGGTCAAAGAAGATGATGGATGGAAACACAGCAGTAAAGAAAATTAAGTTATCTGAGTTAATAACAAATGAGCATGACAGCTGTAAAGTACTCCACAAAAGGAGGGGATACATGAACAGAGTGTTGGGGAATATAAAGTAGAGAGAGGTGGGGTGAGGACTGAAATGTCTGATTCAGTCAGATGTTCTAGCTAACGATTTCTTTCTCTTGATATTTTTTAGAGAAATATGAAACGCAATGGGAGCAGAAATTGTTTGAATAGGAGAAGTAGGTTTGGTTCTCGAGAAAGAGACTGGCTAAGAGAAGATGTAAAGAGAGGCTGTGTTTACCTTTATGGAGCAGACAGTACCACTGCCACTACAACCACCACCACCTCCTCTTCCTCTTCCTCCTGCTCCTCTTCCTCTGACTTACATCTCGTCCTTTGCACTGTAGAGACACCAGCATCAGAAATATGTGCTGGAGAGGGAAGAGAAAGTCTTTATTTACAGCTTCATGGAGACCTGGTCAGGTGAGGTCTCAGTTTTACCACTCTGATTCTACTGTAATATAAATAATGTTTCTGCTTAGAACTGGACTTCAGGATTTTAATTCTGCCGGAACTAGTGTTGGTTACAGACTCACTGGGCCTCAAGATTTGTCCTTGGAAGGCTGACTTTATGAATCTTGAATTTAAAAACTACTGACCAAGGAAAATTTGAGAGTTCTTTGATTTGGAATACACCATAGGTCAGATAACTAAATTTAAAAATAAGTATTCTAAAAGTTAAATTTCTTTGGCTGAGCGCGGTGGCTCATGCCTGTAATCCCAGCAGTTGGGGAGGCTGAGGTGGGTGTATCACTTGAGGTCAGGAGTTCGAGACCAGCCTGGGCAACATGGCAAAACCCTGCCACTACTAAAAATATAAAAATTAGGCATGGTGGTGCACACCTGTAATCCCAGCTAGTCAGGAGGCTGAGACATGGGAATCTCTTGAACCTGGGAGACCGAGGTTGCGGTGAGCCAAGATCGTGCCACTGCACTCCAGCCTGGGTGACAGAGCAAGACTCTATCTCATAAAAAAAAGAAAAAAAAGGCCAGGCGCGGTGGCTCAAGCCTGTAATCCCAGCACTTTGGGAGGCCGAGACGGGCGGATCACAAGGTCAGGAGATCGAGACCATCCTGGCTAACACGGTGAAACCCCGTCTCTACTAAAAATACAAAAACTAGCCGGGCGAGGTGGCGGGTGCCTGTAGTCCCAGCTACTTGGGAGGCTGAGGCAGGAGAATGGCGTAAACCCAGGAGGCAGAGCTTGCAGTGAGCTGAGATCAGGCCACTGCACTCCAGCCTGGGCGACAGAGCGAGACTCTGCCTCAAAAAAAAAAAAAAAAAAATTGTTTTTTTTGAAAAGTGTAAATAGAATGAAATTTTAAAAAGGGTATAGAGTGAGATGTACTTTTCTGTCCCCCATTCCCCAACTACCCAGGCCTGTTTTTGAAGATAGTTATTACCAGCTTCTTATGTATGCTATGAGTATTCTGTTTAATTATAAGCATATATGTGCCCATGCATGAGTATGTCTCTGTACATGTATTATAAATTTTAAAACTCTGGTGCTGTGTGCAACACATTATTGACTTAATATCTTTTAGATATCTTTCCATGTTAATATTTATATAGTTGTCATTTATTTAATGGCTGCAATAGTGTTCAATTTTGAGTCCACTATAGTTTTAGCCAATCTTCTATTAATGGACATTCAGGTTGTTACCAGTTCTTTGCTACTACAAGAAGTGCTGCAATGAGTATCCATGTACCTGTGGTATCTCTCATATGTGAAAGTCTGTATGATAAACTCCTGGAAGTGGAACAGCCGGGTCAAAGGATATGAACATTTTTAATTTTCATAGTTACTGTCAAATTCCTCTTCATAGAGGTTATATTTCCATCAGAAATATGAAAGTATATCTGTTTTCCCCTTACTTTCTCAAAAACATGTCAGTATTAAATTTTATATATAAATAGAGACGTACACATGCATGAGCTCAGACTTGCTCGTAAATAGAAATGATTGTTAACAGTTTTAAAATTAGAGAATCATAAAGTCAGCATTCTGGGCCAAGTGACTTAGATTTCTGCAAATGTGATAGGAATTTTGTTGTTTTGTTATTTTAATTTTCATTTATCTTAATGAACATGTTTTCGTGGGTTTAAAAGCCATTTGTGTCTTGAAAAATTTTTATATAAATGTGAAGGAAATATTTTTATAACAGTCTTATACTATGCATGTGAACTCTTTGATTCAGCTTTTTAAAGAAAATCACTGTTAGTTCTTTGAATTAGATATCAAATAAGAGCTCTTTAAATGCCTGACCATGATTTTTCTCTCCTCCCTATTTCCTGTCATTAAAAAAAATGTCTTGAAACAGAATTCAGGGCTGTGGATTTAATACTGTTGAAAGTGAAAAGGAAGCTCCCACTTACACCTTAGAAGTGTGGTAATAATAGTAACACCTTTAGCTGAGCTAAAATTTGATGTCATTTTTAAAGTCTAAACTGAGATCTACTATGTGTTCTTTTTAGGATTTAGGCTAATTCCTGAAAAAGTAGATTAGCATTTGAATGTTTTCCTTGTTCACCAGTTAACTACATTTGCTAAATCCATTTGTAAAACGAAAGGATCAGACTGGGTGATCCTTAGGCTTTTCTAAATCTTAACACTGACGCTGATCTAATTTTATCAGGTGGAAAGCCTTGACCTAGATTATATCTGGTAGTGATTGATTAACTTACTTAAGTGTATGATGTATTCATTTGTATAGTAATGTTTATGTATTCAAAGACATTAGAAATATGAAGAAAACCCCACTGAAATTGACTTGCTACTAGTAGTTGTATAGTTAAGAATCTGAATGTGATAGTTTATTTACTTATGTGAATCTAAACTATACTTAAAAGTGAGGAGGTTGTTTCTTTTTAGCCCTGTAGCCTTCATCATTTATAATGAAATAGCCCTTTGAAGGTATAATTGATTAGAAAATAATGAAAACACTATTGAACTGTGGTTTCAAAGAGTAAATATATTTTCATTGCTGGAGTAGGAGGTCAATAACTTTTATCCAGCTTAAGGATGATGATGATGGTAGAGTTCAGCTAACATTAAGTGTTTTCATGTGTTAGTGTGCTTAGTGCTTTATGCGCATTTTCTCATTAAATCTTCACAGTAACTCCAAGGGAGTTAGTATCATTGCTTTTAGATGAGGAAGATTGAGTCCTTGAGAGAGATTCAGTAACCTGCTCAGGTCAGGCAGGTACTGCCCTGCAGTTGGAATACCTGAATCATTCAAGGTAGATGATGGACTTCGTTCTAAGTAAAGGCCAGCTGTGACAGAGGAACTGGCACAGCAGCGACCCTTCCTCAGTTTCACTATTTAATCGTGCTTATTTCAAGATCTTTTTTAGATCTATTACTCAGCTGTTTCTTGTTTATGATCAGTCTTACATTATCTAATCATCAAGGGAGTAAGTACTTTCTTCTAATAGCCCTTTATCAGCTAGTTGACAATCTAAGGCATTATCTTTTTTTTTTTTTTTTGAGGCGGAGTCTCGCTCTGTCGCCCGGACTGGAGTGCAGTGGTCAGATCTCAGCTCACTGCAAGCTCCGCCTCCCGGGTTTACCCCATTCTCCTGCCTCAGCCTCCGGAGTAGCTGGGACTACAGGCGCCCGCCACCTCGCCCGGCTAGTTTTTGTATTTTTTTTAGTAGAGACGGGGTTTCACCGTGTTAGCCAGGATGGTCTCGATCTCCTGACCTCGTGATCCGCCCGTCTCGGCCTCCCAAAGTGCTGGGATTACAGGCTTGAGCCACTGCGCCCAGCGGCATTATGTTTTTAAGGAACTTTTTGCTGATTACTGAAGTATGTTCACCGAAGAAATTTTGGAAAATGAAAAAGCATAAAGAGAAATGATAATAATCAATGCTTATGCTTTATGTAAATTACCTCATTTAATCCTCAAAACCATCTTGTGAGGTAAACACTGTCCCCATTTTATAAATGAGGAAAATAAAATTTCACAGGGTTAAGCATCTCGTCTAAGTGCAATCAGCTACTAAGTGGTAGAGCTGGAGTTTGAATCCTGGCATTCTGACACTACATCTGTCTTCTGTATTGCCTCCCCACAGTAACATTATTTTTCCCCAGATCTTTTTTCAATTCTACATACTTTTAAATATTTATGTATTTGGGCTCATATATTCAGTTTTATATCCTGTCTACTTAGGGGATCGTCTTAATTTCTTTTTTCTTTATTTTTGAGACGAAGTTTCACTCTTGTGGCCCAGGCTGGAGTGCAGTGGTGTGATCTCGGCTCACTGCAACCTCTACCTCCCAGATTCAAGTGATTCTCCTGCCTCAGCCTCCCAAGTTGCTGGGATTACAGGCATGAACTGCCATACTTGGCTAATTTTTTGTATTTTTAGTAGAGATGGGGTTTCTCCATGTTGGGCAGCCTGGTCTCGAACTCCTGACCTCAGGTGATCTGCCCGCCTCGGCCTCCCAAAGTGCTGGGATTACAGGCGTGAGCCACCGTGCCCGACCGGATCATCTTAATTTCATGGTGTCATTAGAAATTAGACACCAGTTTTAATAGTTACAGAATATTCCTCAACACTGTAAGTTGAGACATAATATGCAATAATGGTTTAGAGGTTGGATTCTGGAATGAGAGTGTATGGGTTCAAATCCTGGCTTCGACATTTACTATGCAGGTTATATATAATGTTCTGTGCTTCAGTGTAGTAATCTGTAAAATGGAAGATGGTAATATTTACATTATTGAGTTGTCATGAGGATTAAATTAATTATATGTGATATGAAGATTAAATGAATTAATACTTGTAGTGCTGCTTAAACTGTCTACCTGTGGGGCTTGTTCACATACAGATTCTGTTTCAGTAGGTTTAGGTGGGACCTGAGAATGTACATTTCAATTAAGCTCCTAAGAGATGTGCTGTACTTCAAATAGCAAGGAAGTAAAGTACTTCGATTGATGTCTGGCACCTAACAAGTGCTCAATAAATATTACCTATTTCAGCTGCTTGAAATCATGCAACTCTTGGAAGTGGTGTTGCTTTGACTAAACCATTGCCCATTGTCACACTGCTGATTTCCTTAGGCTAGGTCCTAGAAATGGGATTACTGGGATTAAAATTACCCCACATTTTCTCTGAGTTATTCATTACTACTTTGTTTTTTCCAACCATGAGTTATCACTCAAATATAACTCAAGATTATTACTAATTTATAGAATTTTAGCGCTTGAAGAAACGTTAGAGAGACCATCTGCTGGTAAAACTAAATCTACCCTACAACCGTCCCCCCTTGCCATTTGGAAATGTGTGTGGGGACAGGGTTTTTGGGTTGTCATAACTGCTGGGAGGAGTTACAGAATTTAGGTGGCAAGGGCCAGAGAGGCTTATTGAAATGTGTGTGTGCCAGGTGCAGTGGCTCAAGTCTGTAATCCTAGCACTTAGGGAGGCCGAGGCAGGAGGATCGCTTGGGCTCAGGAGTTCTAGATCAGCCTGGGCAACATGGTGAAACCCTGTTGCTACCAAAAATATTAATACAAAAAATTAGCCAGGCATGGTGATGCACACTTGTCGTTCCAGTTCACGCAGTACTTGGGAGGCTGAGGTAGGAGAATCGCTTGGGCCTGGGAGGCGGAGGTTGCAGCGAGCCAAGATTGCACCACTGCATTCCAGCTTGGGCGACAGAGAGATCCTGTCTCAGAAAAAAAAGAAAAAGAAAAATGTGTGTCGGACAACCCTGTACAGCCAAGGATTTTCCTGCCCCAAAAGTCAGAAACTTCCCCATTAGGAAACACTGAGGCCATTTCCCTTTGTTTAATAGATGTGAAAATAGACTCAGAGGGTTCAGGTTGAAAGCACATTCCTGCAGCTGGCTGGTGATAAATTGGTCTTGTCTCTCAAGCTGCTGCTGCTTACAATTAAAATATTTGGCTTGACTTTTCTATTGAACTGTTTTGAGTGATAAAAATGACTCACTAGTGAAACTTAGTGTAATCATTGCCTCCTGTCTGAGAAGTTAAGATCATTTGTGATAACATGGATTGCCCTTTGGCTGATGGTCATATATTTTATTCTTAGTCATCAAAATAACCAAGAGTTTTTCTTTTTTTAATTTTTATTTTTTTCATTAATCAGGTGAGAAGAGAAACTAAGATTTCTGAATAGTCAGTAGCTATCTTTTAAAATTAGTTTAGAACCAATAGGGTGTGTATAACAGAAAATAGCACCCTTGGGATTTGGGATGCTGAGTTCTGATTCCCGTTTGCTGAGTCACTAAAATTTTGTTTGCCGTATTTTGAAATTATAAAGGTGGAATGAAAAATTCTGTTTTAGGATATGTACTGAACTGATTACCACTGAATAGGGGAAAAGGAGTTTTTTCCCCTACATATTTTTGTACTATTTAAAACTATTTAAAGAGTGCTTTATATGTTACAAAATTGGAATATAGGTAAATAATTTTATTTTGAAACATTTTTTATCCATTTTAAAACTTCCGAAATCAGCATATATATTAGAGTTGATGGTAGGTTACAGTTTAATTGGCAGAATTTTTTAAAATTCATTTTTCTTTTTTAAAAAATACAGAGATTGAATCATGCTGTGTTGTCCAGGCTGGAGTACTGTGGCTATTCACAGGCCCTATCATAACACACAACAACCTTGAACTCCTGGGCTCAAGTGATTCTCCTGTCTCAGCCTCCTGAGTAGCTGGGACTACAGGGGCACGCTACTGCACCTGGCTAGATTTTTCTCTCTCTTTTTTTTTTTTTTTTTTGAGATGGAGTCTCACTCTGTTGTCCAAGCTGGAGTGTAGTGACACAATCTCAGCTCACTGCAACCTCTGCCTCCTGGGTTCAAGTGATTCTCCTGCCTCAGCCTGCCGAGTAGCTGGACTACAGGCGCGCACCACCACGCCCAGCTAATTTTTGTATTTTTAGTAGAGGTGGGGTTTCACTGTGTTGGCCAGGATGGTCTTGATCTCTTTGTCAAGCGCATCTGTGTGAAGAGACCACCAAACAGGCTTTGTGTGAGCAATAAAGCTTTTTAATCACCTGGGTGCAGGTGGGCTGAGTCGGAAAAAGGAGTCAGCAAAGGGAGATGGGGTGGGGCAGTTTTATAGGATTTGGGTGGGTAGTGGAAAATTACAGTCAAAGGGGGTTTTTCTCTTGTGGGCAGGGTTGGGGTTTACAAGATGCTCAGTGAGGGAGCTTCTGAGAGTCATTATCCATGAGAAGGAATTTCACAAGGTAATGTCATTAATTAAGGCAGGAGCCGGCCATTTTTACTTCTTTTGTGGTTCTTCAGTTGCCTCAGGCCATCTGGATGTATACGGGCAGGCTTGGGCTCCGAGGCCTGACATTTTGATCTTCTTATATTAATAAGAAACACAAAACAAAATAGTGGTGGGATGTTGGGGTGGCAGAAATTTTTGGGGGTGGTATTGTAGCGGGATGAGCCATGGACAAAACCCCTCAGACACTGAGGTAGTGAAGGGAGTGGCTTTAATCAGCTGGGAGCATCGGCAGGCTAACGTCTTAAAATCCGAGCTCGACAGGTGCTCAACTTCTGTCCCTTTTAAGGGCTCACAACTGAAAGGGGGTCTGCGTGAGAGGGTCATGATCGATTGAGCAAGCCAAGGGGTATGTGACAGGGGCTGCAAGCACCCGTGGTCACAGTGAAACAGAACAGAATGGGAGGTTTCACGGTGTCTTTCCATACAATGTCTGGAATCTATAGATAACATCAGTTGCCAGGTCAGGGATGGAATTTTAACTGGTGGTTAGGCAGGCCCAGGCCTGGTTTCCAGTCTGATTCCTAGGCGCCGGGCTACCTGCCTTTAGTTTTGCTTCTCTTTCCTTTTCTGAGTATAAAACAATATAAAACAATATGAGAGGGTCTCTCTCTTCCCTCAGTATGGAGAGATAATGAGCGATGTTTCTCAGGGCTGCTTTGAGCAGGATTGGGGCGGCGTGGACACCTTAAAGAAAGGCTTTGACCTTGGTAACCTCGGGATTCGCCCACCACTGCCTCCCAAAGTGCTGGTATTACAGGTGTGAGCCACTGTGCTCTGCTGATTTTTCTTTCTTAATGGTTTTTCTGACACCACCTGGCTTGCTGTAATACAGTTCTGACACTGACTGCCAGAGTAGTGCAGACTTCACAAGTTAAAGGGCAAGGTCCCCAACAAGACTGCCCTTCGGACTCCAGCTGCACTTCTGACCAACTGTCTACAAAGAAGAACTTGGCAGAATTCAGGAAGGTGCTATACTTACAATTACAGTTGTAGCTTGATGCAAATCAGCACCAGCCAACTGAAGAGACACATAGGGTGAGGTCTAGAAGAGTCCCAAATATGGAACTTTGTGCCCTCTCCCAGTGGAATCAAGGCCTGTCACCCTGCTACCATATTGAACAGTTCATCAACTAGAAAGCTCCACTGAGCTTCAGTACAATGTTTTTATTGGGGATTCTTTATGAATGCATGATTGGTTGAATCTTTGACCTCATGATTCAACTCAATCTCCAGCCCCCTGTGCTTCCTCACCCAGGTCAGGGTGGCTCAGAGCCCCAACCCTCTAATCACATAGTGGTTGGTCTTTTCTGGTGACCAGCCTCTGTCCTGAGTCTTCTTATCTCTTAGCATAAACTGAGGGGTGATCCAAGGGGCTCATGAATAACAAAGACACTCCTGTTATTCAGGAAATGCTGAGGATTAGAGTCTTCTACCAGGCACCAGGGACAAAGACCAGCTGTATTCTTTATTATTCGGCAGTGGGGCGTAAAAAATAGTGTATCTTTTAAATCGTGATGTATGGGACTTACTGAAATAATGGTAATTTTTTTAGGTTTCTTGGTGTGAGTAAGTTAACACATAAAGTGGTTTGAGCTCTCTTCTGTTTAAATTATTTTAACTATATATAAAATAATTTGGTTTGCCTAAAAAGAACCTAGGTTTTATGAAACCGACACAGGTTCCTACCCTGATGTCATTATGTACTAATTGTGTGACTCTGAATCTCATTTTTCTTATTTGCAAAATATACATAGTTTTGTAATAATTAAACACTTTCAGCAAAACTAATATACATAGTTTTGTAATAATTAAACACTTTCAGTTTTGTACTAATTAAACACTTTCACGTATGAAATAAACATTCATCGAAATATCCCTATTGTTTCTGTTTGTATTATCTATATTATTGATTTTAACATTTGCAGATTTTACCTTTATAGGTAAAGGATTATAGGCAGTCAAGGATTGATTTTTTTTTTTTTTT
>NW_012112697.1:4375848-4390331 GCF_000951035.1 Colobus angolensis palliatus
TCTCGGCCTCCCAAAGTGCTGGGATTACACGCTTGAGCCACCGTGCCCGGCCCATTTCTCTCAGTTTTCTAAAGAGAAATAGAAAAATAGAGCACATGAGATTTAGCCTGAAAGTATAATTATTTGTTGGTCCTGAATATGTGATCATTATATGAAATGATAGTGTTTAAATACATTGAACTGTAGGGGTCAGGTAGAATTTGTATTATATTAGGAAGGTATCTTAAGATAACTCATAGACCCTTGATTTCTGAGATGCTCTAAAGATCATCTGGCCCAGTTTGATTCTCACAGGTGTTTCTTCTAAAATATCTGTGACAGATGGCTCTCCAGGTCTCTCTGAGCAGTTTTGAGAGGGAGTTCGTTTCATGGTTGAGCATCTCTAATCGTTAAAATTCTTCCTCATATTTAGCTTAAATCTACCTATGCACCTTCTCATTCTTCCGAGTCCCATTCTTTGGAGCAGTCCAATCCGTCTCAATATTTGAAGATCTGTCTCTTTATATCCTTACTCTCCTTGTCTTCAAGTTAATCCTCCATCAGTTTATTCATATTGTGTGGTTAGTTGACCTCTCTCCAGGATACAGTTTATGAAAAGTCCTCCTTAAAACATATCTTTCTCAGAAGAATCCCGTCATTGTGCTAGGAAAATGCCTAACGTTGTCATAGACAATGAATTTTGTAAATATTGGTTTTTGTTTGGCTAGGGATTAATTGTAATTGATGTCTACATAATCTGAAACGTTTATTTCCCATTTCTCTTTAATTCAGTCTTTATTGGTCATTACAGGCTTTTTGTTCTTTGATCATTCCCCATGTAGCAGTTCATTCTGAGTTTATTTGATGGTTTCTGGAAGCTAAAATACTGAACTGAGCAGTCAGGAGAGGCCAGGTAGTTGTTTTATTTTTGTCTTTTTTGTACATCAGTATGATTTCTGTTCCTAAATTATCATTTTGTTACAGTTGTTTATGTTCAGCTTTGTAGTTGTGTATGTTCAGCTTGTTGCCAACAGCATTTTCCAGTTCTTCAGCTACAAAATGAAGACATTGTTCATACCTTTTGTCACGATGGGAAATGCATCATGTTTCTTGTAGTTATTAATAATATAATTTTTAAGTTTTCTTTTCTTTTTTTTTTTTTTTTGAGACGGAATCTCACTCTGTTGCCCAGGCTGGACTGCAGTGGCATAATCTCGACTCATTGCAAATTCTGCCATTCTCCTGCCTCAGCCTCCTGAATAGCTGGGATTAGAGGCGCCCGCCACCACGCCCAGCTAATTTGTTTGTATTTTTAGTAGAGATGGGTTTTCTTGTGTTTTTTTTTTTTTTTTTTTGAGACTGAGTCTCGCTCTGTGGCCCAGGCTGGAGTGCAGTGGCATGATCTCCACTCACTGCAAGCTCTGCCTCCCTCGTTCACGCCATTCTCCTGCCTCAGCCTCCCGAGTAGCTGGGACTACCATGACCCGGCTTTTTTTTTTTGTATTTTTAGTAGAGGTGGGGTTTCACCATGTTAGCCAGGATGGTCTTGATCTCCTGACCTCGTGATCCGTCTGTCTCGGCCTCCGAAAGTGCTGGGATTACAGGCGTGAGCCACCGTGCCCGGCCAGAGATGGGATTTCACAGTGTTAACCAGGATGGTCTTATCTCCTGACCTCATGATCCTCCCACCTTGGCCTCCCAAAGTGCTGAGATTACAAGCATGAGCCACTGCGCCCAGCTGTTCTTAAGTTTTCTAAACAGAGTTCTTTAAATGTTCTTTTAGACCTTTTGAACACATACGGACTTTCCTGTGCTTGCTTTTGGTTGTTGTTTGAGATGGCAGAAATATTCTATTTTTATTCTAACTAAAATTGTTAGTCTTAAAAGTTTTTAGAATAATAATTGGCAACATCTTACTGAACACTTACTACATATGAGATATTTTGCTAAGTACTTTTCATACTATTATAGTATCTTGTTTTAAGTATATAAATAAATTTAAACATCTTATGAGTTAGGTATTATTGTTATTCCCATGATAATGATGAGGATTTAAAACAGTGAGAGTAAATAACTTGTACTGGGACATGCATTTGGTAAGTGGCAGGACTAAGACTTGAACCAGGCAGTTGACTGTTGGAGCCCATATATTTAGCCACTGTATTTATAACTGGTTTCTGGTAAAAGCATTATAAAAGAGCTGTCTTGCTATTATGACTGTTATAGCCCCTTCTATCAAAATACACATTGATCCTTTTTTTTTTAATTTAATATTTTTCAGTATTTTAAGTCTGTGATTTAAAATACAGTGTTACCAGAGGCCACAAGTGATTGTAGGACATTCTGGTTTTACCTTAGCTTTCATTTAGGACCATGTAGTAGAATGATTTTTAGGGAGTTATTTTAAGGCAAATAAATAAATGGAAATTCTCAATTTTAATTTCTAATTTGGTAAATATCAGTAGATGTAACACATGTAGACAGAAGCTCTTTGTGATCCCCAAAGTTTAAAGGGGTCCTGACGCCAAAAACTTACACTTGTTTAGATTAGTTGTATCATAGAATATTAAAGAAAATCTTGACCTAGGAATAAAAATCAAGACCAGATTTTGTATATTGAGTTACTACTTAGCCATGAAAAGGAATGAAGTCATGTCTTTGCAGCAACATGGATGGACCTGGGAGTCATTATCTTCAGTGAAATAACTCAGAAACAGAAAGTCAAATACTACCTGTTCTCTCTTACAAGTGGAAGGTAAATAATAGAGTGTGGGGTAATAGACATTGGAAAAGCAGAATGGTGTGAGGGTGGGATGGGGATGAAGGATGAGAAATTACTTAATGAATACAGTATACATGATTAGGGTGAGGATTACAGTAAAAGCCCAGACTTCGCTACTAAGCAGTATATTCACGTAATAGAATAGCACTTGTACCTCTGAAATTTATACAAATAAAAATAAAAATATTAAAAAATTAAATGAACCATTTTTATTACTTACCAAATATATATATATTTTTGAATTGTGTAATCAGGAGACTGGAACCTACTGAACGACCTCTTCAGATCGTTTATGATTACTTATCCAGGCTGGGATTTGATGATCTTGTGCGCATACAGGAGGAGGCTACAAATCCTGACCTCGGCTGTATGATTCGGTTTTATGGTGGTAAGAATTTATCAGTGGCTTTGTATGTTAACTACTTTTAAGTTGATCATTTGTGCCTCTATCTGCCGTCAGCTTTTTAAAAGTATTTTATCAAAATCGAGTTTTAAGCCAATTAACTAACGTAGTTAACACCAACCAAACAATAATAAAAACCAAGAGGTCAAGGGTAAGGCAACACTTTAAAAATATCTTCTTTTTATTTTTACTTATTTTGCACTTGTATTTTGCTAACTTACTAGCATTATTTTATACCTTTGCCAGAATCTTGACTGGATCATGCTTTAGTAAATTATTTTTTCAAGCTCCTGGTAAAGCCTGTAAACTTCTGAATGGCTCAAAAATATTGAGAGTAAGTAGTTATTATCATATATGACTTGACATTGATGAATATACCTGTCAAATTTTGTATATTGGTGAATTTAGTGGGGTTTAAATCTAGGATTTTTGACTCTTCTGAGAAAAATATTTTAAGATGAATTTGAAGAACACAACCCATCTATCACTATAATACTTAGTTAGAAAAACAAAAACATGGAACACAGCAATTTTCTTATTTGATTGTGGTTGAACCCTAGTTCTGCATTATGGTAGCCCCCACTTGTCCATGGGGATTATATTCCAAGATCTTTAGTGGACAACTGAAATCACAGATGGTACTGAACTCTGTATATACTATGAGTTTTCCTGTATACACATACCTGTGGTAAAGTTTAATTGATAAATTAGGTAAAGAGATTGACAATATTTAATAATAATATAATTATAGCATTATACTGTAATAAAAGTTAGTGAATATGCTCTCTCTCAAAATATCTTGTCCTATACTTACCTATATTCAGACCATGATTGACTGCAGATAACTGAAACCTTGGAAAGCAAGACCACAGGTGGCGAGGGGGCTACTGTGTATGTTTTTGTTCTAGAATGAAAGTTGAACCTTTCTTTTACATGCAGTTATACTGCACAGTGGTTGGCTCTGATGCCCCTACTTTTCCTACCACCACCTGATAAATTATAGCATATGCAGGATCTTAATATACTATACCCTTAAGAGGATATTTCCAGTAGAGTCTAAAAGAGTACCAGTTTTTAGTACTTAAATTTTGAGGAGTCTTTCCAAAAGTGAACTCTGTTGATGTAGAAAAGTTGGTACAGTTTGAGTGAGAAAATTAAGTTTGGGATGAAACTTAATAATCTTTGAAAATAGACAGTAATGCACCTGGTACCAAAAAACAGAATGTAGATAGATTGATAGATGAGTTAGTTATCTGTTGGCTCTGTAACACATTGCCTCAAAACTTAGGACTTAAAATGGTAATAAATACTTAATAATTATGTAGTTTTTTGTGGGCTGGAAATCTAGGAGCAGTTTAGCTGGAGGGATAGTCCTGGCTTGGGTTTCATGAGATTTCAGTCATCTGAAGGCTTGAGTGGGGCTGGAAGATTCACTTTCAACATGGTTCACTCACCAGCTGCTGGTAGGAGGCCTCAGTTCCCTCTTCTGTGGATCTTTCCATACGGCTTCCTAGGTGTCTGAGGCAGGAGAATGGCATCAACCCAGGAGGTGGAGCTTGCAGTGAGCCGAGATCGCACCACTGGACTCCAGCCTGGGTGACAGTGAGACTCTGTCACAAAAAAAATAAAAGAAATGAGTCACTAAACACAGCCCATACTATAGAGAGAGGAATTAGCTCCAGTGTTTGAAAGGAGGAGTGTCAAAGAATTTGTGGGTCTATTTTTTTTTATTTTTTTATTTTCTTTGAGACAGGGTCTTACCCAGTTGCCTAGGCTGTATGTAGTGCAATGGTGCCATCGTGGCTCACTGCAGCCTCAACCTCCCAGGCCCAAATGATTCTCCCACCTCAGCCTCCCAAGTAGCTGGAACTACGTGCACACACCACTCACCTGGCTAATTTTTGTATTTTTTGTAGAACTGAGGTCTCGCCATATTGCCCAGGCTGGTCTCAAACTCCTCAGCTCAAGTGATCCTCCTACCTTGGCCCCCTAAAGTGCTGGGATTACAGGCATGAGCCATCATGAGCAGCCAGATCTATAATAAAACTGATGCAGGATTTTTTCTTGACCCCTTTATGGGACTTGTGACAGTGGTGCCCCATTTACTCAGCCTACCCTGCTCATCCCTTGTGGGAAGGGAATGTGCAGGTGAATGAGTGTGGGAACTGGCTAGCTGCTTGGACAGTGATGGGAACAAACCGTGTTCATTGAGTTCTGTTGTACTCCACCCTTTGTGGGACGTAGCACATAGAAGAGTGAGTGCAGGAACTGGCTGCCTACTTTAGCACCAGCAGGAATAGATTCTGTGCAGGCTTGTGGCAGCGTCCAGGTAGGGGTGTCTGTGATCCCAAGGCCCCAGAGGATGTGTTATAATGCTCTCTTAGCTCTGTCATCTGCAGACAGGAGTGTGTTATCAGCTCAGTGGTCCCTTTGCCTTGTTGCATAGGGCGGCTGCTCTCCACCAGCGAGGGCAAAGAGCCAGTGTGACAGTCTATTTGAATACCATGGCTGGGCGTGGTGGCTCAAGCCTGTAATCCCAGCACTTTGGGAGGCCGAGGTGGGCGGATCACTAGGTCAGGAGACCGAGACCATCCTGGCTAACATGGTGAAACCCTGTCTCTACTGAAAAATACAAAAAAAAAACTAGCCGGGCGAGGTGGCGGGTGCCTGTAGTCCCAGCTACTCGGGAGGCTGAGGCAGGAGAATGGTGTAATCCCAGGAGGCCCGGGAGGCGGAGCTTGCAAGGTGGCGGGTACCTGTAGTCCCAGCTACTTGGGAGGCTGAGGCAGGAGAATGGCGTAATCCCGGGAGGCCCAGGAGGCGAAGCTTGCAATGAGCTGAGATCCGGCCACTGCACTCCAGCCTGGGCGACAGAGCCAGACTCCGTTTCAAAAAAAAAAAGAATACCAGCACTTGGTGTGTCTCGAATTCTTGTCTGGTGCCCAAGAGGAATGAGGTCATGCGGACAAATTGAAGGATGGTGAATGCGGAGAATTTTATTGAATGAAAACTGCTCTCAGTGAAGAGTGGAGCTGGAAAGGGGATGGGAAGGGCAGGTTGCTCTCCCTTGAAGCTTCTGTCTTCTGAAGTCAAGTCGCCTCTCCCTGATGTCCGGCTGCTTGTCTTCTCTGCTGGCTGAGTCTGGGGTCTTTATAGGCACAGGATGGAGATGCTGTAGGTAGTTTTGGAAAAGGCAACATTTGATTGGTAAAAAGACATTATTCAGAAAGAACCATTCGGGAGAGAGCAGACAAATAGGGATAGGAATTCTTACTTTGGGCCACAAGTTTCAGGCTTTTCGCTGGGGACTCACCTCTGTCTGCCTAGAATTTCTCTGCTTCCTGCCTCTATCAAAACTGTCATAGAAAATATGCTTCCCTCTCACCTTTTTCCTCCAACCACCCAGTGCCTGAAACCAGACACAACTATTGTTAACCGAAGGAAAGAGTTGAAGTATTCTCTTTGAAGTAAATAGCTTGGTAATCAGCTTTAAATATTTTATGTGTAGAATTTTTGGTGCATTATCTTAGTTGGATTATAGTGTTAATAAGGTCAAGGTCATAAGGGCCTGAGTGCAAACCAGTTAATGTTGTGTTCTCTGGTTATAAAAGGACACTGGGTAGTGTCCCAGTCAGCCATTATGCAAATGCCAGTTATCAGTCTTGCTGGAGAGGGAGTGCTGGGGGAAAAGTGAGTGGAATGACTCAGTTCAAATTCATGATATAAAAGCTGTGGAAATAACATTTCACTAAAGTCAGGTTGAGTAGGTAGCATGATTAACCATGGGATTAAGAGAACATATAGCCGGGCACGGTGGCTCACGCCTGTAATCCCAGCTCTCAGGGAGGCAGAGGTGGGAGGATAGCTTGAGCCCAGGAGTTCGAGACCTGCCTGGGTAATAGGAAAAAAAAAAAAAAGACAAGAGAACATATAAATCCTCTGCAGCCAATTAAGCCAACTGTGTTCCTTTCCTCATGGGGGCTCAGTGTGCAATGGCTGCACACAGCAGCTTCCTTGGTAGTGTACTCAGCCTGTTTCTTGTATGGGTAGCTCTAAGGGACCTTGGAGACAGGCCTTTCAGATGGGTGTTCATGTCTCTGACTTTGCACTATCCCCAGTCTAGGCTCCAAACAGATATGCGAGGTGCCTTTGGAAAGCCCCAGGGCACTGTGGCCGGGGTTCACGTTGGCCAAATTATCATGTCCATTTGCACCAAGATGCAGAACAAGGAGCACGTGTTGAGGCCCTACACAGGGCCAAGTTGAAGTTCCCTGGCCGCCAGAAGATCCACATCTCTAAGAAGTGGGGCTTTACCAAGTTCAATGCAGATGAATTTGAAGACGTGGTGGCTGAGAAGCAGCTCATCCCAGATGGCTGCGGGGTCAATTATGTCCCCAATAGTGGCCCTCTGGACAAGTGGCGGCGGGCCCTGCCCTCGCGAGGGCTTCCACTGTGCTGCCCCCTCTTAATGCTCGCCAATAAATCCTACTTCCTGTTCACCTTAAAAAAAAAAAGAGAGAAAGAGCAAACCCCTTATTTGTGTTGGAGAAAGTGGCATACAGAGAGTGTGATTTGTTAGGGAAGTTGTAGCTCTGGGACTGTATAGCTCAGGTAGCACAACTCCGTGCCTGAACATTTCTCTGTGTACTACATTCTCTGCACACATTGTTTAAAACAGCTTTGTCAAAAGAGCATAAATACAAACATCAGAAGCCAGATGCAAAATAATTACATCGTATGTTTCCATCCATTTAAAGTTCAGAGATCGGACTAAACACAGCCATATTGTTTTGAAATGTGTGGCAATACTATTCTTTATCAAAATCTCTTCTTTCATAGTAACAAAATTGTAGTGGGGCATATAACTGCCTGGCTACAGCCCATTTTGCAGCCTTTCTTGCGGTTAGATGTGTACATGTGACAAAGTTTTCTTCCATGGTATGGAGTGGACTTGATGTGCGCCACTTCTACCTGTGCGCACAAACCCCCAGTATGTGCTTCTCAGGGCTCTAGTGCTCTTTTCCACTCAGGTGGGCTAGGATGGCAATAATCAGAGCAATAATTGAAGTCAAGTGTGGAAAATTGGAAACCCTGAGTTACTTTTTAAAAAAAAAATTATTTATTTATTTATTTATTTTTTGAGACAGAGTCTTGCTCTGTCACCCAGGCTTGAGTACTGTGCTGCCATCTTGGCTCACTGCAACCTCCGCCTCTCAGACTCAAGCAGTTCTCCTGACTCAGCCTCCTAAGTGACTGGGATTACAGGAACCCACCACCACAGCTGGCTAATTTTTGTATTTTTAGTAGAGACAGGGTTTCACCATGTTGGCCAGGTGTTAAATTCCTGACCTCAAGTCATCCGCCTTCCTCGGCCTCCCAAAGAGCTGGGATTACAGGTGTGAGCCATTGTGCCTGGCCAAAACCTGAGTTTTTGAATGACAGTGTTGACCCCTGGTGAAACAGAATGCTCACTTGAATGAGTTAAATTCCCGTTGCTTGAGCCATTATATTCTGTTTGCTACAGCCATAGTTAATACAGGACATATACAAAAGCGGCAAAAATAAAAAGAGAGCCAGAAAATTATTGTAAAAGTCAAGGGAGTGACTGAGGAGTGCAAGGAAGAGGACATGATTCTTACAAGTAGAATTTTTTTTTTTTTTTTTTTTTTTGAGATGAAGTCTCACTGTGGCCCAGGCTGGAGTGCAGTGTTTTCCAGGCTGGGTGCCGTCGTGGCTCGCTGCAGCCTCTGCCTCCTGGATTCAAGCAATTCTCGTGCCTCAGCCTCTCAGGTAGCTGGGACTACAGGTGCCCACCACCATGCCTGGCTAATTTCTGTACTTTTAGTAGAGACGGGGTTTCACCATGTTGGTCAGGCTGATCTCGAACTCCTAACCTCAGGTGATCCACCAACCTCGGCCTCCTAAAGCGCTAGGATTACAGGCGTGAGCCATTGCGCCCCGCCACATTTAAAATTTTGACTCAGCGTTCCTAAATTGCACAAATAGGTGTTACTAGTGTTACGAGTGTGTACTCGATTTGCTAGAATTTGAGAGTACTTATTTCCCTACACCTTTGACGACAACAGGTATCATTGTTAATCTTTGCCCCAATTGCAAAAATACTATCTCATGTTACTATGCATATTTAAAGCTTCTTTGTTAAAATATAAGAGGAACATGGTAGAATAGAAAAACATTGCACCAGCCTGATACAATTACTTTTATGATTGCGTATTTTCTTAGTCTTATTTTATATGCATATTTTATATTTTTATTCGTATATTTTTGCTTTTCAAACATTTGGTTTTTTTTTTTTTTTTTTTTTTTTTTTTTTTTTAAAAATTTTTTTTTTTTTTTTTTTTTTTTTTTTTTTTTTTTGAGACGGAGTCTCGCTCTGTCACCCGGGCTGGAGTGCAGTGGCCGGATCTCAGCTCACTGCAAGCTCCGCCTCCTGGGTTTACGCCATTCTCCTGCCTCAGCCTCCCGAGTAGCTGAGACTACAGGCGCCCACCACCTCGCCCGGCTAGATTTTTTGTATTTTTTAGTACAGACGGGGTTTCACCGTGTTAGCCAGGATGGTCTCGATCTCCTGACCTCGTGATCTGCCCATCTCGGCCTCCCAAAGTGCTGGGATTACAGGCTTGAGCCACCGCGCCCGGCCATACATTTGGTTTTTAACTACACAAGTGTAATATGAATATGGTGTCATTATCTGTGGTGTTTTAATTTGTTATAATTACCTCCTAAGTCCATTAACTGCTCTATAGAGAACCACCGTCAATTTGGTGCATACCTGTTCAGAATTTTCCAACTTGATTATTCCTATATACTATATATTCATAGAACCATTTGGATTTTGTTTACATAAGTGGTATTATTTGGTATTGATCTTCATGCTTTTTTCACCCAAGAGTTTGTCTTGGAGATCTTAACTTGTCAGCATTTGCAGAACCATCTTCTGTATGCATATCTTTTTTCTTTTTTTTTTTTTTTTGAGACAGAGTCTCACTCTTGTTGCCTAGGCTGGAGTGCAGTGGCATGGCCTTGGCTCACTGCCGCCTCCGCCCCCTGGGTTCAAGTGATTCTCTCCCCTCAGCCTCCCAGGCAGCTGGGATTACAGGTGGCTTGTCACCACACCCAGCTAATTTTTGTATTTTTAGTAGAGGTGGGGTTTCACCATGTTGGTCAGGCTGATCTCGAACTTCTGACCTCGTGATCTGCCTGCCTCAGCCTCACAAAGTGCCGGGATTACAGGCATGAGCCACCGCTCCCAGGCAGGCATGTTGAATTTTAAGTGATGGTAAACTTAAATGGCAGTTGGAGATATCTGGATAGTTGGAAATGTGGAACTAGAGCTTAGGAATACAGATCTGGGAGAACCAAACTCTCTGAGGAAGGTGGAATTTAGAAAACAGCCGTCCATATCCAAAATGGATCAAAAATATTAAAAAAAAACAAAAAAAAAGACTGTAGCATAACAACTATTTACTTAACATTTACATTGTTTTAGATATTATAAGTAATCTAGAGATGATTCAAAGTATACAGGACGTTGTGTGCAGGTTATATGCAAATACCATTTCATTTTATGTAAGAGACCATAGCATCTGTGGATTTTGGTATGCTTGTTGGGATGGGGGGGGGTCCTGGAATCAATCACTTGCCAATACCAAGGAATGACTGTATAGATGAAAGGATTGGCCTAGAATAGAAGGAGAAATGCTTATTCCATTTAGTGTATTAATATACAAAGTTTTATTGAATAATACAATTTTAAGGCTGAAGTAATCTAACTCATTTCCTCATATTATACATGAGAAACACATGGTTAAATAGGCAAAGTGATACCTAAGCTTGTATAAACAATTATGTGATAATATCAGGAGTACAACCCAGTCTTTCCAACTTCTGGGTTACTGTTTGGACCACCTCATACTGCTGTTCCTGCTCATTTCTGTGTAATTAGTTGTTTGTTTTTTTTTTTTTTTTTAAAGACAGGGTCTTGCTATGATGTCCAGGTTGGCCTTGAAATCCTAGGCTCAAATAGTCTTCCTGTCTCAGCTTCCAGAGTAACTGGGACTACAGTTGCACACTTCTTTTAAAAATAGTGCTCTTACCAAGAACTTCACGTCTTTTGTGTTTTAATGTGCTGTTTTGTTCACTGTATCTCAGTCATACGAAGGCCTCTGGTGGGAAGTAGAATTTCCACCACCATAATCAGAATAGTTGATTGAACTACTAACCATAAGCTTTTCCATATTAGTGGCAGAGAGATGCAGGATTATAGTTACTAATATATTCCTTCTAGAGTAGACTGATAAAAATAGTGGTTGTCATTTATTCCATGTTCTTTTTGTACCTAAAACTGTACTTAGTAGTTTATACTTATTATCTTACTTAGTTTTTATAAGAATCCCCAGAAGGTAGATTGTGTTAAGATTCAAACTATATAAATGAATAAAGTAAAACTTAATGAGAACAAATAGTTCAAGGAAACAAAGTGACAGAACCAGCATTCATGTTCAAGTATATCTGACTCCAGAGTTCATGATCTTAACCACTCTACCATGCTGCCTTTCTCTAGGTACATAGGAGATATGGGTGTTGGAAGAAGGGTTAAGTTAACAATAGCATCCAAAGTAAAATTTTGCTTCATAGACCAAAACTCACAGGTACTCCTACTGTATATAATTAAGTGATGGATAATATGTGAGGACTAGATCTAATTTTGTCATAACTATATTGCTTGGTTAGTTATGTCTATGAATAAGGTTGCTGAATGTTGACACATATTTTTCCCTTTCTGTATTCTTATACTACTTTAATGGTGGATTCTGAAATACTGTTTCCTTTTCAGAAAAACCATGCCACATGGATCATTTGGATCGAATCCTACTGTCTGGCATCTATAATGTACGCAAGGGAAAGACCCAGCTGCATAAGTGGGCGGAGCGCCTAGTTGTCCTCTGTGGTACCTGCCTTATCGTTTCCTCAGTGAAGGACTGTCAAACTGGAAAGATGCATATTTTGCCTCTGGTTGGTGGAAAGGTAAGACTCATAAAGTTAAATTATTTTTCATTTGATCATCTTAATTAAGAAAATATCACATATGCTTTTCATAGCTTTTATTCATATCTTTTCAAAGAAGCCAGTATGGGCATTATTAAAGATGATATCAGAGACTCTCTGAGAGGTTTAGAGGCTATTATGCCCGAAATCCTGTTGCAGAACCATCTGTTCTAGACATCCCCACCTCCACTGCTAGGCACTAGATTGTGGGACTGACAGTAGCCGGAGTCAACAGTGGATGCTACCATTAGAAGTTGCCTTTGGAAATTAGAAGTAGCTGCCAGCATCTGTCACCAAATAGATTCTTTCTGGGTTTTTGTTTTTTTAACCCCAATTAAATTAAAACTCAGAGTCTGAGGTAGTCATAAGATGTGATCCAGCAGCCAGGGAGCCATGCCATTTCTTCCATCTGTCCTAGAGGAGTCTCCATTCCCAGGAAAGGAGTTCACTCGTTAGTCAAACAGAATGAATGACAAATGACCATAAACAGATATACTAATATTTATAGACGGTATGTATATATGATTTTACTCTGTTTTGAATCTTGAATGTCACAAACCAATCTGAGTTCAGGAGGACTTCCAGACAAAATTACCTCATGAATTCACACTTCGGATCAGGCATCCAATCTGATCCAAATACACAGCAATATAGATAGAACACATGTATTAAAAAGATAAATAAGCTGGGCGTGGTGGCTTGTGTCAGTAATCCCAGCTACTCAGGAGGCTGAAGTGGGAGGATCACTTGAGACCAGCAGTTTGAAACCAGCCTGAGCAACATTAGCAAGACCCTGTCTTGGCTGGGTACAGTAGCTCATGCCTGTATTCCTGGCACTTTCGGAGGCCTAGGTGGGCAGGTCACTGAGGTAAGGAGTTCAAAACCAGCCTGGCCAACATGGTGAAACCCCGTCTTTAGTAAAAATAATCTTAAAAAATTAGGTAGGCGTGGTGATGGGTGCCTGTAATCCCAGCTACTTGGGAGGCTGAGGTAGGAGAATCACTCGAGCCTGGGAGGTGGAAGTTGCAGTGAGCCAAGATCATGCCATTGCACCCCAGCCTGGCAAACAGCAAGACTTCGTCTCAAAAAAAAAAAGAAAAAAAAAAAATTAGGTGTGGTGGTGTGGCACCTGAAGTCTCAACTGCTTGGGATGCTGAGGTGGGAGGATGGCTTGACCCCAGGAGTTCAAGTTGCAGTGAGCTGTGATCATGCTACTGTATCCTAGCCTTATGTGACAAGGTGAGACCCTATCTCTTAAAAAAAATAAAAATAAAAAAATAAATGAATGGATGAATGAATGAAAAGAATTAACTAAGCTTAGAAATACAGAATAGAAACATAAAATGATCAGAAGGTCTGAGTCTGTGGGCCTCCTGGGCTCTGGGTCTGAAAGGTTGTGGCAGCCCAGGAGTTCGGCTCCTGTAAGTATTTAGGTCTAATAGTTTGCTGTTCATAATGGGGGTCCTGGGTTAGGCTTATGGCCTAAAGCCAGGCTGATTGGTATTTTTTGTTTCTGAAAGAAAGCTAAAACAAAAACTGCCATTAAGCACTGACTGGAACCAAGGCTTATTTCTAGCTGTGGTCCTAAAGAGGTGGGAGAATCCAGTTATATGGCCTATGACCAGGAAAATGAATGAAATCCCTACTAGTTTAATGAATGAATGTTTGTAACTCCAGTATCAACCATGGGGCAGGAACCCACCACTGTCAACATGAGGTCTTGGGGGCTGAAGAACAAAGTGAAGAAAGTAAGTAGAGTTGTTTGAGAGGGAAAGAGTGAATGAGGACAAGGTTGGGGATTGGTGGAGATGAAGCAGCAGATAGGGTAAGAGAGAAAATGAACCTACCATTCAAGTGAACCTGAAACGTAAACTCCCTCTCACACACATCAAACAAACAAACAAACAAAAACCCACAGAGAAATTTAATACTAGGGAGGATTTCCATAACCTCAACCATCAGAAGATAAACTCACTTCAGATTGAAATGGAAATAAATGAATGTCCTGAAAAAACTTGAAAATAAGTGTATTTAGAATTTTCTAAGAGAGAATGGAAGAACAAAAATGGAAACAAATTCAGAAATCAGAATGTCTGCCTATGAAAAAGCCAAGTAGAATATTGGAAATAAAAATACAGTTACGGCCGGGCGCGGTGGCTCAAGCCTGTAATCCCAGCACTTTGGGAGGCCGAGATGGGCGAATCACGAGGTCAGGAGATCGAGACCATCCTGGCTAACACGGTGAAACCC
>NW_012112697.1:4394566-4423478 GCF_000951035.1 Colobus angolensis palliatus
TCGATCTCCTGACCTCGTGATCCGCCCGTCTCGGCCTCGCAAAGTGCTGGGATTACAGGCTTGAGCCACTGCGCCCGGCCAAGGATAAATCTTGAAAGTATAATTCTGAGTGAAAGAAGCCAGATACAAAAGTCTATTTATTGAATTATTCCATTTATATGAAATTCTGGAAAAGGCAAAAAATTATAGTGTTAGAAAATAGATCAGTGGTTGCCAGGGCATGGTGGGGAGGGGGCTGACTGTATAAGAACACAGAGGGAAGTTTGGGGGCCATGGGGTTGCACACTGTATTTATTCATTTATAAAAACTCATGAAATTGGTTATTTATAATCAGTGAATTAAAAAAAAAAAAATCAAGGCCAGGCGTGGCACAGTGGCTGACACCTGTAATCCTAGCACTTTGGGAGGCTCAGGCAGGAGAATTACTTGAGTCCAGGAGTTCAAGACCAGCCTGGGCAACATAAGTGGGATTCTGTCTCTACCAAAAAATGAAAATTTAGCCAGGAACAGTGGCAGACACTTGTAGTCCTAGCTACTCAGGAAGCTAAGGCAGGAGGATCACTTGAACCTGTAAACGTGAGGCTGCACTGAGCCATGATCACACCATTGTACTCCAGCCTGGATGAAGCGTGACCTGTCTCAAAAAAATAAAAACCAGTGAATTTTATTTTAGGTTATACCTCAATAAAGCTAATCCCCAGAAAGACTTTTTTGTGTGTGTATTTGAGACAGAGTCTCGCTGTGTCACCCAGGCTGGAGTACAGTGGCACGATCTCGGCTCACTGCAACCTCCGCCTCCTGGGTTCAAGCAGTTTTCGTGCTTCAGCCTCCCAAGTAGCTGGGCCAAAAGGACTTTAATGCAAAAAGCATTAGTAGGGATAAAGAGACTCATTACAAAATGATAAAAGGAACATTTCACCATGAATATTTAATAATTCCAAAGTTATACATATGTAAATATAACGTCTGTAATACAGAGATTAAAATAATCACTCCAGGAAGTTGACAAATTATAGTGAGATTTACAGATCTTTCTCAGTGTTTGACATTATATGATTCTCTGTACTTTTCTGTGTCAAGCATTCCAAAATATTTAAAAGATTATGCTAAATCAATCAGTATCTATTCTTCATTTCAATAATATTCTTTAGACACAGACTCATTCAGTTGCAATGATTTGTTACTAATGAAAAATTGTTATGTTGTATCACAATTTAATATTGTGAAAATTATTTAATTTTAATTAATCTTTTTAATATTCTCTTTTCTTGAAGTATTTTGTTTCTGCCACTTGGTTCAATCTTTAGTTGGCAAAGAAACGTAATGTAAGTTTCCATCTGATTTGCCAAGCTATGACATAACAAGTGAGATACTAGACAAAAAGATGTAAATGCTTCCATAACTATAAAAAGACTGCTTCCTTATCAAAGCTATATAGGTTGAGTTGTTGGTATTTGGGGGAGAATTTCTTTTTTTTTGAGACAGAGTCTCACACTGTCGCCCAGGCTGGTATGCAGTGGCACACTCTTGGCTTACTGCAACGTCTGCCTCCTGGGTTCAAGCGATTCTCCTGCCTCAGCCTCCCTAGTAGCTAGAATTACAGGAGCCCGTGACCACACCTGGCTAATTTTTTGTATTTTTAGTAGAAAAAGGGTTTCACTGTGTTGACCAGGCTGCTCTCGAACTCCTGACCTCGTGATCCCCCCCGCCTCGGCCTCCCAAAGTGCTGGGATTACAGGTGTGAGCCACCACGCCAGGCTGATAATTTCTTTAAGGAGCTGTTTTTGTGTTGTGAATTCCTGCCAACACTCCAAATAGGAATGGGGGAGGTTTTTACCCCTTTTCTCAAGCCTAGTAAAAGAGATTTGAATTGGACTGAAGAGGACTTGGTGAGAGTTCCATGCAGTAAGGGGGACATAGCGGGCTGGTATCCTGCTTCCTGACGACGAGAGGTGCTACCCAGCTGCTGGTGATAGAGCAAAAGCACAGCCAATGTGTTGGGATCATTGTGTACTCCTTGGGTGTGTTCATGTGTGACCCATTGGCAGATGGAGGGGGACAAGCGGGGAGAGAGAAAAAATAAAAAGTAACTCTATTTTAAAAAATTCAGTTGTTCGTCTTGTGATTGCCTTTTGCTTTTTGACTAGGACTTTTTTTTAGTGGTTCTGGTTTTCTCCCCTCCTCTTCTTCAGATAGAAGAAGTGAAGCGACGGCAGTACTCCCTTGCTTTCAGCTCAGCAGGAGCCCAAGCTCAGACCTATCATGTCAGCTTCGAGACTTTGGCTGAGTACCAGCGATGGCAACGGCAAGCATCCAAGGTGAAAAGTGGTAGGATGTTCTGATGTGTAGATAAGAATAGAGAACCCCAGGCCGGGCGCAGTGGCTCATGTCTGTAATCCCAGCACTTTGGGATGCTGAGGCGAGCTGATCACCTGAGGTCAGGTTCGAGACCAGCCTGACCAATATGGTGAAACCCTGTCTCTACTAAAACACAAAAAATTAGCCAGGCGTGGTGGCGTGCACCTGTAGTCCCAGCTACTCAGAAGGCTGAGGCAGGAGAATCGCTTGAACCTGGGAGGCGGAGGTTGCAGTGAGCCAACATCGCGCCACAGCATTCCAGCCTGTGACAAAGCAAGACTCCATCTCAAAAAAAAAAAAAAAAAAAAATACAGTTACTAAAATTTAAAACTTAAGTTGTTAAACTCTAGATCAGACAAAGAATTGATGAAGAGTAATTTTGTCTATTCTGTTTGCTAGTAGAATTTTGTTTAGGGTAGCAATATGCCTAGGATCAAAAACTAAATCTTCCAACCCCTCTTGTAGCTACTGAGATATACACAGAAGTTTCCTGGAAGGACTTTTGGAAAAGCTCTTTAAAATGGATAGACTTTTAAAGAGCTTGCCCTTTAAAGGTCATAAAGGGATGGCTTGACCCTTTGCCAGTCCCTCAGTGTCAGAGGTGGAGCAATCATACGATGACTGTGAGTTGGCGCAAGCATATGTCAACTATGGCATTTAAGGAAGAAGCAGCCTGGGTCCTTGCTGGCATATGGAGCCGTTAGCCTAGTCCTGGACTGACACCTCTATTTTTTTAAGCCACTGTTTAGTAGCTGAATGTAATTAACTGACGTACTGAAGAATTTCACAGATAAAAAAATAATAAAAGAACCTTTCAGAAAGGCTCTGGTATACATCTTACAGGAGTTCTAGAGAAGAGAGAGGAAGAAAAAAAAGAAGTAATATATCTAAAACAATAATAGCCGAAAATTTTCTAGAAGTGAAGACAAACATGAGTGTTTAGATGTGACAATGTGTTATTAAGTGAAGTGTGATACACTTTTGGGATAAGAGGATAGAAACATCAAATAATCTTAAAATTTATTAGAAAAATTAGAAAAATTTAACAATAGCCACTAAAATTAGAGGAGGAAAAGAGAATATGGAAAACTTTGTAACACTAAAATAAGGCAAGAAGAATTGAGAAAAAGGAGCAAAATAGCATGTTAAATTATCACAAATTATAGTGATAGTAATAAATCCGAATATATCAGTAATCACAGTGATTGTGATAGTCAGATGTTATTTTAAATAGTATTTGCTGTTCATAAGAGACATAATTAAAACTTACTCTTAGAAGGTTGAAGGTGAAATGATGAAAGAATATATACTCATCAAAGAGCAATCAAAAGAAAATTGGTGTGGTTGTATGAATAGCATATGAAACATTTATATGAAAGTTTATGTGCAACAAAGGATTTGTATTCAGAATATATAAGGAACTTTTGCAACTAAGTAACAAAAAGACAAACCCAGTAAAAAACTGAGCAAGAGATTTGAAGAGACCCGTCATCAAAGCAGATATACAGGTAACAAACACATGAAAAGATCTTCAACCTCATTTGTCATTAGGGAAATGCAAATAAAAATCACAGTGAGATACTGCACACCACTAGAATGACTAAAATTAAAAGACTAATTAATAACAAGTTTGGCAAAGATGCAGAGCAACTGGAACATTTATACATCATGGTAGGAATGAAGTTACTTTGGAAAACAGTTTATTCATTTTTTGTAAAATTAAACATATGCTTTTCAAATGACCCTGCAATTCTATTTCTAGTTTTTTATCCAAAATAAATGAACATATGTTCTTACAAAGACTTGTACATGAATGTTCATAGCAGCTTTATTCATAATGGCCAAAAACTAGAAACAACTTAGATGTTCATTGACTTGTGAATTGATAAACAAATGTGATATATCTATACCAGGAAGTACTGCTAAGCAAAAAAAACAAAAAAGAGAAAGAAAGACCTGCTAATACAGGAACAAGGATAAATCTTTTTTTTTTTTTTTTTTTTTTTTTTGAGACGGAGTCTCACTCTGTCGCCTGGGCTGGAGTGCAGTGGCCGGATCTCAGCTCACTGCAAGCTCTGCCTCCCGGGTCTCCTGCCTCAGCCTCTGGAGTAGCTGGGATTACAGGTGTGTGCCATCACGCCCAGCTAATCTTTGTATTTTTAGTAGAGACAGAGTTTCACCATGTTGACCAGGCTGGTCTCGAACTCCTGACCTCACGTGATCTGCCCACCTTGGCCTCCCAAAGTGCTGGGATTATGGTGTGAGCCACCACGCCCAGCCATGAATGACTTTTCTAGTGATATATTGTTTCTTTTTTTAGATCAATTTTTGTAACCCATATTATATTAGCATACTGTTATAGAACTATAAAGCTTGTTTTGATTTTATTATTTTATAGTTTTATTGTGTTGGCTATAAAATCTGCTCTGAATAAAACTGGTCCCAGTTTTAAGTAGCTATTCCATTCTTCTGCCCTTTTAAAGAGAAGTTAATTTTTTTTAGTGTCTTTTGCGTGTTTAGCAGTATGCTGTGTGCTTGGTTATTTTATCCTCAAAGCAGATGAAGAAACTGCTGATAAGTAGCAGAGCTAGTGTGGCTACAAAAGGCCATGTCTTTTCATATCACACTGTCTCTTAAAGTTTTTTCCAGTTATTTCGAATCATCTTAAGATAACTCCTTGCGGCCGGGCGCTGTGAATCAGGCCTGTAATCCCAGCACCTTGGGAGGCCGAAGAGGGTGGATTAACTGAGGTCAGGAGTTCGAGACCAGCCTGGCCAACATGGTGAAACCGTCTCTACTAAAAATAAAAAAATTTGCCTGGCCTGGTGGCACATACCTGTAATCACTGCTACTTGGGAGGCTGAGGCAGGAGAATTGCTTGAGCCCAGGAGACGGAGGATGCAGTAAGCCGAGATTATGCCACTGCACTCCAGCCTGGCTGACAGAGCAAGACTGTGTCTCAAAAAAACAAACAAACAAAAAGATTACTTCTTGCATGAAGTGTTAACTTTCCATCTTTAATGATACGTGTTTTTCTTTTTTTACCTTGTACTTATAGAGACTTTATAACTTTTACCCTTGTTTTTCAAGTAGCTTATGGTTTTAGGAAAAAGTAAAAATTAACTGGTATTTATAAATGAATAATTGGATCTTATTGCCTTTTTATTTTTTCCTGTCTTTTTAATTAGTATCTTTTTGTGTAAATGCCATTCCATTCTTTGCTGGGTGATAGACATCCAGTACTAGCTCAGAAAGCTCTTCTCTTTGACGTTATTCAGGTGGTGTCTCAGCGAATCAGTACCGTGGATCTCTCATGTTACAGCCTCGAGGAGGTTCCTGAGCATCTCTTCTATAGTCAAGATATTACCTACCTCAATTTGCGACACAACTTCATGCAGTTAGAAAGACCCGGAGGCCTCGACACACTCTACAAGTATGTGGAGAATGGGTTTCCAGACCTGTTAAAACCAACTCATAATCAGTATCTTATGACTTCTACCTGCTACCATTGGATGTATATTCTAAAATTTCCCCTCCCTTTTGAAGAGGAAGTAAAAATTTTTATTCACAGAGTTCTCCTACCTGCCCTTTCCCCCCATAAAACAGAAGATTGATGTAAATGTTCTGTGAGCTTCTGTTGATCTGGGTAATCTTTTCATGTAAATCATTGACACTGATGCGTGATCTCCCTCCAGGTTACATCAAGAGATTTAGTATATGGGAAATTTTTGAATTAGAAGTATAAAATTTAACTAACGTAAAAGAGATAGGCCTAATTATAAGAATTTCACTCTGAGAGACAAGGCTATATCTTCCTTTTGTACCTTCCACTGCCAGCTCTTAAGTGTTTAGTCAGCTGTGATGCTTCTCTCTTCTAATACAGGAACCGCTGTAGCCCTACAGTGCTATGACCTACTTGTTATTCCATCTCCTTTATTAAAATATATACCCCATTCCCACCCTCCACTCATCCCACCTCACTCCTCCACTTAAAAATGGACGCAGTGAATAAATATGTGTTGTAAGTAATTATCTGGGCTTCTGGAGGAGAAGGTAGAAATTGGAAATCAAAGCATTCAAAGTGATTTAAATTAGATGGTGACTAAAAAGATAATATACATTAAAATTACATATTTTACATCCTTCCTTAAGAGCTAATAATTCTAGAGTGATGTCCAGAAAATGTTGTGTTTTGTTATCTCATCTGATAATTGTTTTAGAAAGTTTTTCAAGTGTAAGCCTCTACTTAGTAATGAGGTAGTTATTTTAATAATACTGGCTTGTAAAAATGAAAACAAGCAATAATTTTAAGGAAGTTGGTTTCTAGCATTTCTTTGTGAGTTGCTATGAAAAAGAAGTAGTCCAGTTTGAGGGCTGAATCATAAATTCTGAATTTAAAGCACCAAGCGAAAGGAATAATCAGCAATCACGGTTAGGTCATCTGAAAATCACAAGTTGGAAATTTGAAAAAGAGAAGCATTAGAGTGAGGTACCAGGGATTCATATCTAGAAGCAGGTGATTGATCATCATCATGGAGAACATCTCAGCTTTACCATCTTGCACTTGGATAATAACAAAACATCCTGCTCCCTAGTGGAATTAGCAGAGTCTCTCATAAAAAGTTCTTGCTAATGAAACCTTTAACATCTTAATTATAATACAATGGATATCAAGAAGAAACCCAAGAGATCCATTTTATAACAGTGCTATCTCTAGGTAAGACAATATAGATACTTCTACTTCCATGAACAAAATAGAAGCACTAAAAATTACTATTTTGTGTATCAGGTCACGTAATGGTAAAATGCTGTCACATTCATTATTTTCAAGCTCTAACTGGTTTATTCATTTTATGTGACATTTGAGCCAACATAATTTCAGTATGAAAAAAAGTTGCTTATTAAAAATGGGATTTGGTCTACATATTTGTTAGCTGTTGCTCTATGAGTTGATTAATTCTTGCAAGGCTTTTGTATATTACGTGTAGAAATTTAATAATGGAAAAATTTCAAGCATATCAAGTATGATGAAATACAAAAGAATTATACCAGCATGAGCTGTTCTTCAAGATTGTCTACCTTTTTAAGGAGAAAAGAGAGCTCCTGTAATGCTAGACCTGGTTTCCTTCATCACATGGACTGTGCATTAGTCATCTTGGTGTCCTCTGTCCCCACTCAGTGTTTGATGTGTAGCAAGTGCTCAATAAGTATTTTTGGAATAAATTCTATTAGACATTTAAAATAGATTATCAAAGGCCATTGATGTCCCTTGTAAAGATATAGTAATAGATGTATTGAAATGCAATATCCATTTTTGCCTTTGCTCTTTAGATTTTCTCAACTGAAGGGCCTGAACTTGTCCCATAATAAACTTGGGTTGTTTCCTATATTGTTATGTGAGATCTCTACCCTTACTGAGCTCAACCTTTCCTGTAATGGATTTCGTGACCTACCAAGTCAAATTGGCAATCTGCTAAAGTAAGTAACTTTTACTAGATTCATCTTTTCCCTTGCAGGATAAGGAACTTGCCTGGGGTTTGGAATGAAGGTAGTACCATGAGCTCTTGCAGTGAAATAAATGATGTACTTACTAGGATTCTAGTCAGCAGCAGTTTTTGACATCATAGATCTACCTGCCTATAGCAGGGACTGATCCCTCAGCTTCAACAGCAGAGGTCTTAACTCTTTTAATGTTGGGGTGACCATTTGTGTAAGTCATCTATTAAGTCTGTATAGATGGAGAGTTAGGACACTACTATTTTTGGATTGATAATTAATTAGTGACATAAATCAGAATCCCTAACTCTGATTCTATGCATTCCAGTGAAACCTTCCATAAAGTAGACTTGTTTTATTTTCTTCCTATAGTCTTCAAACCCTCTGTCTTGATGGCAACTTTCTGACTACTTTACCTGAAGAATTGGGAAATCTACAACAGCTTTCCTCCTTGGGAATTTCCTTCAACAACTTTAGTCAAATTCCTGAGGTTTATGAGAAACTCACTATGTTAGATAAAGTGGTTATGGCAGGAAATTGCCTGGAAGTCCTGAACTTAGGGGTGCTGAATAGGATGAACCATATCAAGCATGTGGATTTAAGGTAAGGTTATTCTTTACCACAGCTTCCTTTAAATTGACTCTGTTGGACCTTTATGTCTTCTTTTTATGAAGATTTGTTTAAGACATTAGGGTTTTTAAAATTTTGTTGTCGTTGTTTTGAGACAAGGTCTCACTTTGTCACTCAGGCTAGAATACAGTGGCACGATCTCAGCCCACTGCAGTCTTGACCTCTTGTTCTCAGGCGATTCTCCCACCTCAGCCTCCCAAGTAGTTGGGACTTCAGGTGCGCACCACTAGACCTGGCTAATTTTTTTTCTATTTTTAGTAGAAACGAGGTTTCACCATGTTGTGCAGGCTGGTCTGAAACTCCTGGACTCGAGCAGTCCACCCACCTCAGCCTCCCAAAGTGCTGGGATTACAGGTGTGAGCTGCCACGCCTGGCCCATAACATTAGGTATTTTGAACAATGTAGAAATGTATATTTTCAAAGGTATAGTAAGAGTTTAGTTATCATTCAGTAGCAGAGAGATTAAGGATCATGTAGTTGTACCATGTGATAGAGACTATCAAATTGCCTTTGACAGAGGTTGTTTTTGCTTACCTTCCCATCAATGTATATTTTTTATTTTTTAAATTTTTTGTAGAGATGGAGTCTCACTGTGTTGTCCAAGCTGGTCTTGAACTCCCTGGCTCAAGTAATCCTCCTGCCTTGGCCTCCTAAAGTGTTAGGATTACAGGTGTAAGCCACTGTGCCTGACCCCTCCAACATTGTAGGAGAATTCCCATTTTCTCATATCTTTGTCAGTGCTGGATTTTAGCATTTCTTTTTCTTTATCATCAGTCTAGTAGATTGAAACAAGTATTTCATTGTTTTAATCAACATTTATTTACATAGCAGTGAGGTTGAACATCTTTTTATATGTATATTAGTAGTTTGTAGATTTCCATAAATGACATTTTTCTGTTGAGTCATTGGGTTTCTTCTTGATATCCATTGTATTACAATTAAAATGTTAAAGGTTTCATTACTAAGAACTTTTTTTTTTTTTTTTTGAGACAGAGTCTCGCTCTGTCCCCCAGGCTGGAGTGCAGTGGCTGGATCTCAGCTCACTGCAAGCTCCGCCTCCTGGGTTCACACCATTCTCCTGCCTCAGCCTCCCGAGTAGCTGGGGCTATAGGCGCCTGCCACGTCGCCCGGCTAGTTTTTTGTATTTTTTAGTAGAGACAGGGGTTTCACCGTGTTGCCCAGGATAGTCTCGATCTCCTGACCCAGTGATCCGCCCGTCTCGGCCTCCCAAAGTGCTGGGATTACAGGCTTGAGTCACCGCGCCCGGCCACTAAGAACTTTTTATGAGGATTTTATTTTCTAGTCATAACCTTTTCCTAATTGAAGCTGGTAAAAAGACACCTATTGGGTGTTCTGTAATTTACAGTAAACCATTGATGTACCTTGTAAAGACAGTAACAGAGAGTTTTTGTTTTTTTTTAACCACACTGGAGACTTGAGAGATTTATAGAAATACAGGAAAGTGAGAACAGACCTGCATAAATTAAATCATATACTTGTACAGAAAAGAACCCAGAGGTCATTTTGTATAATTTACCTTTAAACTCTTCCATATATGTGTGTGTGTATATATATGTGAGAGTGTGTGTGTGTGTATATATATATACACACACGGATTATTTCCTTGTCTGTTAATTAATTTTATGTGAACCTTAGCACTAGAGATAGAGCAGGCATAGCAGTAGGAGGAAGTGTGGTTCCATCCTTATAGTCTGGACAGGGTACTGTTGTGACTGCTTTGCTACTCACTCACTCCAAAGGTTGTGTTCATCTTCCTGTTCCTTTGTCCTACTTAGTGCCCACCTGACCTTATTAGGTGTTTGGATATAAGTGTTTAACTTGTTCGTAGATACGACCTCTTTTTTCCTTCTCTTTATTAATTTGTATATGTATTTGCCAGTCTGGATTGTCTGACTTAGCTGTACCTTGAGTTATTCATCAACTGTAGTTATTTATATAGTATCTTGCAAAATGAGACAAGTAGTGAAATTCTTAAATTGTTTAGGAAACAGAGAAAGGGAGCCGGGCACGGTGGCTCACACCTGTAATCCCAGCATTTTGGGAGGCTGAGGTGGGCAGATCATCTGAGGTTAGGAGTTCAAGCCTGGCCAACATGGTAAAACCCCATCTCTACTAAAAATACAAAAAATTAGCTGGGTATGGTGGGGGTGCCTCTAATCCTAGCAACTTGGGTGGCTGAGGCAGGAGAATCACTTGAACCCGGGAGGCGGAGGTTGCAGTGAACCGAGATCACGCCTTTGCACTCCAGCCTGGGCAACACAGCGAAACTCCGTCTCAAAACAAAAAGAAAAGGAAACGGAGAAAGGGATCATGCCTGTCCTATTTTTTATTCTGGTAAGCACATTTAATAGACTCTTGTTTCTGATTATTTTCTTGTTTCTGCATATTAAGGATGAACCATTTGAAGACCATGGTTATTGAAAATCTGGAGGGAAATAAACACATCACCCACGTGGATCTGCGGGACAACCGACTGACTGACTTGGATCTTAGCTCTTTATGCAGCTTGGAACAGCTGCACTGTGAGCGGAACCAGCTGAGGGAGCTAACACTCAGTGGCTTCTCCCTTCGGACCCTCTATGCCAGTTCCAACAGTGAGTTTTCTATCCAGCCTTTTGCTTTTTCTCTTTCAGCTGTTGTCAGTGCTTTCTAAGAACAGTGGCATCTGTGGTGTTCCTCAGCCACTCTGCAGGATGGGGTTTGTTGCTCATTGAGACAAAGCTTTATCTTTTCACTTTGCTGTCAATACTTAAGTGGTTGCAGTGCGCATAAAAAGACATGGCAGGATACTCTGAGCTTTACTAATTGAGGCATTCCACAGAGTAGTGGTGGTGGGGAAGTGGGCAAGCATGTTCAAAACATGTTTAGACCATCAATAATGGTCTAAAACGGGTTGGCAAACTATACCCCAGGACTGCATCTGGCCTGCCACCTCTTTTTGTATGGCCCATAAGGAATGGTTTTTACATTTTTCTAGTGGGTAAGTTAAAAAAAAAAGTCAAAAGGAGAATTTTGTGACTGAGCATGGGGGTTCATGCCTGTAATCCCAGCACTTTGGGAGGCCAAGATGGGCTGATCACCTGAACTCATGAGTTTGAGATTAGCCTGGGCAACATGGCGAAACCCCATCTCTGCAAAAAATACAAAAATTAGCCAGCATGGTGGCACACCTGTGCTCCTAGCTACTCGGGAGGCTGGGATGGGAGGATCACTTGAACTTGGAAGGCAGAGGCAGAGTGAGCTGAGATCGTGCCATGTGTGTTCTCATGAGAGAACTGGGTGAGACTTGTGAGACCCCATCTCAAAAAAAGAAAGAAGAATAATTTTGTGACATGTGAAAATTACTATGAAATTCAAGTTTCTATGTTTCTAAATGAAGTTTTACTGGAATGCAGCCACAGTAGTTTGTTTGCATATTATTTATACATTCTTGCTCTTGTGCTATAGCAGCAGAATTTCCTGCTTGGGATATATCCCAGAGACACCCACATGTGCAAAGGAGATGTATACCAGATTGTTTATCACTTTTTGTGAGCACGAAAAAGTAGGATTTTGAGATGGAGTCTAGCTCTGTTGCACAGACTGGAGTGCAGTTGCCTGATCTTGGCTCACTGCAACCTCTGCCGCCCAGTTTCACGTGATTCTCTTCTCTTAGCCTCCTGAGTAGCTGGGATTACAGGAGTGTGCCACCATGCCCATCTAATTCTTATATTTTTAGTAGAGACACGGTTTCACCATATTGGCCATGCTGTTCTTGAACTCCTAACCTCCAGTTAGCTGCCCACCTCAGCCTCCCAAAGGGTTGGGATTACAGGCGTGAGCCATTGCACCTGGCCTAAAAGTAGGATTTTTAATAGGAAAATGGGTAAATTAGTAGTGATATATTTATGCAACAGAATATTGCACAGCAGTGGAAATGAATGTACTAAAGCTTTGTATGGTAATATGGATAAATTGCAAACTTTTTTTTGAGCAAGGAAAAGTGCGTAATTAAATGTATATTGTGATAGTTATATCAAAATTTAAAACACAGAAATACTGTTTTCTTAGCTATAAGCATGCTATTAGTATGAAAGAATACAGAAGAGTGATGAAAACCATATTCAGGATGATGTTTACCTCTTGGTATGTGTGGTATTGTAATTATTTAAAAAAAAAAAAAAAAGTCTGGGCTGGGCGCGGTGGCTCAAACCTGTAATCCCACCATTTTGGGAGGCCGAAGTGGACGGATCACCTGAGATCAGGAGTTCGAGACCAGCCTGGCTAACATGGTGAAACACCGTCTCTACTAAAAATAGAATAGATTAGCCAGGCATGGTGGCGCGTGCCTGTAATCCCAGCTACTTGGGAGGCTGAGGCAGGAGAATTGCTTGAACCCGGGAGGTGGAGGTTGCGGTGAGCCAAGATTGCACCACTGCACTCCAGCTTGGGCAACAAGAGCGAAGCTCCGTCTCAAAAAAGAAAAAAAATGGTCTACAGCATATAAAGCAGAATGTAGATTTGTTAAAAGCTATGATAGGTGAAAGAGGGTACATTATTTTATTCTCTTTATTTTTCTGTATCTGTAAACTAGATTATACAGATAAAAGTTGAGTTCTATTTGCATTGCCTTTTATTATGTTATAGAAGCTTCAAATTGTAGCTTAGATTAATTGCTTGGTCAGAAGAGTGTTAAAACTGGTGAGTGTTGACTTACGCTGTTTATAGATGCCTGACATCGTAGTAAGTCCTAGCCATGGAGATTTTTGTTATCAGGCCCCTCCCTATCCTTAATGTGTCTAAAGAGTCTGAATTCCTGACCTTACTGGAAAAGACCTCATCAACAGGCGTACAGTCCTAAATATTTACTCTTTGTAAATTTTTAAGTATTTACAAATAAATTAAATATTTTAATTGTATTTAAATACTTAAATATATAAAAACTTGCAGTTTTGATGCCTCAAAGTCAAGAACTGTGCTTTACAGAAAGAAATTATCTAAATGTGATCAGTTAATATAGGGAAAGCACTGAACTTGACTAGTCATCAGGGATATGCAAATTGAAACTCCTATGTGGCACCACTACACACCTACCAGAATGACTAGAATGGACTAAAAATCCCAGGGGCAGCTGTTGGAGTGTAAATTGGTATAACTGCTTTGGAATACTGTTCAGTAGTATCTCCTAAGGTGAACAGAAACATACCCTGTACCTAGCAGTGCCTCTTCTAGGCTTATGCTCAAAATAAGGACTTACATTAGTTCACAAAAGACATGGACAAATATGTTCATAGAAGTACTATTCATAGTAACTGCAAACTGGAAAGGACTTACATGTCCATCAACTCTAAAATGGGCAAATAAATTGTGATATATTCACATAAAATAATTTTATACAGGTATGAGAATGAATGAACTATAATCATATGCAAGTGTATAAACAAATCCTGTAAACATACTGTGGAGTGAATGAAGCCAGAGAAATGAATTATACATACTGTGTGCATATATTTATGTAGATAGACAGAAGTAATTATACCTACTGCATGCATATATTTATGTAGACAGGCAAAAGCAATTTGGTACTTGGTCAGGATAATGTTACCCTTGAGGGGCAGTGACTGGAAGGGGAAACATGAGGCAGTTCCCAGGGAACTGGTAATGTTCTGTTTCTTGATGTGGGTGTTGGTTCCATCAGTGTGTTCAGTTTGAAAATTTACTGAATTGTTGCACTTTTCTGTATTTATGTTATACTTCAATTAAAAGTTAAAATATTTCCTGTTAACGTTTAACTACTGCTTAACCTTGTATAAAGGCAGTGCAGTACACAGGATTCTTCAGTTAGCTGTTCCATTTGTTTTTCAAGACAAATTGGGATCAAACAGTCAAAGTGAGTTTTCAGTAGTTTTTGTCTTTAACTCATTTTAGTAGAAGACATCAGTTTTCTCTCTGGTAATTTCACTAAGCTACTTTTCCCTTGTCAGCTCTCAGTTACTTTCTTTTTTAGAGGATGTCACTAACACCTGTTTGTTTATGGATTAGGGTTGACAGCAGTGAACGTCTATCCAGTACCCAGCCTGCTCACTTCCTTGGATCTCTCCCGGTGAGTGTTGCTGATGAGGTGGTACTTGTTTCTTACCGTTTAAGAGATACATGTGGATTCTTTGGCAGTTTTGATGTACAAGAAGTCTTAAGTATTTTGAAATATTTGGATAACCTGGAAAAAGGAGAAAGGATGAGTGGATCAATAAGTTTAATAGCCTTACTATATAAAGGAAGGATTCTCTTGAAATAGTAAGGTGTCTATGAATTACTCTTTCTTAAAGACTATAGATGTAGGATGAGATGCAAACAAAGAAGACCTGTTATCTTCATGGCACTGATTCCCTTTTTGTCAGTTGGACTCAGATAATTCTTGATTTTTAGATAATGGGTTTTTGTTTCTTTTTGGTTTTGGTTTTGGTTTTTTGAGACGGAGTCTCGCTCTGTCGCCCAGGCTGGAGTGCAGTGGCGTGATCTCGGCTCACTGCAAGCTCCGCCTCCCGGGTTCACGCCATTCTCCTGCCTCAGCCTCCCGAGTAGCTGGGACTACAGGCGTCCGCCACCATGCCCTGCTAATATTTTCTATTTTTAGTAGAGACGGGGTTTCACCATGTTAGCCAGGATGGTCTTGATCTCCTGACCTCGTGATCCGCCTGCCTCGGCCTCCCAAAGTGCTGGGATTACAGGCGTGAGCCACTGCACCTGGCCAGATAGTGGGTTTTAAAATACTATTTATTTATTTTGTATTCCTGTAACTCATATTGGTCTCATTTTTGAAGGGATATTAATTATATTCAGGATTTTATTACTCCTCTCAGTGGCCAGAAACAAACATAAATGAGGTTTGTTTTTCTTTTATTCATTTTTGACAACTGTTGGGCATTCTGGGTTCAGTGGTTGAGTTTTGCAGTCTAGTGGCGAGATGAGCAATCAAACAAGCAGTGACAGGGCAGCATCCTAAGTGCTGTGAGTACAGGATGCCCAGAGCAGATCAAAGGGGCAGTGGGCAGGGTCCTGTGTGGTCAGGGCTGTTGTGAAGACTCGGTGAGGTGATAGATGCAGAATGCTTGGGATAGTACCTGATCTGTAGTCACCCCAAGAAATACTAGCTATTGTAACCAGGTTTCTTTTTGTTGATTTCATTACTTTATCATCATTTTGAGCTAATGTTTTAGACTCCATTTCTTTCTGCTTATCTTCCCAGCAAAACCCCAGCATGGATCAGCACTAAAATTTTACCTTTTCCATTGAGCTTGATCGTTGCCAAAGAAAATCACATCCGAGTAGACACCACTGCAAACTCAAAATTTCCAACTTCATCTGGAGTTTATTGGTTCTTTCTCTTGCCAGCTCCTTCCAGTGTCCTCAGCATCTGCCTCCCTCAGTGTCCCCCTCCCCAGTCTCCTCCATACTGGAACTTAGCTTCTTACTTCATTGGGAAAATAGAGGCCATTGTGGGTGGTTTCCCTCAGCTTCTGAACACCTACCTTGCTTGAATTTATATAGATGTGTTTCATTCTCAGCTTCTCTCCTGTGTTCATGGCCAGTCTAGCTGTCTGTGCCTGTGTCCCCTCCACTCCCACTGCCGTGGACCTTGCTCTGTTCGTCCTCATTGTCCTCCTCCCTCCTCTTCCCCTTTCCCTCCTCTCTCTCTCTCTGTGTGTGTGTGTGTGTGTGTGTGTGTGTGTGTGTTTTCAGCCTCTTTTTTCTTACTCTGTACACACACTTTATCTCTTCTGTCATAACAGAGTTCCCTTTACCTCACAACCCCCCAGCTATTGTCTTAATTCCTTTCTTCCCCGTTTTGTCCAAATTTCTCAAGAATTATGTGCATTTGTTGGCTTAGTTTCTTCAGTCTCCATCTGCTTATCCCTCTAACAACTCAGTTTAGTTCTGCTTTTATTGGAACTTTTCTGTATTGACACAGTTAATCTTGCTCTCTTTTCTCCAAACATGCTTTTTCCTTGACTAGCTAATACAGTCTGATTCTTTTCAGGCCACTTTGACCATGTTTCTTGTGCGTACCCTTCTTCCTCAGCTAGCCCTTTAAAGGCTGATTATCCCCAGGGTTCTGTCCTTGGTCCGCTATACTCCATTGGACGCGACCTCATTTACTCCAGTTATTTCAGCTACACTCACGTCTCCAACCCAGGCCCTCTCCTCCGGGTGCTCCAGCATCACCAAGCTGCATGTTATTCCCCATACACGTCATGTGTTTCTTCTCTTGCCTCTGTGCTCTAGCTCATGTTGCCACCCAGTGCTTGTAATGTGCTCCTCACCTCAGGCTATTGTATAGCACCTTCATATTCTAAACCACATATTTCTTAGAGAGCTTGTTTTGATCCATTTTAGGTAAAGGGTTTCCTTCACTAAGGTATAGCAATATGTGTGTTTCCCTTACATAGTGCTACTTCATTCTGCCTCATTATATCACTCGATAAACCCATAGATATCTTGAGGCCTAGAGAAGCTGTCACATCTGAAAAAAAATTCTCTTTACTAAATATCTGCATAGTGCTCTACTGATTATTTGAGCTCACGTTCTAAATGGTTTGAAACTTTTCCCCCACTAGTTATCTGTTGGCTTTACTGTCTCACTTTTATTTGTTCTGTTCATTTTCCCTGGAATTTACTTCTTTTCTTACCCAGTCATTACCTGTGGAAGTCTTAAGTCATCTTTGAAGGTTTGTTAATTATAATTCCTTATCTTTCCCTCATCCCATCCCAAGTGTGCTTTTTTACTGTAGGAAGCCTTTTTATCTTCTTTGAGCATACAGGATGATTGATCCAGTATAGTACTTGTCTCTCCTCTCCCTTCTAAGTCAACAGCATTCATTGAGCACCTACTGTATTCCAGGTAATGTACCAAGGGATGCCTTGGAGACTGTGTCCGTGCCCTCAAGGGCTCACAGGCTGGTTAATGGATACATTACAGTCTAGTGAAATGAGTTCCACTTGTCATCTTAAATGTTGCCATTTAATTATTTGTTTTCTGCAGAAACCTGCTAGAGTGTGTCCCTGACTGGGCCTGTGAAGCAAAGAAGATAGAAGTATTAGATGTGAGCTATAATCTTCTCACAGAGGTTCCCATAAGGTATGTGTGCCTGAATGCATATATTATGTATATATGTATGTATGTACTAACATTCGTGTGTGTATTTAATTTTTTTTCTAGATTTGGGTTGCCTTTTATTTGTTCAGTGAGTGTTGAGTACCTGTTGAGCATGAGGCAGTGTGATGTGCTGTAAGGAACATAGTAAAGGCTAAAGCATGGGCTTGGCTTGCAAGGAACTTAATGAGAAGATAGTATAACATATGTGGATAACTGTGATGAAGTAAATATACTAAGAATTGCTGCCATAGGTTGGTGACATGATAGTAATAATGGTTAATTTTTTTTAGGATGAGCTGTTATAAGCTGAGCAATGTTGTAAGAACATCACTTTTATAATCTTACCTAATCCTTTAAAAACCTTATTATATATTTAATAGGTACTCTTATCTTCACCTTAGAAATGAGGAAAGTAAAGCTTAGAGCAGTTAGGTTACTTGTTGAAGGTTGCACTTAACCAGGAAGTGATGGGAGCTGGCATTTGAAGGTAGTCTTTCTTTTTGGGAGGCGGGGGTGGGGGATGGAGACAGGGTCTCATTCTGTCACCCAGGCTGAAGTGCAGTGGCACAGTCACTGCTCACTGTGGCATCAACCTGCTGGGCTCAGGTGATTCTCTGGCCTCAGCGCCCCCCTCCCAATAGCTGGGACTGTGGGTGCACACCACCACACCCAGGTGATTTTTGTATTTTTAGTCGAGACGGGGCTTTGCCATGTTGGCCACACTGGTCTCAAACTCCTGGGCTCAAACGATGGGCCCATCTCAGCCTCCCAAAGTGCTGGGATTACAGGCATGATCCACCACACCTGGCCTTGGATATAGTCACTTTTACTGCAGAGCTTTCACTCTTAATCACTACACTGTATAAATTAAATGGAGAAAATCAGAATAAATTTGAATAATTAGGGAATGTTTCATGAGAAGATGGCATCTGAATTGACCCTTACCAGATGATGGGATTTTTTCTAAGTGGTGGGAGAAAGAGAGTGGTGCTTGGTGAAGGGGGCAGGGAATGATATATTCAAAACCATTGAGGTATAAAATATATGGTTATTACCTATGGAGTCTTTAAAATTAAACTACAGGCATTTAACATAGTAAATATGAACATAATCTTTGGAGTCAAAACTTAATTCAAGTCCAGACTTTACTATTTACTATGCAGTGTAAAATCTTAGGCAAATCAAAGTTACCAAACCTTTCTGAATGAACTTCATTTTAATGAACTTCATTGTTAAGTGGCTTAGCACGTTTTAAGCACTCAATAAATAGTAGTTTTTATTGTAGTGAAATGTTATGAATTTATTCACAAGATGTGTTAATATTAATGTACTGAATTTTTGGTGCTGCTTAGACTTAAAATCTAAATTGATTTATTCTAAAAATTGCCTTTTTAGTTTAGATCTCCTGTGTGCTGTTTGCCTTTATTAATTCACCTTTTCTCAGAATGACCTTAATGACTTCCTGGTGGGTGGTAGGTAAACATATGGTCATAGCTGCTTTCTTGGCTCAGGCACTTGTCAGTGAGTATACAGTCTAGGAGAATATGTTTCTATAAGTTAACTGAGTTCAGTTAAATGGGCCAGGACAGCCTCAGAAAGAATGAGTTAACTAAGTTTTTTATTTGTTTGTATGTTTCCCCCCTAGAATTCTAAGTAGCTTGAGTCTTAGAAAACTGATGCTGGGACACAATCACGTGCAAAACCTCCCAACACTGGTAGAGCACATCCCCCTCGAGGTGTTGGATCTTCAGCATAATGCACTCATGAGGCTGCCAGACACCCTCTTCTCCAAGGCCTTAAAGTAAGTACCATAGGATTTTTTTCGGAAGAGCAGAATCATTGGCTGAACAGACTGCAGTAACTTATCATTGAAGTGACCTTTGAAACTGTATTTACAGAGAGTTTACCTATAGTCCAACTATGAGTGGAGACTTACTTGCAATTTTTATGAAACAAAATATGACACTGTTTTATGAGGCAGTAATTCCTAGTTGAAATAACTGTCAAATCCTTAAAGAGGTTTCTGTGTTGTAAACAATTTCAGAAAGGTTGAGAAAATTCAGGCTTTCATCTCTGAAAACAAATACAGTTGTGGTATTTAAAGATAAGTAACATTCTGCTGTGGCTTCTTTGGGCAATTTAGAGCTTTTGCATTGGAGAGAAAAGGACATACCACTAAAGTTAATTTGGTTTTTGCTTCTAGCTTTACCAGACTACCTTTGAATTACAGTCTTTATGTGCAAGCTTTTTGGGTACTTTTTGAAAACTGTATTTACAGGTAATGTCCTTCCAAAAGGTGTCATTTGCCTTCTCACTATAAATTAACAAATAGATGACATGTCTTCCTATTTTAGGCCTGTAATCAGGTTTACCTAATGTGTACATCACCTTTAAGTGAAAGCTAGTTTTGTGGGGTTGGTTTGTTTTTGTGGGGTGTTTTTTTTTTTTTTAGGAGACATGGTTTCACTCTGTCACTCGGGCCGGAGTGCATTGGTGCAGTCATAGCTCACTGCAGCCTTGACCTCCTGGGTCTAAGTGATCCTTCCTCCTTAGCCTTCTAAGTAGTTGGGAGCACAGTCGTGCACCACCACACCTGGCTAATTTTATTTTTTGTAGAGACAGGGTTTCACCATTTTGTTCAGGCTGGTCTCAAACTCCTAGACTCAAGTGATCTGCCTGTCTTGGCCTCTCAGAGTGTTGGGATTAACAGGCATGAGCCACTGCACCCAACCTGAAAACTAGTGTTTCGGTTTTTTTTTTCAAATATGGAATGGTTCACAAATTTGCATGTTATTTGTGCTCAGAGTCCTTGCTTATCTTCTCTATATCGTTCCAGTTTTAGTATATGTGCTGCCAAAGCGAGCACTGAAAACTGGTTTTTAATTATATTTTTCTACAACATGGAGAAGGCAATATTGTTTTCTTTTTTTTTTTTTTGAGGCGGAGTCTCGCTCTGTCGCCCGGACTGGAGTGCAGTGGCCGGATCTCAGCTCACTGCAAGCTCCGCCTCCCGGGTTTACACCATTCTCCTGCCTCAGCCTCCCGAGTAGCTGGGACTACAGGCGCCCGCCACCTCGCCCGGCTAGTTTTTGTATTTTTAGTAGAGACGGGGTTTCACCGTGTTAGCCAGGATGGTCTCCATCTCCTGACCTCGTGATACGCCCGTCTTGGCCTCCCAAAGTGCTGGGATTACAGGCTTGAGCCACCGCGCCTGGCGCATGTTGTTTTCAATTTAGAAATGGAGAAAACAGAGATGAACAGTAGTAAATGAACAGGAGACGTAAAAAACTGTTCAGCCCACAGTTGTCTGGCTTGTTCTGTCTTTAGCAGCTTATACATCTCTTAATGTATAATACAGTTGGTTGCATATTCTTCAGAATAAAATCTTTGGGAATTCTAAAAAGTATTTAAAGGAAATTTTCTTTATGTAACATTTATATGGAGTCTTGATGCAGTTGTTAATCTACAAATGTTTGTTAGCAATGCATAATGCTGCATTTGGTCCTCATGATAGTCTGAATAAAATTAGTTTACAACCTTAGAATCTGTAGTGAGTAACTTAGCTGTAGTGAACTGTCAGTGATATTTATTTAATGCTAACTCTGGACAGAGCTTTGTTGAGACCACAACACAAGCAGACACACAGTACTCGCCATTAGCTTAAAAGCTAATTCGTTATGTAAAACTTATATTTCAATATAAAAAGCGAATTAGGGATTATGGATCATACGACATGAAGAAGACCTGAGAACACACAAGTTTAATAATAATAGCTGTCTTTTATTGAGAATATTCTGGACCGGGCGCAGTGGCTCACACCTGTAATCCTAGCACTTTGGGAGGCCGAGGCAGGCGGATCACGAGGTCAGGAGATCGAGGCCATACTGGCTAACACGGTGAAACCCCGTCTCTACTAAAAATACAAAAAATCAGCCGGGCATGGTGGTGGGTGCCTGTAGTCCCAGCTGCTCAGGAGGCTGAGGCAGGGGAGTGGCGTGAACCTGGGAGGCGGAGCTTGCAGTGAGCCGAGATCGGGCCACTGTACTCCAGCCTGGGTGACAGAGTGAGACTCTGTCTCAAAAAAAGAAAGAGAATGTTCTGTATATACCAAATACTATGTTAGGCGAATTTTTAAATTATTCCATGTTTTGTCTATTAGATTGGCAAAGATTAAAATGGATTTCTAATATTCAGTGTTGACAGTTGACAAATGTGTGGCAAACTGGCATTCTTAATAGTCTTCTTGTGGAAGTATAATTTCTTTTTTTTTTGAGACATAGTCTAGCTCTGTCACCAGGCTGGAGTGCAGTGATGTGATCTCGGCTCACTGCAACCTCCACCTCCTGGTTTCGAGCAATTCTCCTGCCTCAGCCTCCTGAGTAGCTGGGATTACAGGAGTATTCCATTACGCCCAGCTAATTTTTTTATTTTTTATTTTTTAGTAGAGACAGGGTTTCACCATGTTGGCCAGGATGGTCTTGATCTCTTGACCTTGTGATCCGCCCACCTTAGCCTCCCAAAGTGCTGGGATTACAGGCGTGAGCCACCAGGCCCATCCCAGACAAAAGTTTTTCTAAATGGTGTATTCGTAGTTCAGAAATATGTGAACATGATATTCAGCAACATCCTTTCAGTAGGCAGTTTGACAGTAAAAGATGAAGTTAGGTTAGAATCAGGCACTCCAGAAGCCTGGGAAAACAACCAGGCTTGTACTTTTTTCTCTCTACTTGGTTTGCATGAATTGAGTAAAAGGAACTTTGGGTTGGATAGGATCAATTAGAGAAAAACTACTTGGAGAATGTTTTTTTTTTTTTTCCATTTGGGAGCTTGGAATGGCAGCATTCCATACTGAGGTGACATGATGGTTTCTATATAGGAAGGCAACAAATAGAGGAGGTGATGATTTGTGTGTGTTCTGTCAGTCTCAGATACTTGAATGCATCTGCAAATAGTCTGGAGTCTCTACCATCTGCCTGCACTGGCGAGGAGAGTTTGAGTATGTTGCAGCTGCTTTATCTGACCAACAATCTCCTGACGGATCAGTGCATACCTGTCCTGGTGGGGCACCCGCACCTGCGAATCTTGCACCTTGCAAACAATCAGTTACAGACCTTTCCTGCAAGGTAAAATGAATGCAGACTTTGTTCATTTCAAATACACAACGTTAATTCTACATTTGTCAGAAAAAACATAGCCATCTGACTATGACTCTTTGTTTACGTTGACTGACTTACAGATGCTATGATTTTACTAGTTGAGTGGCAAAATCTCATCTTAATAGTTAGTACCCTGTTGCTAAGTATCAGTAACCAGGAAAATTGGTTAAAATATGTTTTATTTTTAGTTGTGACTACTTAATTATGGTCTAATACTCAATCTAGAAAAGTACAGGCTTATGAAACAAATTCTGAAGACAATTTTTTCTTTTCTCTTGTCATCATTGTTTTATAAAATACTGTTATTTATTCATAGTACAAAAATGGAATGCTTACTGTATGTCAAGTATTGTGTAACAGTTACAGTCTCTGTCCTCTAGGAATGTACAGTCAAATTGGGGAAATAAACAAGTGGATAGGCAATTGCAGTGCAGTCTAAGAAAGGTAGGGTGTTTGGCCGGGAGTGGTGGCTCACGCCTGTAATCCCAATACTTTGGGAAACCAAGGCGGGCGGATCACAGGTTCGTGAGATTGAGACCAGCCAGGGCAATATGGTGAAACCCTGTCTCTACTAAAAATACAAAAAAATTAGCCATACGTGGTGGCACATGCTTGTAATCACAGCTATTCAGGAGGCTGAGGCAGGAGAATTGCTTGAACCCTGGAGGCAGAGGTTGCAGTGAGCCAAGATTGTGCCACTGCACTCCAGCCTGGGCGACAGAGTGAGACTCTGTCTCAAAAAATTACTAAATAAATAAAATAAATAAATAGAAAGGCAGGGTGTTGAAGAAGATATGCACACATTGCCAGTCACGTTGCACAGAGCCTGGGGATGGGGTTAGGCTCCCTGAAGGAAGAGATGAATAGTAGTTAGCCAGGCTACACCTATAAGAACACATAAGAAAGATGTTTAATGCTGTCAAAGTTTGAGACAGTGTCAGTGAATAAGTAAATACATTTCAAAATACATTTGGTTAAAACAGCAACTTTAGAACTTTTTTTTTTTTTTAAGAGATGGGATCTCATTACGTTGTCCAGGCTGGTCTCAAACTCCTGGGCTGAAGTGATTCTCCTACCTCTGCCTCTCAAATACCTGAGACTGCAGACGCATGCCACCGTGACCAGCTAAAACTTGGAAAATTTAACACCAGAAAAATCTATGCCATGAAAGTAGTCATTAAAAATAATATTTTCAAAAACTAAGAACATGGGGCAATGACATTTGATATTTAATAATTTTTGATGAAATTATATATATGTAAATTATAAAATTTTAATTTTTATTTACATTTACCATTTACAAAGTGAGATAGAGCTTAAGAAAATACACAGGAGAAACTTGATTGCAGTTCAGGTGATTCTCCTGCCTCAACCTTCCAAGGAGATGGGACTACAGGCATGCACTGCCACACCCAACTAATTTTTGTTTTTTTTTTTTTTGAGATGGAGTCTTGCTCTGTTGGCCAGCTGGAGTGCTGTGGTGCGGTCACAGCTCACTGCAACCTCTGCCTCCCAGGTTCAAGTGATTCTCCTGCCTCAGCCTCCCAAGTAGCGGGGATTACAGGCATGTGCCACCACACCCAGCTAATTTTTTCTATTTTTGTAGAGACAAAGTTTCACCATGTTGACCAGGCTGGTCTTGAACTCTTGGCCTCGTGATCCATCCGCCTTGTCCTCTCAATGTACTGGGATTACAGGTGTGAGCCACTGCATCCAGCCCATACCTGACTAATTTTTTAAACAAAAACTTGTAGAGGCCGGGTATGGCGGCTCACACCTATAATCCCAGCACTTTGGCAGGGCGAGGCAGGCGGATCACAAGGTCAAGAGATCAAGACCAGCCTGGCCAACATGGTGAAACCCTGTATCTACTAAAAATACAAAAATTAGCCAGGCGTTGTGGTGGGTGCCTGTAATCCCAGCCACTCAGAAGGCTGAGGCAGGAGAATCGCTTGAACCCAGGAGGCAGAGGTTGCAGTGAGCTGAGATCACACCACTGCAACTCCAGCCTGGCAACGGAGCAAGACTCCATCTCAAAAAAACAAAGCAAAACTTGCAGAGGTGGGGGGGGTCTCACTATGTCCAGGCTGGTCTTGAACTCCCGGCCTCAAGTGATCATCTCACCTTAGCCTACGAAAATGCTGGGATTATAGGTGTGAGCCACTATGCCTGGTCAGCCTCCTTGAAAAAATCAAACAATAACTTTTTACTTTTATTTTTTTTAATGACTTCTACAATGAATGCAGAATCTTAATTTCAGGATGTGGTAGATCTCTTGAAATGTTACCAGATTAACCTAATTGACCTCAAATATGTTCATATTAAGTGAAAATAATGGACCACTGACATATTATATTAGTTTATGAAGCTGTTGGATGATATATAATTAGCTGCATAATGCTGTAAAACTATGAATCTCACCTAATTTGATGACACTTTTATTGTTGGAGGGGTCAAAAGCAGGTTGATATAAAACTTATATCAAAGAAAATGAAAAAAAGTAATAAAGACAAGAATTAGGCCGGGCACAGTGGCTCACGCCTGTAATCCCAGCACTTTGGGAAGCTGAGGTGGGTGGATCACTTGAGATCAGGAGTTTAAGACCAGCTTAGGCAACATGGTGAAACCCATCTCTACTAAAAATACAAAAATTAGCCAAGTGTGGTGGTGTGTGCCTGCCTGTAATCCCAGCTACTCAGGAGGCCAAGGCATGAGAATTGCTTAAACCTGGGAGGTGGAGGTTGCAGTGAGTGAGGTCGTGCCATTGTTTTCCAGCCTGGGCAACAGAGCGGGACTCCATCTCAAAAAAAAGAAAAAGACAAGAATTAACATCACAAAAAATAGAGTAATCTGAGTATATATAATAAAACTGAGTAGAATTTAGGAACAATATATTTTTAAAAATGAGTGTTCTCTACTAAATAGTAAATCCACTATCAGTTCATTTCCTGAGCAGTGTTACAATTGTATAGGCACAATACAAATCTTGTTTGTTTCTTTTGAACTATTTTCAGAATCTAGCACAATTCTGGGTACTGAGTGAGGAGGCTGAATTTCTGTTTACAAGTCAGAAAAATCCAGTCAGGATAAGGGAAAACAACATGAGATTTGGACATGGGAACACTTTAAAAATATATTGTTAAAAAAATGTATATATATATATTGTTAAGTAAAAGAAAGTCGTAAATACAATGTGTATAATATAGTACCTTTTTTTGTTTTTGTTTTTGAGGCAGGGCCTTGTGTCGCCCAGGCTGGTGTGCAATGGTGCAGCAATAACTCATTGCACCCTTAAACTCCTGGGCTCAAGCGATTGACCTGCCTTAGCCTCTGAAAGTACTGGAATTACAGGTGTGAGCCACCACGCCTACCTGGCCTATAATACCATTTTTTAATTTGAAAAGTATAGTTTCATTCCTTAAGAAAGACAAGAATACTATCTACCAAAATGTTATCAGAGATTATCTTTGGCGGTAGCATTAAAAGATTTTTTTTCCTGTTTGTCTCTATTTTTCAGTTTTTTTCAGTGAGTATATATTACTATCAGAAAAAATAATTGTAATTTACAAAGCTTAGTCATTTAAAAATATGAAATTTCTAGGAGTAGAAATTATTTATGATATGTTATATGAAAAAGGCAAGATATAAAATTTATGTAAAAACAAATATGAAAAATTTGGTAGGAAATTCAGCAAAATGATAAAAGTTATTCTTTCAGATTGCTGGTATTGGCAGTTTCTTTATTTTTCAAACGTTCTCTCCGTGTTAACAGCAGTTGATTATAATTTTTAAACCAATAAATCAAAATAAATTAGAACAATTTGTAATAACCTAAAGGTGTTAGTCTTACTTAAAGTATTTTGCTTACCATGTAGAAAGCTTTGCTCAGTCATGGAACAGTGTAAATCACTTGCCCCACAGCACAGTGCTATGTGTATAATAAGAACTTGATAGATGTTTAGTGGAGATGAGTTAATGTCATGAATGGGTAAGTGTAGAGATTTAAAACTGAAAAGAATCTTAGCGATGGGCTGGGCATGGTGGCTCATGCCTATAATCCCAGCACTTTGGGAGGCTGAGGTGGGCAGATCACTTGAGGTCGGGAGTTCGAGACCAGCCTGGCCAACATAGAGAAACCCCATTTCTACTAAAAATACAAAATCAGCCAGGCATGGTGGTGCATACCTGTAATCCCAGCTACTCGGGAGGCTGAGGCAGGAGAATTGCTTGTATCCGGGAGGCAGAGGTTGCGATGAGCCAAAATCAGACCATTGCACTCCAAACTGGGCAAGAAGAGTGAAACTCCGTCTCAAAAAAATAAAAAAAGAATCTTAGTGATGATTTAGTACAACCTCATGTTTTACAGCTGAGGGTATTGAAGACTCCTGACATTGACTTACTTAGTATTTTGCTGCTAGTTAGTGGTAAAGCAAGCAACAAAACTAATCCCCCAATTTGAGGCCACTCCTTTTCCGGCCACTTTCTGTACATTAGGTAACAGGAAGATGTTCCTGCCCACAAGATCCAACAGCCCTTGAAACACACTGAGGGAGATCAGGCTTAGTTATAGCAGGAGTAGTTATCTTCTTGAGCCATTGCCTTTCCTGGTGTTCCTCATATCGGTTTCATTTCTCACCAGTCATCTGGCAGTGGACCATGTCGTCCTTCTGTACTCTGAATAGCACTTCCTTGGCAGCTGCTCAGTCTTGGTGCATTCTAGTATTCTAGTGTTTCTTTTTCAGCAAACTAAATAAATTGGAGCAATTGGAGGAGCTGAACCTAAGTGGCAACAAGCTTAAAACCATTCCCACAACCATAGCAAACTGCAAAAGGCTGCACACCCTTGTTGCACACTCCAACAACATCAGCATTTTCCCAGAAATACTGCAGTTGCCTCAGATCCAGGTACTTCTGTGTGCTGGAATGATGTCCTTATTGGGGGAAACGGCAGGAGAGTGAATGAGGTTATTCTCCTTTTATAAAGAAGAAAGGAGTGTGAACGAGATAGTTCTCATAAGAAAAAATATTCTTCTCATGTATTCTGGTTTGGGACCAGAGTGTATGTAATGAATTCCTGGGAAGAAATTAAGTTCCTCTTTGGGGATATAGTAAGAGATTGGACACTTGGGAGTAAAGAACTAAGTTGCTATGATGTATTTTCTTTTGATTTCTCGATTTTTTCTTAGTTTGTAGACCTAAGTTGCAATGACTTGACAGAAATCCTGATTCCAGAGGCTTTGCCTGCTACATTACAAGACCTTGACCTGACTGGAAATACAAATCTGGTTCTGGAACATAAGACACTGGACATATTTAGGTAGGAAAAAATTTGAAATGGAATCTGTATGTGCTCTTAGGCCCACCAGCCATGTGTAGGTCTTCCTTAGTACTGTGGAGATCTCTATTAATGAAAGGAACAGAATGAATTTAGGCCATAAAGCCCCTAGGTTCTCTTCTTTGATTAAGTTATGAATAGATGTTGTATTCAGTAGTCAATCTGTTTGTATTAGGACTACTCCATGGCTACTACCCACCCACATACTGAATATTTTCACAAAAGGCATAGATGTTTTAGGTGGCACAGATTATATAACATCTAAGAGACAATACAAGTTCATCCATTGTACCAAGACTTCATTGTATCAAAATACTTAACATAAATAGATGGTTGGCTAAAATTTGGAAATCTTTGTTGTGCTTAGTTTTTGATTAAAACTCCTATCCCTTTGAACCTCCTACCCCTTTCCTTTCTCTCCCCTCCTTCTTTGCCAGTAGTTCAGCATACTACTTTCATCAGTCTTTCTGGAAATGAATCTTAGTCTGTCCATAGATTATTTTATTAAAAGATATATTATTGTTGGCCGGGCGCAGTGGCTCATGCCTGTAATTCCAGCACTTTGGGGGGCCAAGGTAGGTGGATCACCTGAGGTCAGGAGTTCAAGACCAGCCTGGTCAACATGACAAAACTCCATCCCTATTAAAAATACAAAAATTAGCCAGGTGCGGTGGCTCACACCCGTAATCCTGCACTTTGGGAGGCCGAGGTGGGCAAATCACTTGAGATCAGGAGTTCGAGACCAGCCTGCCCAACATGGTGAAACCCCATCTCTACTAAAA
>NW_012112697.1:4423842-4428930 GCF_000951035.1 Colobus angolensis palliatus
TATTGTTGGGATAGTTTTTTGTAAAATACAGAAGAATATATGGTTTAATGTTCCTTCACCTCCCACAGCCATATCACAACCCTGAAAATTGATCAGAAACCTTTGCCAACCACAGATTCTACAGTTACATCAACTTTCTGGAGCCATGGACTGGCTGAGATGGCAGGGCAGAGAAATAAGTGAGTATATTGGCCATGGAGACTGAGAAAAAAAAAGGCAGCCCCTGGTGTCTGAGAACTGGCCTGATGCTCATAATAGCTAGGCCATGTTGTTCTGTTGTACATAAACAAATCATAGAACGTCAGTGTCGGATAAGATCCCTTTGAGATCATGATAAAGTTTTAAGACAAAAACAACACGAATGTGCAGTCAACAGAATACCAAACACCCTTTTTCATGGCTAAGATGGGTAGATGCTGCTTTCTGTACCAGTTACAGCTTTATCCTTCTGCTAATTTTCCTTCCCTATAGATAAGATTTATACCCAGCCATAGAATGGCCCCACTTTCTGATGACACCCTGTCTGGTATGATCCTCTTCCTTAGACCCTGCCCAAAGTGACTGAACCAAAGTCCAAACCCTGTAGTGGGTTCTTTTTAGCATCCCTTACCTGTATACCCCAAGGTTCCATGGGGTGCACTCTCATTTGCTATAAGGAGTAATAAACTCAACTTCTTCAACCCTAGGTGTGCTCTGGTGGTCTTTGGCTGATGGGCCTTGACAAAAGTAATCCTTAGTCACTACTAAGAGCAAGTGTTTTATCTTACCAGGCTTTGGCAGCATTGCAAAGCTAATATGTACTGCCCATGAATGTTTTCCCTTTCCTTAGGACATTAGCTCTTTCAGATGTAGCTTAATTATCACGTCTAGGGACTTTTCTTATGTGTAGATTACGATTTGCTTCTAGTCTTCACCACCTTTAGTTAATACTTACTTTTTAAAAGAATGCTTCCGGACAGGCACGGTGGCTCACGCCTGTAATCCCAGCACTTTGGGAGGCCGAGGCGGGCAGATCACAAGGTGAGGAGATCGAGACCATCCTGGGTAACACGGTGAAACCCTGTTTCTACTAAAAATACAAAAAAATTAGGTGGGCATGGTGGCTGGTGCCTGTAGTCCCAACTACTCAGGAGGCTAAGGCAGGAGAATGGCATGAACCTGGAAGGTGGAGCTTGTAGTGAGCTGAGATTGTGCCACTGTACTCCAGTCTGGGCGACAGTGCCAGACTCCCTCTCAAAAAAAAATCTCAAAAAAAAAAAAAGAATGCTTCTTGAAGAATAATATTTTACCAGTAACTTTTTTTGATGATTGTGTTTCTCATGCTTCTGTTATAGGCTGTGTGTCTCAGCGCTGGCTATGGATAACTTTGCAGAGGGGGTGGGAGCTGTGTATGGCATGTTTGATGGGGACCGAAACGAGGAGCTCCCACGCCTGCTGCAGTGTACGATGGCAGATGTGCTTCTAGAAGAGGTACAGCAGTCAACTAATGACACAGTTTTCATGGCTAACACCTTCTTGGTATCTCACAGGTAAGCAGGTGGGTTGAAAAATCCCTAACTCAGTTCTACATTTGGAAAATATGTCTTTCTAAACCAAAAGGTCAGGGTCTAAATTAGGGTTTAAATTATGGATACAGGATCAAGCAAAGAACTCACATTGTTGTCTTCTATGATCATTCTCTATATGAGCATGGAGTGTGGGGACTTTGGCTCTTTCAAAAGTCCATGGGGTCATCTGTTTTCTCTGTTGAATCCAAAGGCTGCTGAGGATCTGGGAAGCCCAAAATTTATGTGCAAAAGGTTGTGTGTGTATATATATGTGGTTGTACATTTTGAGGAGGAAGGTGGTCAGCTTTCATAAGATTGTCCAAGGAGTCAGTGACCTACAAAAGAGTTAACCACATACTTAGGAGATTCATAGGAACCTCTTTCTGGGGTTTTACCGAACTCATCTTCTAAGTAAAGTCTAAGCCACTTAAGGGCAAAAACCCTATACGGATGCTCCTCAACTTCGAATAGGGTTACATCCTGATAAACCCATCATAATTTGAAAGTGTGGTAAATAGAAACTACATTTAATACACCTAACTTACCAGACATCATGGCTTCACTTAGCCTACATTAAATGTGCTGGGAACGCTTACCCCATTAGCTTATAGTTGGGCAAAATCATGTGGTGACACAGGGCACTGTATTGGTTGTTTACCCTTGTGATCAAGTGGCTGACTGGGAGCTATGGCTCGCTCCCTCTGCCCAGCATCATGAGAGAACATCGTACCACATGTCACTAGCCCAGGAAAAGATCAAAATACAAACTAACAGTTTCTACTAAATGCATGCAGTATTGCTTTTGCACCATCGTGAAGTCAAAAAGTCTTAAGTTGAACCATCGTTAAGTCGAGGATATCTGTATAACCTAACTGTAATGGAGCATTTGCATATCAGGTGGACTGATAAAGGATATGAACAACTGAGAGGTGGTTTGTAAACTTGTATAATCCAGGTTGAAATGGAACAGCTTGGAGCTTGAACTAGTTTGTTTTTTTTTTTTCTTTTTTGAGACGGAATCTTGCTCTGTCCCCCAGGCTGGAGTGCAGTGGCGCAACCTCGGCTCATTGCAAGCTCCGCCTCCCGGGTTCACGCCATTCTCCTGCCTCAGCCTCCCGAGTAGCTGGGACTGCAGGCACCCGCCACCATGCCCAGCTAATTGTTTGTATTTTTAGTAGAAACGGGGTTTCACCGTGTTAGCCAGGATGAGCTTTAACTAGTTTTATCTGTGATAACAAAAGCGAAGTGTTAGGAAGGAGTCTGTTTTTCAGTAGTATAATTGAACTGGAAACTTTGCAAAATAAAGGGTTTAGGAAAGGGAACTCAATTTATGAAGCAACTCTTGAGCCAGGAACTGTAGCAAGTATTTTTCATGCTATATATTTTATCAGAGAAATTTCCTGGAGAAATTGCTTGCTGAGGATCTGTAGCCAGAAAATGGCAGAGCTGGGATTTGAAACTAGGTATTTTGCTAGTGTCTGTTCCTCATTAACAATGTTTCCAAGTACAGATGCGTGGATGCCCTGCATATGGGGGAAATGCAAGAATCATGGTCCTTCCCTTGAGGAACTTAGAACCTAAGTGAGTGGTTCTCAAAGTGTTGTCTTCTAGGACCAGCAGCCTCAGAATCATCAGAAATTTCTTAGAATGCAGTTTACTGGGCCAGCCTCTTACCCACTGATTCAGAAACTCTGGGGCTAGGGCCCAGCAGTCCCTGTTCTGACAAGCCCTCAGGGGATTCTGATGTGCTAAAGTTTGAGAGCCCCTGAATGAGGAAGTCTTTGATCAGACACAAAAGCTGTGGAGAAAGATGCAAAAGGGAGATTCTCTCCCTTTCGTAAACCTTTTCCTCAGCTGAGAATGGAAGGCAGAACTGTCTTCACCACCATCAGCCACAGCAAGTGTGCAGTTAGGTGGATAGGGTCAGGCTGGTTCACGATCACATGGCAAAAAAAAAAAAAAGATGTACGTGCAGGACCACCACTTTCTTCTAAAACTAGCCACCACGTCTTCTTTCTCTTTCTTTCTGAACAGGAAATTAGGAATGGCTGGCCAGAAGTTGGGCTCCTCCGCTCTCCTGTGCTATATTCGCCCTGACACTGCCGATCCAGCAAGTAGCTTTAGCTTGACTGTAGCCAATGTTGGCACTTGTCAAGCAGTCCTGTGCCGAGGTGGGAAGCCAGTGCCGCTCTCTAAAGTCTTCAGCCTGGAGCAGGACCCAGAGGAGGCGCAAAGGGTGAAGGACCAAAAAGCCATCATCACAGAGGTGTGTTCCGCTCCCTGCCAGTCACTTCTACTTCCCAGATCCAGTGGAGGCTGCTTTGTGTAGAGGTGATGAATGCCCATTTTCTTCCTATCACGCCCTATAAATTGTATCCAATCCAGATAAAAGTTCAATTCACATGGTTTCAGCTACAGTACTAGAAGAAAATCTGATCAATGACTAGCACAGAGAAGAAGCAAAGTGAATTAGAAATACAAAATCTTGATTTGTCATCCTGTATATTGATAGCTAGCTTGTAAAATGGATGTTAAATGTCCCCCTTAGCTAATTTCCAGCTCATCTGGTTTGTTATTCTACATAGAAGAAAGAGTTCTCTAGTTTGCCATCTCCATTCTGAAATGCAAAGTTTCAAAATGTTCTGTGTTTATGTGGTGTAGTATGCTCTGGTGTTCTGTTTTGGTAATGAAACATCAGTGTTTCTACTGTTTTATAGCTTTTCTCCTTTTTTAGAAATTAACATTTTGCTCTCAGAGAAACTTTAGCAATTACTTGTGAACATTGTTTATCACAAAGCGGAATTCCGTTCAGATATTTTGAGAACTGTAAATTGGATTGTTTGTTTCTGTATCGTTGAGTTTTAAGAGTCTTTGTAGGCCCGGCGCGGTGGCTCACGCCTGTAATCCCAGCATTTTGGGAGGCTGAGGTGGGTGGATCACCTGACGTCAGGAGTTTGAGACCAGCCTGACCAACATGGAGAAGCCCCGTTGCTACTAAAAATACAAAAAAAAAAAAAAAAAGCCAGATGTGGTGGCGCATGCCTGCAATCCCAGCTACTCGGGAGGCTGAGGCAGGAGAATTGCTTGAACCCGGGAGGCGGAGGTTGCGGTGAGCCGAGGTTGCGCCACTGCACTCCAGCCTGGGTGACAAGAGCAAAACTCCATCTCAAAAAACAAAAAAAAAAGAAAAAAAAGTCTTTGTATATTTTGGAAACAAGTTCTTTATCAGATACATGTTTTGCAAATATTTTTTCCCAGTCTGGGGCTTGTCTTTCCATTCTTTTAACAGTGTTTTTTTGCAGAGCTTTTAGTTTTTGTTTGTTTGTTTGTTTGTTTTTGAGACAGAGTCTCGCTCTGCCCCCAGGCTGGAGTGCAGTGGCCGGATCTCAGCGCACTGCAAGCTCCACCTCCCGGGTTCACGCCATTTTCCTGCCTCAGCCTCCCGAGTAGCTGGGACTACAGACGCCTGCCACCTCGCCTGGCTAATTTTTTTGTATTTTTAGTAGAGACGGGGTTTCACCGTGTTAGCCAGGATGGTTTC
>NW_012112697.1:4436415-4445231 GCF_000951035.1 Colobus angolensis palliatus
CAATGTTTAGATTTTCCTTAGGGGATTGACAAGTAGGAAGTATTTTTATAAATGTTATTTTAACCACAAACATTTATTGTTTGTCCATTATTTGCCAAGCACCATACCTTTATTATTTTACTTAACCTTAACAATAACTCCCATGAATTGGTGGGCCCTAGCCCCAGAGTTTCTGATTCAGTGGGTAGTTGTTAAACTCCCATTTTCATTTTTCAGATGAGGAAAGTACAGTTTAGAGTTTGTGACAAATTCCGGCAGATAAGGTCAGGTCTTCTCCCAGAGGGTAACTGCAAACTATGAAATTATTGATGACTTTAGAGTTTTGTTTTGTATTTTTTTCTTTTCTTGAAAACAATACTACAAAGTGTCTGACTTGTGAGCATTCCCAGCCTGCAAGCAGGGTTGCTCTGTTTCCTCTAAGTTTGGAATTACAGGGATTTTGATTTGATCAGCTGTGTATTCTTGATGCAGTCCCCAGAGCATAGGTCAATGATGCTGCACGTCTCAGACTCCCCCTTTTTAGGCTGAATAACCTTAGAGATTATTTGATGCCTTAACTACCAAGATTGTCTTTACCATTGGTATCTTTTCAGTCCCAGCGAATATCCCTTTAAGTGAGAAATCACTTTTAGTGACCTTTCTGTTTCATCCTCTCTGAGAATACTAGTGATAGAGAATTAATGATAATTCTGCTTGTTGTTTTTCTATCATGTTTCTCTATTTATAGACATACTGAGGCCTGTTTTTCAAGTTAAAGCAAACATCTTTTGGGATGGTGGTGCCTTTTAGTCAGCTATTTTTACTTGACTCTATAATAACCATATAGTATTTTGTCTTTTAAGACTTCTCTACATTTATTTCTGTGCATCGACTTAAAATTACACTAATCCATAGGAAAAATCATATACCGTTTCATTGTAGATCCCTAAGCACTGTGATCTAGAAAGATATCAAGTTGCCTATCATTGTTGCTTGTTTCTCAGAATTTGTGTCCTGCTCTTCTCTAGGACAACAAAGTGAACGGGGTAACCTGCTGTACCCGGATGCTGGGCTGTACATACCTCTACCCTTGGATCCTCCCCAAGCCCCACATATCTTCCACTCCACTGACCATTCAAGATGAGTTGCTGATTCTGGGAAACAAAGCATTGTGGGAACATTTGTCCTACACAGAAGCTGTCAGTGCTGTACGTCATGTACAAGACCCATTAGCAGCTGCTAAGAAGCTGTGCACGTTAGCACAGAGCTATGGCTGTCAGGACAACGTAGGGGCGATGGTGGTTTATTTGAATATTGGTGAGGAAGGCTGCACTTGTGAAATGAATGGGCTCACCCTTCCAGGTCCTGTGGGATTTACTTCAACCACCACTATCAAGGATGCCCCTAAGCCAGCCACTCCATCCTCTAGCAGTGGGATTGCCTCTGAGTTCAGCAGTGAGATGTCCACTTCAGAGGTGAGCAGTGAAGTGGGGTCCACTGCTTCTGATGAGCATAATGCTGGGGGCCTGGACACTGCCTTGCTTCTAAGGCCAGAGCGGCGCTGCAGCCTCCACCCAACACCCACCTCTGGGCTATTTCAGCGCCAGCCTTCTTGTGCTACCTTCTCCAGTAACCAGTCTGACAACGGCCTGGACAGTGATGATGACCAGCCCGTTGAGGGGGTCATAACCAACGGCAGCAAGGTAGAGGTAGAAGTAGACATCCACTGCTGCAGGGGGAGGGATCTGGAGAACTCACCCCCTCTCATAGAGAGTTCTCCTACCCTGTGTTCTCAGGAACATGCTAGAGGGTCGTGTTTTGGGATCCGAAGACAGAACAGTGTGAATAGTGGCATAGTCCTGCCAATGAGCAAGGACAGGATGGAGTTACAGAAGTCTCCCTCCACCTCCTGCCTGTATGGGAAGAAACTCTCCAATGGCTCTATTGTGCCCCTAGAGGACAGCCTCAACCTCATTGAAGTGGCCACAGAAGTGCCCAAGAGGAAAACTGGCTATTTTGCTGCCCCCACTCAGATGGAACCAGAGGACCAGTTTGTTGTACCTCGTGACCTGGAAGAAGAAGTGAAGGAACAAATGAAGCAGCACCAGGACAGCCAGCTCGAGCCTGAGCCCCACGAAGAGGATCGGACCGAGCCTCCGGAGGAGTTTGACACAGCGCTGTGACCGCCCCACTGGGCACAGTGTGGGAGGAGGCTGTGCAGGGTTGCGGTAGGAGCCTGCCAGAGGCATTCTGCCTCTACATTTCTTTTTGTTGGTTTGGTTTTTTTGTTTGTTTTGTTTTTGAGATGGAGTCTCGCTCGGTCGCTCAGGCTGGAGTGCAATAGTGCAATCTCGGGTTACTGTGACCTCCGCCCCTGGGTTCAAGCCATTCTCCTGTCTCAGCCTCCCGAGTAGCTGGGATTACAGGCACCTGCCATCATGCCCAGCAAATTTTTTTTTTTTTTTTTTTTTTTTATTTAGAGACAGGGTTTCACCATGTTGGCCAGGCTGGTGTTGAACTCCTGACCTCAGGTGATCCACCCGCCTCAGCCTCCCAAAGTGCTGGGATTACAGGCGTGAGCCACCACGCCCAGCCCTGCCTCTACATTTCTAAACCATAGCTGTGTGGGGTTGAACTCAGAGCCAAAAAGAGTGAGAGCCATCAGTGGCTGGCTCTGGATAAACTAGTTGCCACCATCAGTGTTAAGTTTGATATTTAACCTGCATTGGAATTCCCAGGGGTACTGGGAAGAAAGCAGCTGTTCTGTGTCAGTCCTACCACCTGCCATTAACCCTTTCTCTCCTAGGATCATTTTGAGAATTTGCCTGCCTGGGCAGGAAAGGGACTATTTCTGTGGAGGAAAAAAGTGAAGATTGATTTCTCTTTACTAATTGCTGCTGATGGATCTCTGTGACAGAGAAATCACTTTATCTCAGACTAATGGGGTGTGATGTGACTAGTCACATGGCTTTTCATTCTTCTCTACGAGAATACAGCCTATCAAAATGATGTCTGTTGGAAATGTAGAACCAATCAAACATAATTTATGTATGTAATGTAATAAGAGCACTTTTCATTGACTGTGAACTTTTTATTTTTGAATCTGCACTCGAGCCAATCTTCTTAGAGGCAGCCCGGCACCTTCATCCATAGGCAGAGAGAGAATTGGGTGTTGGAGCCTTATCCGAGGATATAGGAAGGACCCTGAGAAGTTGATTTAACTGTTGGATGTCAGACTGTGAAAGCTCCTGAGAAACTTGGGGTAATAGTGTCTTCTTTTGGGGATGACAATGGGGAAGGAGTGAGGACCAAGACTACTTCTCCCTAGATCAGAAAAAGAGAATTACCCCTTGACACATATGATACCTGCTAGGTATTTCCCAAGGAAATTGAGGGATTGGCCTCTTTCCTTAGCACGTGGAGGAATTGGCAGTCAGCTTCCTAAGGGGGAGGGTCAAGGCTGACACTGCTTGCATCCACGTGACCTTAAGTTATGGCAGATGACTCTGAAATGGACTGAGGCCAATTAGAACAGATGAATGGAGCGTTCAGATTAGACTTGTTCCTTCTCCTGTGCTGGAGGAGAGGGATGGTTCTCTAGAATATTGGAAATGAGTTGAGGGCTTGCCTCTTGAATGTTGAACAGTGTACTCTTCTGAAAACTGCATATTCTATGTGGTTTTAGAATACTGGGCTCAATACTAACATAAGAAAGACACTTCATTGAGAAAATTCTTAAGCTTACAGAAAACCTGTATTTTTTGCACATTCCACATAACCCTAGCAAAATGCAGTTTCTTCATATTTCTGTCACTTTTTCCACTTGAAGATTTGCTTAGGAAAATTCCTATTCCCACAAAATGTTGGCATTGCTTGATTTTACCCAATGGGGAATGTGCTTTGAATTTTTGGAACACTTCTACAATTAAAAATAGAGTAGAGCCATTTTTTATTTGTTTCATCAGAAACAATACGTTAAAGAGAGGGTTAAATATAAATATATTTTCGTGTGTATTTTTGGGAAGTTTTTGTTCAAAGCAATAGTCAAAAACCAGATGACCTGTCCATAATAATTGTATGTCTTCATCTTCTCAGAGGCCCCGTGCCCATATGCACGTGTCATTGGGGTACACTCTTGGGGGATTTGGTACACTCTAACGGATGTCTAATGTTCAACCCCTCGAGAATCTGAACTTGATTCCCCAAATTGTGAAACTACTGGTCAGCTATTGAAAAATTTTAGAACTCAGGTCTTCGATTTGAAGTAGGGAACATAGTGGCTCACGCAGAGTTTAGGTGCTGTTAGAAAGATGGGAACAAGAGCGTTTTGCCACCTTATTTTTATATGGGAATTTTTTTTTTAATGAAGAAAAAATGAAAATGAAATAACCCAGGATGATAGTGATGAGTGATGTAAAACATCTTACTCAGACGGCAGAACCTTCAGGCTGTAGAATAGTGATGTCCAAAAATTAAAGTTATTTTGGGAATACACCACTTTAATAGTATAGTCTCATAAAAATTATTATTTATGGTGAACCCCTTTGTCTGCTATTCGTTTCCCACCCTACTTATTGGAACCTCCTCAAAACCCAGTTCTGAAATCACCTTACCAAAAGTAAATGTATTTACTTTTTAGTCAGTAGAACTCTGTAATTCCAAATGTTCTATGTGCTAGAAATATTTTCAGGAACCATTAGGTTGTATTGAAAATCTTTATTATAGGCAGTACCAAAACTGATTATTCTTTTTTGCAGTCTCCTTTAATTCATGTCCTTTTGTAGTTGCTCTGTATTAAAACAGAGGGTAAAAAGGCCATAGCCCATTATGAAAAATATCTTACAAAACTCTTTGACCTATGAGGTAATTTACAGACATTGTGTTTTCTAAACAGGCTGTCGGTGAAAGCCAGTATCTGCTTCCAGGTGAATGTAATCTACTTCCGAGTACTTTACCCAGAGGATGTGTTCCCCGGGTGGGCAGAGTACAGTTGATCTAGCATAGAGATTCTGGCCTCTGCATATTCTCAGGTCTCTGTGTGTACCTCCCATTGAATAGAGAAGCTTAAGATAATTTCTGAGAGAAGAACACTGCTGATTATGGGAGCAGTTTAGGAGTCCATGGAAGAAAGAAAAATACATGTGTCTTGGCAGCCACCGTATATTTTTATTCAAATGGATTGGAAGGATATTTGAAAATTTGAATGTGGGTATGACGTAAAGCTGCAGTGCACTATAAAGTCAAGTCATTGAATTACCACTTCTGATACAGGGCTTTATTGTACTACTGTGAAGTGTATGTGTGCAATACATTGGTGAGTTCATTTACTGGTGTACGGAAGAGCCAGCAGGAGCAGTGTGGTCATTGCTGGGTGCTATTACAGGTGCTTGTAGTGCGTGCTTCTTTCCAGGAGATGGAGCCAGTTGGGTGTGGCAGATCTACTGAATATCAAATGATGCTCTTCCTATATAGACCTTTAGCGAAAGCTGGTACTTGGAAACCACAGGCTCACCTTCTCTATCTATCCAATAATTATTAATGAAGAGACCTCCATAAGGGAGCAGCTGGCTGTTATCGATAAATGTACCAATTATTAAATCATTAGTCTCCAAGCCATTCAGTGATGTCTTCAGCATCACTATAGAATTGTCTTGTGTCACTTTTTACTTCCTTCTGGGTGGAGGCTTTCAGACTCCCGATCATGAAGGGACGTTAATCTTTCTCTCTAGTTAGTGACTTTTGCCCCATAGTTGGGTAAGCACTTGCTAGACTGAGAAAAAGCAGCTACAGTCAATCCTGCTCTGTTTCCCTCATTTGGTGATCAGTCAGTCACACATAAGCTCCTTGTATTCTAAATTTCATGCACTTCTCCCAGATGCTATAGGGTTTTCTCTCACTGTTGCCAATGGATGTCATCCAGACAGTGGGCTCATATCTTATGGTTTTGTGCAATCACTGTCGTATTGTAGTCCTAAGACTCATTATAGTGTATTTTTGATATTTTTGAAATGTGTTAAATTTTTTAATTCAATAACATGAGCCAGAGCATGTTGCAGCAAATCTATTGTTTGTAAAAATAACAATAACAATAATAAATAAAATAAAGTGGAATCTCTTTTTCATGGCTTTGTTTTAAAATGGAGTGCTTGTTATTTCGTAAGTATTTTAGCATGAAGCTATAATTTCCTCTCCTAACTTGTTTGTAGAATTGGGTTCTTAACCAAAAGCACCTGCAGGATTTTCCTGGGGAAGATATGAGAACAAGCACATTAAACCACATTCCATGACACTGCAAAGCTATGAGTTAAGGCAAGAATAAATATTTTTGATCAGCTTTTAAGCTGAAATGGCAATACAGATTTTTGCTTCATGAAACACTATGTTTTGCCTTGGTTTATGTGCTTACAGAAATCACAAAGCCAGGAAAAAGGAAAAAAATCAGGAAACACTGTCCTTATTGACATGCAGGTTATTAGCTGACTACCAGAAACTCAATTGTAAACAATCCACAGGCCGGGCGCGGTGGCTCAAGCCTGTAATCCCAGCACTTTGGGAGGCCGAGACGGGCGGATCACGAGGTCAGGAGATCGAGACCATCCTGGCTAACATGGTGAAACCCCGTCTCTACTAAAAAATACAAAAAAACTAGCCGGGCGAGGTGGCGGGCGCCTGTAGTCCCAGCTACTCTGGAGGCTGAGGCAAGAGAATGGCATGGACCCGGGAGGCGGAGCTTGCAGTGAGCTGAGATCCGGCCACTGCACTCCAGCCTGGGCGACAGAACAAGACTCCGTCTCAAAAAAAAAAATCCACAGCTCCGTCTAAATGACAGCTGATGACATCATGGAAAAGCCGGTCATCACGTTTTTCATGACAGCTTTGTTGTAAGAAGGAACTTCAGATTCTTAGCTCATGAGCTACTTAGAATCCAGTTAAGCCTCTAAATTGTTGCTTGCCTACCCCCACTCCCGTGGGTGTCTCCCATAATCTCTGGACTTTGAAACAAGAGTAGCTACCCACTGATTGATTGATAGGTTGAGTCAGGGTCTTGCTCTGTTGCCCAGGCTGGAGTGCAGTGGTGTGATCTTGGCTCATTGCAACTTCTACGTCCCATGCTAATGCGATCCTCCCACCTTAGCCTCCTGAGTAGCTAGGGCCATAGGCAAGCACCATCACACACAGCTCATTTGTAATTTTTGTAGAGACATGGTTTTGCCATGTTGCCCAGGCTGGTCTGGAACCCCTGGGCTCAAGAGATCTGCCTGCCTTGGCTTCCCAAAGTGCTGGGATTACAGGCATGAGCTACTGCACACTGCCTGCTACCTCTCATTTTAAATAAAGGTCAAGATAAAGTCATTTGTAGGTTTCCTCTTCATCTGCCAGAAGGAACTTTATTTATTTTTTGAGACAGAGTCTTGCTCTGTCACCCAGGCTGGAAGTGCAGTGGCGTGATCTTGGCTCAGTGCAACCTCTGCCTCCCGGGTTCAAGCTATTCTGCCTCAGCCTCCCAAGTAGCTGGGACTAGCGCTGCCATGCCTGGCTGATTTTTTGTAGTTTTAGTAGAGACAGGGTTTCACTGTGTTACCCAGGCGGGTCTCGAACTCCTGAGCTCAGGCAATCTCCCCTCCTCGGCTTCCCAAAGTGCTGAGAGTACAGGCATGAGCCACCGCGCCCGACTGTTTATTTTTTTTGAGTCGGAATCTCACTCTGTCGTCCAGGCTGGAGTGCAATGGCGTGATTCCAGCTCACTGCAACCTCTGCCTCCCAGGTTCAAGCGATTCTCTTGCCTCAGTCTCCCAAGTAGGTGGGATTACAGGCATGCGCCACCACACCTGGCTAATTTTTGTATTTTTAGTAGAGACAGGGTTTCACCATGTTGGCCAGGCTGGTCTCGAACTCCTGACCTCAGGTGATCCACCCGCCTCGGCCTCCCAAAGTGCTGGGATTACAGGCGTGAGCCACCACACCCGGCCAGAAGGAACATTTTAAACACTTGGTTCAACAACCATTTATTGAGCACCTTAACATGCTTTTTATACCTCAGTTCCACCAGACGCACACCTCCCTCAGCCAGCATGGCAGAAATGAATGAATGTCATGTGATATAAATTCCCTCGTACACCAAAGGCCACAAGAGTATGTCAGTCACTCAGAACACCTTCCAGTGTGTGATTCAGTGGGACTGAGTTTTGCCTCTGCTACTTAAAAGTTTTGTGACTTCAGGCAGTTACTTAACCTCTCTAAGGCTGTTTCTCTCATTAAATGTTAATAATATCTTTTATCAAAGGGCTTGTTTATCACGATACTGTACATATCACCTAACCTTGAACCTTGTCTCCTCATCTGAAAAGTGTGAACAGTACACCTTGGCCTGTCTGACTGACAAGTGGTAGTAAGAGAAGGTTTGCTAAAGGATGGTGAACGTTATAAAGCCGTAAGAAGTGGGAGTGTTGTTGTTACAGTGATGGCTCCATTCCCTTGAGAGGAGCTGCCTTCTGGAGCAGTACTGGAGCTGGACCTGGGCACAAGGTTGGGGTCAAATAGGCCAAAGTCTCCATTTTATCAAGCACAGGACCCAGACGTGGGCAAGGATCTAATAAGGACCTATTTCACGGAATATATGCTAGGTGAGAATAGTGGCTGGGCTTGGTGGTATTTCTCTGGAGGGTAGGTGGAGAGTGGGTCGCTTGATTCTGGCTGCAGTTATACTTCTCATCTACCACTCAGTGAAAATTGTGTGGGACTTAGCCACTGTCTTGGGCGAAGGGTGATGGAGTGGAGACACTTTTCTGTGGCACCACCACTTTTTTTTTTTTTTTTTTTTTTTTTTTAGGAGAGAC
>NW_012112697.1:4446812-4447950 GCF_000951035.1 Colobus angolensis palliatus
GGATTACAGGCGTGAGCCACCATGCCCAGCCTCAATTCTTTAACTTTGCTGCAGTCCAAAGAGAGCATTTGTAAAGTCAAGTGTATGAAAACCATAGTTGTCTAATGTGGGGTTTTAAAAGACCTGTCTTTTTAAGAGAAACAATGTGGGTTCACACTTAGGTCCCAGAAGATCTCAAAGTGTTCCAGACCACAGGTATTCCGGTGCCTCACTGTAACTTCTGGGCTGTTCTCGGCTGCCTTTGTAGCGCTTCTGTTCTCGATAGCTACGCAGGGCCAGCACCACGCTGGCGCAGTACATGATCACTAGAAGACAAGCAAAGGTGGCTGCTGCTCCGTCGGTGCCTGCCAGCTGGCAGTTCATCCAGGTGAGACCCCTGCGGGCATAGAGCCTCTCTCTTGTTTTGCAAGTGTCGGTGCTATTGATCTGCAGAGCCACGTGGAGGTAAACACCAATGCCTGTGCAGTAGCCCACTGCCGCTAGGAGGCTGAACGCGGCCTCCGTGAGGAGCCACTTCCCTGACAACATTGTTAGACTCTTGGCTCCTTGGAGTAAGACGCCCATGGTGAGGACCCCCAACCCCAGAGAAACAGCCACGCCACCATATATCAGGGGCGACCGGAGGATCGTGTATTGCTGGTCCAGCTGCCGAACCTGCTCTAGCTCAGTGCCCTCGAACGGTGAGTAGTAGTTGTTCCCAAAGCCACCGCCACTGGAAAAGCTGGCACTGAATCCGGCAAGGACAAAATAGGAGGCCACGATGCATATGAGAACCATCCCATTCAAGACCACCTCCACTATCTGCACCACACCTAGGAGAAGAGAGATTCGGGCTTTAACACTGACATTATGCATCCTGGCCAAGCCAGAGACATACCACAGGCCACCTGATTTTAAGGACATGGTCGATTCAATGTCAACATTTTTTTTTTTTTTTTTTTTGAGACAGGGTGTTACCCTGTCACCCAGGCTGGAGTGCAATGGTGTCATCTCAGCTCACTGCAACCTCCACCTCCTGGCTTCAAGCAATTCTCCTGCCTGAGCCCACTGAGTAGCTGAAACTACAGGCACAAGCCACCATGCCTGGCTAATTTTTGTATTTTTAGTAGAGACAGGGTTTCACCATGTTGGCCAGGCT
>NW_012112697.1:4448891-4459722 GCF_000951035.1 Colobus angolensis palliatus
CAGAGGTTTCAGTGAGCCGAGATCATGCTACTGCACTCCAGTCTGGGTGACAAAGTGAGACTCCATCTCAAAAAAAAAAAAAAAAAAGGAATGAATTCTTGATATATGCAACAACTTGAATGGATCTCAAGGGAATTGTGATGCGTGAAAGAGAATCGATCTTGGCTGGGCTCAATGGCTCATGCCTGTAATCCCAGCACTTTGGGAGGCCAAGACGGGTAGATTGCCTGAGGTCAGGAGTTCATAACCAGCCTGGCCAACATGGTGAAACCCCATCTCTACTAAAAATACAAAAATTAGCTGGGTGTGGTGGCAGGTGCCTGTAATCCCACCCACTCGGGAGGCTGAGGCAGGAGAATCTCTGGAATCCGGGAGGCGGAGGTTGTGGTGAGCCAAGATCGTGCCATTGCACTCCAGCCTGGGACGACAAGAGCGACACTCTGCTCAGAAAGTTACATACCGCGTGATTTTGTGTATGTAACAGTCTCAAAAGGACAAAATTATAGAGAAATCCAGATTGGTGATCAACAGGGGATAGGAATGAGTAGGGATGGGGGGAGGGAGGAAGAAGATGGGCGTGACTATGAAGAGTTAGCACAGGGATGTCCAGGGTGAGGAACAGTTCTGGATGTCGTCGTGATGCTGCTCACAGAAATCTGTACATGAGATAAAACTGCTTAGAACTAGGAACACATACAAATGTGTGCAGGTAAAAGGGGGAGATCTAAATGAGCTCTGTAGATTGCTACTTTCCTGGTCTTGATATTGTACTAGTTATGCAACATATTATCATTAGAGAAAACTGGGTTAAGGGTACACAGGAGTACTCTGCACTGTTTTTGTGACTTCTTGCAAATCTATATTTCAAAATTAAAATTTTCTAAAAAATTGAAATGACATAAGGTATAAACTGAGAAATTTCACTCATATCCAGTCTCTATTGCCAACCGCTTTCATTGGTTTCTAATATAATTGTCCAGTGTTCCTTTATGCAAATAAAAAGCATGTTTAAATCTGCATTTCATTCCCTTCCCTGCATTTTTGCACAAAAGTAAGTGTACCACGTACACTGTTCTGCATCTTGACTTTTTCATTTACTATATCCTCCAGATGTTTTCAGATCAGTTCCTACAAGAGGAGCCACATTTTGTTAAGTGGCCTTCGACTTCCTTGTATGGATGGATTCATCTATTCAACGAGGACCTTACTGATAGATACTTGGACTGAAAGGAACCCACAAATGGCAGAGGCAGGGGAAGCCAACAGGCCAACAGACTGAGATCGTCTTGTCTGAGGTGAGCTTTTGTTACTGACAGAGACCCCAAACCCTTTTTAGGTGTCCTTCTGGGAGAGGGTCTCCTGCCATTCCCTTGGCGTTCAGGGATGAGCATGAAGAGAAAAACAAATGAACCCAGAGCAGGACCACCAGGTTCAAGTCCCCACTTTTTATTGCCTTGTCATCTTGGCCAAGCCATTCAGTCCTTCTAAGCCTCAGGCAATCTGACAAATGAAGCTAAGCCTGCCAATCTTCACCCACAGGGATGTGGGGAGGCTCAAATGAAAGCAGCTGTGTGAGGGGAGGCTCAAATGAAAGCAGCTGTGTGAGGGGAGGCTCAAATGAAAGCAGCTGTGTGATACATCGGTGTTGTGTGGGAAGTTAACAAAAAAAGCAAGTATGTGAAAATACTCTAAAAATAAAATATTATAGAAATAGATGATGACGCTACTCAGCAATGTTTCCAAAATGGAAGGGGATTGGTGAGAAACATAAGAAAGAATGGGATAAATGTCAGAAGAGTGTGGCTCCCCAGAAATCAGGACAACCCTCCAACACACTAAGGGGTACCATGATGTTTATAATCACGGCAGTGAAAGACTCTAAAGTACTTAGGCAACAGCTACTCAGCTTGCTAATCCTGTCTCCTGCTGGGCCCACATGAGTTCCTAGCGGTCCACAGGGACACAGCAGTTGAGGGCTCTGATAGTTGAGAAGCTACATTCCTCTAATTTAAAACTGAAAATAACATCAGACTAAAACTGTCCACTCATCACTCAGGCACGGTAAGCTACTGGTTTACATACACTCTCCCTACAGCAGAGCAAGTGACTTGACCGAGACATCATTCTACTTCATGGGGGTTAATGGACCCAACACCTTTCTCTCCCTTGGTTTTCCTTCTGCATGGACGTTAACATTTCACCCCCTGAAGGGAAACAGAAATACTCTACTAAAAATGCGGAAGAGTGGGACGTTTTCCTCTGGGACGGACTCGCAACCCAGGCAGCGTCTATCTCTTAGGCTACAATGGAATAAATCTAGATCTTGCCAACCACCCATTGACTGCACCCATTGACAGGAATAATGGTCTTCTGCCATTATTTATGTTGGGACTGTTGAAGGAATATGGCCAGGGAATATTATCCCAGGTTCCAGTCAGGGTTGGCCTGGTTTAGCTATCAATATCAAGCAGGCTCAAGTATTTCCAAGCATGCTGTTAGTGCAGAAAGACACATGGGACAGGGGAAGGGGAAAAGGGTGGTGAGCAGAGCTAGCAGTAGTTTATGGTGGCATGGGACAAGTCTCCGGAAAGATAGCAGAGGGTTTGGTAGAGCGAAGCAGAGATCCTGAAACGACATGAGATCTTTGTTGTAAATAATGTCTTTCTGGGTCTGGCATAGTGGCTCACGCCTATGATCCCGGCACTTTGGGAGGCTGAGTTGGGTGGATCACTTGAGCCCAGGAGTTTGAGATGAGCCTGGGCAACATGGTGAAACCCCATCTCTTCTAAAAATAAACAAATTAGCCAGGCACAGTGTCATGGGCCTGTAGTTCCAGTGACTCAGGAAGCTAAGGTGGGAGGATAGCTTAAGCCCAGGAGGCAGAGGTCGCAGTAAGCCGAGATCCTGCCACTGCACTCCAGCCTGGGTGACAGAGCCAGAACCTGTCTCAAAAATAAGAAATAAAAAAAAATTAAAAAAGTCTTTCTGGGTGAGGCTGTTTTTGTGGCTGATCATTTAATAATCTGCTTAACTATATACCTATACCTGCCTTTGAACTTTAAATGTGATCCTGAAAAAAACTGAGGAGAGCAAATCAATGTTTTTACTTTTTATTTTTCTAAAATTAATACATGTGCAGTCAAGCCATGCATAAATGAAAAGTCCCCTTCTCTTCAAAAGCAAAACTGTTAATACTTTCTGATGTTATTCTTGAAGAAATTTTCCAATCATATACAAGCATTTATATATATATTTCCTTTTCTAAACCCAAACGGAACTCACCTTTTAAATGTGACAAATGGTCTGTGTTTAAAAGAATATGATAAATGTATTGTAAAGAGGACATCAACTCCAAATTAAAATTCTTTGGATTTTTTATTGGATTCACATAAAGCAAAGAACTTATTCACTGGACTGAGAATAGATTGTAATGTTCCGTAAGTCATAATTTAATGTGCAATAAGAACCCATGAAGTTGGCCAAAAGTAACACTCTTCTGTTGGGGAAGGTTTTACATTCTTTTATTCTGGATGGATCCTGAATTCTAGATGTTGGGTTTAATGCTTCACACAATGGCACATTTACAAGAGGTACAAAACACTTATTGAGCTCTCAGGGCCACTGTGAGGGGCTTGCAGAATAGCCTCTTTGCAACCCAGAGAATTAATCTGATTCCTCTTTCCTCAGCCCACGCCTACCTCCAACTTAAATTTTACATGAGTAGTTTCCCAAGAGTCCCCACCCCCTCCATTTGCAGAATTAAGGAAGTGGAAGGACTGGAGAGTTCAGTGTGGAAAAACGTGTGGGCTAATCTGCTTAAGACAGCTGTGTTTAGAAAAATTCAGGCTGAAGTGTGGTCTCATGTCTATGTGGCTCTCCATGAACTTTTTTTTTTTTCCTGGTATTTTGGCAATAAGGTCTCGGTCTGTTGCTCAGGCTAGAGTGTAGTGGCACAATCATAGTGCACTGCAAACTTGAACTCCTGAGTTCCAGCAATCCTCCTACCTCAGGCTCCGAAAGCTTTGGGATTACAGGTTTGAGCCACTGTGCCTGGGAACTTTGAAGATAAGGTTCATCAAATTCTCTTGGTGACCCTCCCTTTTACTGAATGAAGAAGTGCACTCTGTTGTAGCACATGCCTTCTCCGTGTGGCTCTTGGGCTCCAGGTTTTTGCTTTTTTTTGAGACGGAGTCTCGCTCTGTCGCCCAGGCTGGAGTGCAGTGGCATGATCTCAGCTTACTGCAAACTCCACCTCCCGGATTCAAGCAATTCTCCTGCCTCAGCCTCCCAAGTAGCTGGGATTACAGGCGCCCGCCACCACGCCTCGCTAATTTGTTTTCTATTTTAGTAGAGATGGAGTCTCACCATGTTGGTCAAGCTGGTCTCGAACTCCTGACCTCAAGTGATCCAACCACCTCAGCCTCCCAAAGTGCTGGGATTGCAGATGTGAGCCACTGAGGCCAGCCAATTTTTTGCTTTTTGAAAAATAATTTTGGTTGTTCCCTCACTCACAGAGGACTCCAGAAGCCAGGGTCGGTTGCATCCATGGACACCGCTCCACGCGACTGGAAGCTCCGCCCACCACACCAACGCTGGCTCGCTGCTTTTTCAGCATTGGAAAGTTCCACAACGAGGGATTCTTGGGAAAGACAGTGGCTCAGACTAACTTCCACCACCACTTGCATCTGGCAGAGTGTTTTAGAAACCCTTAAAACTCAAACATTTCTGCTGGCTTCTCTTTTAGCTTCCTGACTTTTCGGTAACCCTTTATGGCCAGGACAGCCCCCAGGGCAAAGACCACAATGCCCAGGGCAGCAAAGATTCCAGCTCCTATATCTGCCCCGTGGAAACTGCAGCCGAAACCACTGTAGCCTTTGCTTTGGTACAGCGCCTGCCTCTCTTGACACACAGGAGAGTCGTAGGCAGCAGAGAGGTAGTGGAAGTAGAAGTACAAGGCCGGGATGTACCCCCCTGAGATAAGCACGTCCAACAAGCCTTCAGTCACCAGCAACAGCAGACAATGCCACGGGACTTGCAGGACACCCATAGCAATGAAGAGGCAGCAGAGGGCCATGAGGGCTCCACTGCAGGCCATTGCCGCAGTGACCGTGGGCAGCTTTAGCTGGTAGAACTGGACATCCAGCTGCTGGGCTTTCTCCCCGTCAGCACCATCAAAGCCACTGTAAGCCCCTCCGTACTGGTAGTAGTAAATGCCCCCTAAGCTGGTGATGCCCGTGTAGCCCCCTGTGGAACTGTAAGACACAGAGCTGCAGGCCAGGATCAGCAAGTTCAGGAGAACCTCCAGCATTTGGCAGCAGGCTGCAAAAAAAGGGTATTACCATTTTTGAGTGATGCTGTTTGGCACCAGGAGACTCTTCCACCTGAGGCCCACCTTCTGCACAGGACTCAGACCCCTGTAGGCTTCTGCCCCTGTGGAAGGCCCAAGGCCAAAGCAGCACGATTAAAACTAGAGGGTAGCAGGGAACTGTGGTCTCCAGAAATGGTGCCAGAAACACTATGGACTCAGAGGGGTGACTCTCAAAAGAGCAAAGCAGTCTGCCCTGAGAGAGGGACAGGAGGATGGTGGGAGAGATCAGGCCAGTGAGCAGAAACAAAGCCATCCCGGATGGAAGGGCAAGAACATGCCACCTTCTACCACCAGAAAGATGAAACAAGGCCGGGCGTGGTGGCTCACGCCTATAATCCCAGCACATTGGGAAGCCCAGGTGAGACGATTGCTTGAGCCCAGGAGTTTGAGACCAACCTGGGCAACTTAGTGATACCCCATCTCTAATTAAAAAAAAAAAAAAAAAAAAAAAAAGACTGGGTGTGGTGGCTCACGCCTATAATCCCAGCACTTCGGGAGGCCAAGGCAGGTGGATCATTTGAGGTCAGGAGTTTGAGACCAGCCTGGCCAACATGGTGACACCCCATTTTTACTAAAAAATACAAACATTAGCCAGTAGGCTGAGGTAGGATAATCGCTTGAACCTGGGAGGTGGAGGTTATAGTGAGCTGAGATCGTGCCACTGCACTCTAGCCTGGGCGACACTCTGTCTCAAAAAACAAAAACAAACAACTACACAAAAAACTAAACAAGTTATCTCTCTTTTTTTGAGACAAGGTCTCACTCTGTTGCCTAGGCTGGAGTACAGTGGCACGATCATGGCTCACTACAGCCTTGACCTCCTAGACTCAAGCAATCGTCCTGCCTCAGCCTCCCACCTAGCTAGGACTACAAGTGCATGCTGCTGGGCCTAATTTTTGTATTTTTTCGTGGCATAGGTCTTGGTGTGTTGCCTAGGCTGGTCTTGAATTCCTGGCTTCAGGCGATCCTCCTGCCTTGGCCTCCCAAAGTACTGGGATTACAGGTGTGAGCCACTGCGCTGGTCATTATCTCTTCTTTATGTATGTTTGTGGTGAATACAATTTGTAAGGGGAAAGTTCTCCAAGTCTGAAGAAAATCACAGAGCTTAAAAAATGTAGTAATTCAGAAAAAAACCATGGAAGTTATACATCAAAATGTTAACTGTGGTTCATGTATTAGAAATAAGAAAAATTGGCCAGGCCTGATGGCTCACGCCTGTAATCCCAACACTTTGGGAGGCAGAGGCAGGCAGATCACCTGAGGTCAGGAGTTCGAGGCCAGCCTGGTCAACATGGTGAAACCGTGTCTCTACTGAAAATACAAAAATTAGCCAGGTGTGGTGGTGCATGCCTGTAATCTCAGCTACTCAGGAGGCTGAGGTGGAAGAATCTCTTGAACCCAGGAGGCGGAGGTTGCAGTGAGCTGAGGTTGTACCACTGTATTCCAGCCTGGGTGACAGAGTGAGACTCTGTCTCAAAAAAAAGAAACAGAAAAAATTAAGTTAATTAAACCTTTAGTGCTTACTGAATTAAAAAAAAAATTTGTCTTACTGTTCTTAGACTTTAATTCATAAGTGTGTCTTAAAGTTTTTTTTTTTTTTTTTTTTTGAGACGGAGTCTTGCTCTATCGCCCAGGCTGGAGTGCAGTGGCCGGATCTCAGCTCACTGCAAGCTCTGCCTCCCGGGTTTACGCCATTCTCCTGCCTCAGCCTCCCGAGTAGCTGGGACTACAGGCGCCCGCCACCTCGCCCGGCTAGTTTTTTGTATTTTTTAGTAGAGACGGGGTTTCACCGTGTTAGCCAGGATGGTCTCGATCTCCTGACCTCGTGATCCACCCGTCTCAGCCTCCCAAAGTGCTGGGATTACAGGCATGAGCCACTGCGCCCAGCCGTCTTAAAGTTTAATGCTGTTTTATTTAAGTTCCCTAAAGAGTGTATCTGGGCTGTGATATTTTCCCAGAGCTGGATTTTTCCCGGGCCCTTGGCTTCTTTATCTTGGAAAAGGAAAACTGGCTGCTTTCCTTAAAATCAGCCTTAGTGAAATATAACTTATATGCAACAAAACGATCCCCATTAAGCATACAGCTTGATGAGTTTTGACAAGTGTATGTACCACGTAACCATAATCAAGACACAGAACATTCTCATTAGCCCAGAAATTTCCCTAGTGATGCTTTGTAGTCAATCCCTCACTTTCCTTGTCAGCAAACCACTGATCTGCCCTCTCTCGTTAGAATCTAGTTCTGCCTTTTCTAGAATATCATATAAATGGAATCATACAGTTATGTGCTTTTCTGTGTGTGGCTTCTTTTGCTCAACAACATATAAGCTGGGTGCTTCTGAGCTGGAAATTGTACATGCTGCCAACACTGGCCTGTCAACATCCCCCTGAAGTTTGATAACCAGATTTTATGCCTGGTTCCAGTTGGTCTATTCATGAAACCAAGCTACACATTGTCTCATTGAAATGATGATGCTCTCTCAAGTGTGATCTTTATACTGTATAATTTTCCCCCAGAATGCAAACAACATAATGGTTTCCTTTTCCTTTTTTTTTTTTTTTTACACTCTGTCATCATTTTATTTATGAAAGTTATAATGCCAGGCGTGGTGCCTCATGCCTGTAATCCTAACAGTTTGGGAGGCCGAGGTGGGCGGATCACGAGGTCAGGAGTTCAAGACCGGCCTGGCCAACATGGTGAAACCCCGTCTCTAGTAAAAATACAACATTTAGCTGGGCGTGGTGGCACGCGCTACCTCCCAGCTGCTTGGGAGGCTGAGGCAGGAGAATTGCTTGAACCGGGACCTGGAAGGCAGAGGTTGCAGTGAGCCGAGATCACGCCACTGCATTCCAGCCTAGGCTACAGAGCTATACTCCGTCTCAAAAAAAAAAAAAGATAGTTATACTTACTTATAATAACAAAAAAAGAAAATGTGGACTTAAGAAAACATGCAATGTAACAATTGCCTATAATAACAACCAATTAAAAAAATCACTGTGAATATATTTTTTCCTGAACTTTATGCGTACATTCATAATTTTTGTTGTTTGCTCTCAATAAAAAAAACAGTTCTCTGGATAGCTTACTGTACTTCTCTGAAGCTCAGGAGCTGTTGACAGAATTACAGGCCATGAGGTTGTGCCAATATCTGCAACTAGAGTAATGATCCTTGTACGTGCATCGCCTAGAGCCCTTTCCTCAAAGTTCCTATAATCCTATAATCATATGCATCTTTGGAATCACCCTGAGATTACCTTGTCAGGTATGAGCTCCACGAGTTCTCTCCCTTGGGCTGGAACGTTTTCTCCCTTAGTCATAGTAAACCTAGAAACATTTCTTACCAAATCATGTGAACTGTAAGCTCTCACCCAGACAAACCAGATTTTCTTCATTGCTGACAAGGCCAAGACCGCTAGAATGGGGAACCTGGGGATGCCACATTTGGGGTGGATATATGATAGGATGGAAGTGTTTTTCAGACTGTGGGTCCTAAATAAGTATGGTTTTTAAAAAACGATTTTGTTTTTAATGAATGGGATAGAAAATATCAGAGTACTTGGTAGATAATAGGGTCAGTATAGTTTCACAGCATTTTTGTTTGTGTGTGTGAACTCAGTCTTAATGTAAAAAAAATATATTTAACAACCTTGTGAATATATTATGTATGTGTGTATATATATATATACACATATTTTTTTTTAATTTTTAAATTAATTTTTTTGAGATGGAGTCTGACTCTGTCACCCAGGCTGGAGTGCAGTGACGTGATCTCTGCTCACTGCAACCTCCTCCTCCCAGGTTCAAGCAATTCTCCTCCTCACCACGTTAGCCAGGCTGGTCTTGAAGCCCTGACCTCAAGTGATCCACCCACCTTGACCTCCCAGAGTGTTGGAATTACAGGCATGAGCCACTACGCCGGCCTTTTTTCCTTTTTTTTTTCTTAAACTAGAGATGGGGTATTGTTATGTTGCCCAGGTTGGTCTCAAACTTGTGGGCTCAAGAGATCCTCCTTCCTGGGCCTTCCAAAGTGCTGGGATTACAGGCATAAGCCACCGTGCCTGGCCTCAGTCAATAAAGTTAAAAAGCCACTGATCAAGTGTTGGGCGTCAGATCTTCAAGAACAGGTGCTGCAACTTGGCTGCCCACGCCAGGTGATTTTCCCTCTCTGTTAATTCAGCCGCCTCGCCAGAAGATACCTCCTCTGACAGCTGGCAGCTCATAGCCAGTTCCACCTACAGGCCTCTGCACTTCCACCTGGAGTCTGAAAGCTGCAAACATGGCTGCCTGCCTCTGCAAACCCAGGGCACGTTTAAGGAGAAGCACAGGAAATCTAACAGCTCTTTTGAGACATTCTACTTTTTTTTTTTTTTTTTTTAAGAAAACAAGAACCTCACAGGTACAGAAGTGAAAATGCTAGGAACCCACAAGGGAATGTGCTTAAATTTTTGCTTCACCAGCTCAGACCATCCCTTCCAGAACCACCAGTGAGAGTAAATGATCAAACAGCCTGCAAAACAGCTCACCTCTCCCAGTGCACAAGTATTTGCATTTATGGCATTCCAGGAGTCCTTCTGCCGCTGACTGGTAATATTCCACCTCCTCTTGTCCAGGCCTGGGGGTCGAGGGCAGATATCTCCCCGAAGGGGGTTCACTATAACCAAAAAGCACACGCGGCCATTAGGAAGTCTCTCATTCAATAGTGTTCAGGATTAGAACTCTTGACTCCTTGTGCTGGGCCCAAACATTAAAGACTACGCAGAAACAGAAATAGAATTTGTCCCAGTATTTTAAACTCCAGAGAATTCTCTGGTTTAGTGGCCCCACAGGACATCCGAATACTTGGCCCAACTCCGCTAACTAACCACGTGACAGATGCTGTGATGGGTACCCTTAGCACCACCTTTGATGGTTTGTCTGCCACTGGGAGCTGTCTAACCAGGTAGCTGCGAGCTGCCTTCCTGTGCGTGTGAGTTCTCAGTTCAGCATGCACCAGGACTCTTCAAAACCAGTTTGCATTCACATGACTCCGATGCCCATCACATTATTTCTTCCCCTGCCAACCCTAGCATTTTTTGTCCCTTCTCTCCTGGCTTTATGCAGCACATCCTAGGCTTTGTCTGAGATTCAACAGGGGGCTGCATTCTACTTGCTGGGCTCCCACAGTCTTTCTAGAACATCATGTCTCTCTTAGGTTTGAAATTTTAAAAACTTTTAGCATGCACAGGAGGCCCCTGTTCATCTCTCTACACTCAACCTTGGGCTCACAGACCCAGCCACAGTGAACTATCCTCTTCCCCTCAAAAGATGACCACTTTCCCATGCCTCTGGGTTACTACAGAAGCTATTCTGCTTGCGACACCTTTCCTCTTTCTCCCCAGTCTTGGTTTTTTTTTTTTTTTTGAGATGGAGTCTCACTCTGTTACCCAGGCTGGAGTGCAGTGGCATGATCTCAGCTTACTGCAA
>NW_012112697.1:4461041-4461486 GCF_000951035.1 Colobus angolensis palliatus
TTTGAAGGCCCATGTTCCTGGGAGGGGTAACATATTAAACTATTAACTCTTCATTGGGCTTCCCAAGTGGGCCGCCCGGCCACAGGTAAGGGGACTTTGGAGTCGGGAAGGGCTGGTTCTGAAACACGGGACAAGGGTCTGAACCCCAAGGCGCAGTCCTGTGACCATGCGGGGCGGGCCGGGGAGGAGCCTGGGGTGAACCCCACCCGCCTGGTCTCCTCCCACCCCTCCCTCTCCGGCCCCGGGCCTCTCTTTCTCTTCTCCAGGCCCTCCAGTCCGGCCACTGCTCACACTGGGGGATTTTGCTTTGTTAATTGGGTTCAGGCCACAAGAAAGGGGAACCCTAAAGTTTTCCTTCCCTGCCAGGTCGCCTCTGAGAGCGCAGAAGGGAGAAACGGCATTTGTTCCTTTAAACGGGCTCCTAGAACGAGAACCCGGGGACGCC
>NW_012112697.1:4463161-4469998 GCF_000951035.1 Colobus angolensis palliatus
CACCCATTCACCCATCCAACCACCATTCATCCACTCACCCATTCATCCATCCATCCACACACTCATTCACCCATCTACCCATCCATCCATCTGGCCACTCACCTACCCACACATCCACCCACTCACCCACCATCCACTTCTCCCTCCACCCATCCACTGTCCCTCTTTCTCCCTTCTTCTCCTGTTTTCCTTATACCACCTATGTTGTAAGGGGCTTGCAGCCAGTTCATCTATTACAATAGTCCTGGGCTTACAAATAGCCCTGTTTTTTAAAAATGGGGACTTACACAAAATTGGCAGCTTTTAATTCTGCCAAGTAAGGATATTACAAAATATATACAATTGCCATCTGGTAATTAATTCTTTCAGCAAATATGTATGAGCACCTGCTTTAGCAGGTACTGGAGATATAGTGTAAACTTTGCTTGCATGGCGATTCCATTCTAGGGTTTCAGGAAATGGAAAACAGGTAGTAAACAAAGAAATAAGACAGTGTCTAAAGTTTAATGGGCAGGGCAGGTTTCCTTATATAGACCTGGGAATATGTCATTTGAATTGAATTCTGGATGACAAGAAGGCTGAGAAAATGTCCCAGAAAGAGAGAAGGTTGAGGAACACAGGAGCTGGACAAGGAGGTCCCTGGGAGTAGAGTTGGTGGGCACGAAATGAGGCTGGAGAAGTGGACCAGGCAGATGGTGTAGACGACGACAGTGTGCGTTTCTATTCTAAACAATGGGAGAACACTGAAGATTTTGAGGAGGAGAGTAAACTTTTCTGACGATATTTTTGAAAGACCACTCTGGCTTCTGTGAGGAGGATGATGGGGGCCCAGAGTAGAGGGAAGAGATGAGTTATGAAGCTGCTGGAGTCCAGGTGAGGGTGACGGTGGCCATGGAGACAGTGACAAGTGGACAGGTCCGGGTTGTAGTTTTGGGGAAGAATTTACAGTATGGATCGGATGTGGAGGAATGAGGGGAAGGGGGGAGTGACCAGGTTGATGGTGGGGTTTTTTTACTGAGACAAGGGAGACTGGACAGAACCAGCTTTCTGGGGACATTAGAGAGTTCCATTTTGAACATGCTAAATTTGAGATGGCTATCATTCATCCAAGTGTAGATGTCTAGTTGCAGTTGAATATATGAGTCTGAAATATGGGGAGAGGGTTGGGCTGGAGATGCTCCATGGGAGTAGAGAAAGAGAAAGTAGAATGGAAAAGAGACCTTGGGCAGAGCCCCCGGGGAATTCTAACTTTTAGCGCTAAGACTCAAGAGGATTAAGAAGTAATGAGTGAGTAGACGGGAAACCAAGAGGGTGGGGGTGACCAGACATCAACCTCCAACCCACAGAAGTACTGCTGTGAGCCCTGAGCCTTTCTTCCCAGAGTGGAGAGGATGGGGCCAAATTCTAGGACCTTCCACTTTCTTTATTGAGCAAAGCCCTGTTCTGAGCCCGGGACAACTATGGATGCAGAGGAAGCCTGGTGAACAAGCAGACACAGGATAGTTTGTGGAACGGCATAGCCATTCCACTCTTATACCTTCCTTCTTGACCTCTGCAGACCTCTTTCAGAATAAACAAACCCTCAAACCAGCTTGCCCTTTTTTTTTTTTTTTTGAGGCAGAATGTTACTCTGTCGCCTAGGCTGGAGTGCAGTGGCACCATCTCGGCTCACTGCAACCTCCGCTTCCCGGGTTCAAGCGATTCTCCTGCCTCAGCCACCTGAGTAGCTGGGATTACAGGCGCGGGCCACCACGCCCAGCTAATTTTTGTGTTTTTAGTAGAGACAGGGTTTTACCATGTTGGTCAGGCTGGTCTCGAACTCCTGACCTCATGATCCGCCCACCTCAGCCTCCCAAAGTGCTGGAATTACAGGCATAAGCCACCATGCCTGGCCCCAGCTTGCCTTTTAGTTTCATTTCTCTTTGTTTTGTATCTTTATACACAAATTATTATCATTTTGCCACATTTATTCCATCTCTATATGGATGTAAACTTTAAAAAATGAAACATTTGTGCTAAATTCCAGACACATGGCTCTCCCCCTAAATACTTCAACATGTTTTTCCAAAGAATAACTTCCTCCTACACAGCCAGATTACAGTGAGCACAATCCAGAAATTTAGCATTGATATAATATTATCAAATATATCCTCTATAACACAATTCCCTTATTATCCCGATAATGTCCTTTATATATACTCTCTCCCCACTTAAAATCCAAGGATTCAATTAAGGATTATTCATGATATGTGAATAATGCATTGTCATGTCATCATCATCATGTCTGTTTAGTCTCCCTTAAGTCTCCTTCAATCAATAAGTTTCCCAACATTTTTTTTCTCTTTCACAAAAGCACTGATTTTTTTTTTTTTTTTTTTGAGACAGAGTCTCACTCTGTTGCCAGGCTAGAGTGCAGTGGTGTGATCTCAGCTCACTGCAACCTCTGCCTCCTAGGTTCAAGCAATTATCTGCCTCAGCCTCCCAAGTAGCTGAGACTACAGGCGTGTACCACCACGCCCAGCTGATTTTTGTATTTTTAGTAGAGACCGGGTTTCATCATGTGGGCCAGGCTGGTCTTGAACTCCTGACCTCATGATCCACTGGCCTCTGCCTCCCAAAATGCTGGGATTATAGGTGTGAGTCACTGTGCCGGCCTGCTTAGGTAATCTCTAAGAAGATTGAGGCTTTCTCTACAACTATCCTCTCCTTCTGATCCCTCACCAGAACTGCCCTTTACAGTATGTTTATGGCAATATAGGATTTTTCTAGTGTGCTCTTCCAAACTCTTCTAACCTCTAGCCACTACCTAGTTCCAAAGCTGCTCCCACATTTTTAGGTATTTGTTACAGCAGCACCCCACTTCTTCCACCAATTTCTGTTCAGTCCATTTGGGCTGCTATAACAAAATACCATAGACTGGATAATTTGTAAAGACAGAAATTTATTTCTCATAGTTCTGGAGACTAGGAAATCCAAGATCAAGATGCTAGCAGCTTTGGTGTCTGATGAGGGCCTGTTCCTCATAGATGATGGCTTCTAAGTGTCCTCACATGGTAAAACGAGCAAGGAAGCTCCCTTCAACCTCTTTTATAAGGACACGGATTCCATTCATGAAGGCAGAGCCCTTATTACTTCATCGCTCTCCCCAAGGCTCTGTCTCTTGATACTATCACATTGGGTATTGGGTTCCAACATATGACTTTTGGGGAACACTGACATTCAGACCATAGCATACCCTTTCCAAGTCAGGCGGCCCTCTGTTGGGTGGCAGGCAATTCCCCAGAGAAGGAACAGCTGTGACTTGCTGTCAGTCAGTGTCATCATGGCTGGGGGATGGGTATATCAGCAGGAAAAGGGGATCCAGAGCCCCTCTCAACAAATGATCATTGCGATGATTTCCTTGTGAATTGTTCTAGGGTTTGATTCACATAAATACAAACAGAACAAATCTATATACACTTCTTCCCAATTCACACAAAAGCTAGTATAGTTTTCTCTGTTTTGTGCCTTGCTTTTTTCATGTAATTTTCTGAAGATCTTTTCATATTGGTAAATAAAAAAGTTCCTCATTCTTTTTTTCAAGCTGCATAGTGCCCTGCTGTATGAATGTATCACAATTTATTTAATTAGTCCTCTCTTGATAGACATTTGGATTATTTCTAATCTTTTGCTACTATAAAGCCGTATGAATGACCTTGTGTGTTATTTTGCGTCCTCACATGTACATCTGTGGTGTAAATCTCCAAAAGTTTAATGTCTTATATGTGACCTAGCCATCCAAAGGTGTGAGAATCACTTGAATCCAGGAGGCGGACGTTGCAGTGAGCTGAGATCGCGCCATTTCACTCCAGCCTGGGAGACACAGCAAAACTCTGTCTCAAAAACAAAAAAAAGAGCCTGGTGTATTACATCTGTAGCCTCAGTGGTGATCATGGCAGGGCTTGGAATGGAGTGTGTCTTTAATGAAAAGGTGAAGGGACCAGTGGTTAATGTCTAAAAAGTGACCTAGATATTAACCTTTTTTTTTTTTTTTTTTTTTGAGAGACTGAGTCTCTCTCTATTGCCCAGGCTGGAGTGCAGTGATGTGATCTCGGCTCACTGCAACCTCCACCTCCGGGGTTCAAGTGGTTCTCCTGTCTCAGCCTCCCGAGTAGCTGGGACTACAGGCACCTGCCACCACACCTGGCTAATTTTTGTATTTTTAGTAGAGACAGGGTTTTGCCATGTTGGCCAGGCTGGTCTTGAACTCCTGACCTCAAGTTATCCACCCACCTCAGCCTCCCAAGACATTAAACTTTTGACAGATTGCCAAATGTCCTCCACAGGAATTATATAGATTTGTATTCCCAACGGTTATACATGAGAGTGTCTATTTCCCCATAACTTCATCAACAGCATGTATTACCAAAATTTTGTGTTTTTTTCCCTAAACTAATCGTCCTTTAAAATCTAGGTGGAGGTAGCCATGGCCCCACAGCTCTTGCACTCTGTACACTGGTGGAAATGTGATTAAAATCACCTTCCCAGTGATTTTAAGAACTGTTTTTTTTCTGATTATAAAAATAATACACAGGCTAGGCATGGTGGCTCACACCTGTAATCCCAGCACTTTGGGAGGCTGAGGCAGGAGGATTGCTTGAGCCCAGGAGTTCAAAACCAGCCTGGGCAGCATAGGGAGACCCCTGTCTCTACAAAAAACATAAAAATTAGCTGGGTGTGGTGGTGCGCACCTACAGTCCCAGCTACTTGGGAGGCTGGGGTGAGAGTCTCACTCTCTATCCCAGGCTAGAGTGCAGTGGCCCAGTCTCGGCTCACTGCAACCTCTGCCTCTCGGGTTCAAGCGATTCTCCTGCCTCAGCCTCCCAAGTAGCTGGGATTACAGGCGCGTGCCACCATGCCTGGGATAGAGAGCAAGACTCCTATCTAAAAAAAAAGAAAGAAACTCTCATATAGATATAAAATGAACATGTTCAAGATTTTCTTTAACTCAATGATCACTGAAGAAATCAAGCAGATATTATAACAGGTTCAAAAAAATATATGAAGAACAGACCCATTTGTAGACCAGGAATAATGAAATAAATGTGCAAATGGTGGCAAATTTGTTTTGTTTTTGTTTTTACAGAGGGAAATCAAAATCAATCGACTTTCTACTAGACAGAACATAATTTGCATGTTTATAGACAAGAATTTTTTTTGCATTGCGACCAATTAGCTATTTTGTAAAATAGCTCAAAGTCAATGAAAGACTGGAGTCAGATACCCTGGAGGAGTGTTCTCTAGACAATGAAGTTTTTCACTGAAGTTCAAGTGGAAAAGCATTAGTTTTCTTCCAACTGGAAAGGTGAGATGTTAAATGGTCTGGGAGCTTTGGGGTTTGGGAAAATCTGGGTTTGAGGCTAGTCCGGAGAAGTAGCGCCTCCCGGTGGTTCTGATTCAGCAGGCTGGGAACGGAGCCCGGGCATCTGTGTTTTCGAATAGTTTCACGACGCACCCTAATTAAGAACCGGTGTGTTAATTTAGCACTCACTATTCCATCCTAAAGGAGAGTCTAATGTAAGAATAATCCAAATACTTACCTAGGTTTTTCTTTAAGCAAATAAACATTTCTATTGGTTTTGGGTATGGGCAATGGCATCTGGGGACACAGAGTTGACTTTTTCCATTTGGTTTCTTTGAGTGGTTTCTTTCAGCCTTCGCTTATGAGGGAGGCAGTCCTTAGCTATGTGGGTCAACGGGGAAATCCCTGCACACTCTCCGCGAGATCTTCTGACTCTCTTTCCCACTCAGCACATCCTGTGCTTGCTGTCAGAGCCTAGACTCAAGCTGTGGCGGCAGAGGGGACTTCGGGCTGGGTTAGTTCCTACGCAGGCGCTCTAGGTGGGAAAGGGAGCCTGCAGGTGGCGCAGAGCTGGCCAGCAGGGGGCAGCACAGGCTCAGGTTGGAGGCGCGGGAGCCCACACAACACAGTCTTTCTCAGTTTTGAGAATCCCCTCCCCCGACTCAGCCGGAGTGACCAGAGTTCTCTCATCCAGCTGTGAAACAACGCCTGGACTTCACTATTTAGGTTTACTAAATAGGTTCATTACTTCCTGAACTTCGCATAATACATAGGTGAGACTGAGCTAGGGAAATTACTCACCCTCTCTCTGCCCCAAATGCAACCCTCTCGCTTGCAAAATGGGGATAATTGTACCTACCTCATAGGCTTAAATAAATACTGTGCATACCACACTGGAGCAGTGCCTAACATATATTTATATTACACAGGTATTCGCTATTCTTTTATTAAAAAATTTTTTTTTAGAGATGGGGGACTTGCTATATTGCCCAGGCTGGTCTTGAACTCCTGGGCTCTAGCCATCCTCCTGCCTCAGCCTCCAAAGTCCTGGGATGACAGGTGTGAGCCCCCACGCCTAGCCTGTATTAGCTATTGTTATTGCATTGCTATTGCTTATCAGGCACTGTGGACACCATTGTGATGCAAGGAAGATAAATAAGATAGTTGTGCTGGCAGAGAGCTCACAGCCTCATGAGAGAGGCAGCCAAGTAAATTCTTTGCGACACTGGGAAGAAAAAGATAAGCATGAGGTGGGGGCAGGGTATGGAGGCAGAAGTAACCAAAAGTCTTTAGGAGGCTGAGGCAGGTGGATCACCTGAGGTCAGGAGTTCGAAACCAGCCTGGCCAACATGGAGAAACCCTGTCTCTATTAAAAATATAAAAATTAGCTGGGTGTGGTTGTGGTCGCAGCTACTCAGGAGACTGAGTCAGGAGAATCACTTGAACCCAGGAGGTGGAGGTTGCAGTGAGCTGAGATGGTGCCACTGCACTCCAGC